>NC_090935.1:371744170-372047200 GCF_040938575.1 Ambystoma mexicanum
AAGTTGGATCAAAGAAAAGGGGACCAGTTAGAGGGTCAAGGCGGCCAGCCCAGTCCAGAAGGTTAAGGATTTATTACCTTGTTGCAATCTTTAGAAAGGGAGGCCTGGTGGACACGGTACCTTAAAGTGGTGAGAACGCTCCAGCGGGGGCAGTTGTTCCTGGCAGCGGGCGCAAGTCGGTGCTTCGTCCAGGGGAAGAGAGGATCTCGTCGTGGAGGAAGACAGGGGCCCGTTGCACTGCCAGGGAAGAAACCAGCCGCAGAGTTTCTCAGGTACAAGGAGCGGTCCGTTGATTCGCGGTCCAGTGGTGAGTGGCTATCCGGCCGCCAGGGTGCTTGGCACGGGCAGTTCGACCACAAACCGGGCTGGGGTGCGAAGAAAGAAAGGTAAACTGGTTGTGCCCACCAGTCAGGGGAAGAAGCCTCTCCAGCCGGGAGATCTTCTCAGTCGTCCGCAAGTGGTGAGTCGGTTCCGCAGGGCTCCACCGGTGGTGTCGTCGTGGTAGGTCAGCTCAGCCTCTCCCTCGTCGGATTCTCAGGTCCTGTGGCGACTTCTGAAGTTCCAGTCCCTAAAGCCCTGCTTTTATGCAGAAAACCCCCATTCACTCAGCCTAGCTGTCACTCAAACATGCTAAGTGGTGAGCCGGCCGGCTCACCACTTGGGCCAATCACACAAGAGTGCGACTTGAGTTACCACGGTAACTCAGTCCAGGGTGCCTAAACCCCCTCCCACACCCCCTGTGGTACCCAGACAGAGTGGCACCACTTTTGGAGGCTTCTGTGGAGAAGCCCGCCAAAAAGTGGAACAAAGGGCTCGACTTGGGTTGGAACAGAACACAAATGCCATTTAAGAATCGAGTCTTGGCAAAAAATACCAACCGGAGAATTAATATTAATTAAATAAACCGGCGGTATGTTCGAGGCTATGAGAATTAAATAATTAAAGTTGGTAGCCTCGAACAATGGGAAAATCCCATTGGAAAATATTTGCGGTCGAATATAAAAAGTAGTTTCCACTGCCACCAGCCAAAACTCGATCAGGGGGGACGGAGACTTGCCCCCCTCGACTAACAGACCCCGGGGCAATCGAAATGCCCCGACCAGTACGTCCACAATATGATGGTTTGTACTGGTTTCTGTTAATAATTTGGGACTAGTAAAGCCAATGGTGACTTTACATGCCCTGGGAGACAATAGTCAGTCCCAGGGTATGGAGTCTATGGTGGGGTGTCGCTATGACACCCCTGTGTTACTGCACGGAGGGTGCTGTGTAACACACATAGAAAAAACGCATGAGACCTTATGGAGTAAAGGACCCCATAGCCCATAAAACACATTACTAGTCAAAGGAATACCATAAATCATGTCCAAGAGTGGGAGGAAAAGAGTCTCGCTCTTGGCTGGAGAAAAAAACAAACTCCAGAAATCAAGCAAAGCTGCTGGGGGACTCACTAGGTTAGGAAATTCAGCCCAAAGAGAGAATTCTCCCTAACACTCTCAAGACCTTCCTCTTTTCTTCTGCCTTCGCTCCCCCTCTCCCCTGCTGATCTGTTCTCTCTTGGCACCGTGCACCTGGCCACCCTCTGTCTTTTGGGCCCAGGTACTTGCTCATCCTGTCACCCTCCCGCACTGCCTCCGGGCCACCCCTTGCACTGGGGTCTGTATCTGTACCCATACAGCCCCCCTCTTCCTGCACTTATCGGACCTACCCTGTCTGCTGCCTTAAACCTAGCACTTGCAAATTGCTGGCTGCATTACCACTGTTTGTTGCCTTTATTATTTATTTATTGTTATTTATCTGTTTCTCCTCTGCTTTGCACTTTCCACCTCTCCCCCCTTCCATGCACTTTTCCCCTCCCCCTGTCCCATGCACTTGTGCGTTCTCAATGTCAC
Source organism: Ambystoma mexicanum (assembly GCF_040938575.1). Lineage (NCBI taxonomy): Eukaryota > Metazoa > Chordata > Amphibia > Caudata > Ambystomatidae > Ambystoma > Ambystoma mexicanum. Next base: position 371,746,063 of record NC_090935.1, read on the forward strand.
TGGGCCTAGTAAGATCGCTGTTTTGTTCTCCCCTGTTCCCCTCCCTTGCCTTGTTGCGCTCTGAAACACTTGTGTACGAGCGTGATAGAAATAAAATATCAATCAATATCAATCAAAGACTTCTATGGAGCCGTCAAGATTGTTCTCAGGTGCCCCTATAATCCGTATATTGTTGCAGCGCGATCTGGATTCAAGTTAATTATTTTTCTTGCGGACCATTTGAATTTGCTTGGTTAATGAGGCGATATCAGACTTCAATGAGGAGACATCATCGTCTTCTGCTCCCACCCTGGTTTCCGCCCCAGTCAGCCGAGAGTCTGCCTGTAAAGATTGGAGGGGGCTATCTGTACTCCTGCCCTCTATATGGCAGAGTAGAAGCACAGAGCACCCCAGCCAAGGTTCCCTATTGTGCTAGCAATGGACAAGCAACCAAGGTTTAAGCTCTCAGGAGGTGATGCAGGCTGGTTCTTAAGTACAGTTTAGTCCCCAAGCCCCCACAAAGGAATGTCCACACACTTATGTGCTAACACAGTTCTTTATAAATAAGGTTCAAGATATATACATGAATTAATAACACTTTGTACTCTGGCAATTCTAATATGGCAATTATATACAACGTCTATGGCTATTGATCCCTTTAAAATGCATCAATTGCTGACAGTCATAATGACATACAAATCATACAGCAATGGGTATCAGCATAGATCATAGGAAGGAAGGCAAGTTAGGTTAAACAATGGCAGAATGCTGTCCCCCCACTACCTAGAGGCAGTTCTGAGTGAGGATGCGTTCCACCCCCCCCCCAAAAAACTGGGCAATCTGCAATAAAGTCTATTAACAATACCAGTCCATTCATGTTTAAATAGTCTTTTTGCCTGGTAAAATGTTCAACTACCCCAAAGTACCAGAGTTAGAAGAGTTTCTTCGACGGTTCGTTGACAGATCACTCAAGACTGGACTCCCTTTAAAGCAGGAGCCACAGGGCATCGGGATTATTCGAATAAATGTGAACACTTGCGACGAGACGGCAGCTTTGACCTTCACTGTGCTCTTCAACGATCGATCGTGGAAGTCCTGTGAAGATGAGGCACGAGGTCCACCTCAGTGCAAAGAGTTTGGCTCCGCAAAGAAGACTTGGTGAGGAACGTGGACCCAGCAGCGGGCGTCGTGATAGCTTCAGCGATCAGGACTAGACCACGTATCTTCTCTTGTGGCTTCGTGAGGCAGGAAACCCACTGGCGGACTTTCCTCGGTCGACTGCCTCTACGTTCTCCGGAGGGAAAAAGTGGTCAACTGTGATTGCAAGGGAGCCCTTTGTACAATATTCTTAGGGACGGTGGAGCGTTGCAGCTCCGTTCTTCGAACAGCACAGCGTTTAGCTGTCCCAACCTCCAGGAAACACGCTTCAACTGGCTTCCAGCGGTTATGGAAATTGGCCGAACACCAGTCGGTGGACTTCGATGGCCTCAATGTCCGGGTGTTTTACTTCAAGATTCTCGGTGAACCCCTTCTCCGGATCCAGAGACCTCATTGAAGATGAAGATCATCTTCTGCACAATATTCGCTCATAGCTCGGTGAGAGGTCTCGTAGCCAGGTCGTCTCTCGATCAGTCCTCGACAAACTCACCAGCTTTCAGATTGGGTCGAAGGAAAGCAGCAGCAATACTTCTTCTTCCAGCTGGGCTTCAAGGATAAGCAGTTCCAAGTTTCAACTCCAGCTTCAGAACACATTGGGAAGTGAAAGATCCCCAGATATACCCATCTGTCCCGCATTCACTCTGCTGAGCCAAGCTCAGTCAGCCAATCAGGCAGAAGGGCATTCATGCAAGCAGGCAGCCAATCAGTCTCACATGTATTCAGGCTATTCACGTCCACCCAGACACACACAACAAGGAATGTTGATTGGGGCAAGCACCCAGCCTTTCAGCACACTGCCTCCATGACAGTTTCAGGCAGGGCTGTCTCATTCATTGTGTCACACACACACAGGAACCAGACACCCATAACATATAATACATATTTGTTACACACTCTAGTCACACAGGTCCCACCCCAAGGGTGTACTCACAACATACATTATACGGGAAGGCTCCAGCCAGTCTGGCCTGGAGTTCCCCACCATACCATATATGGTTCTTACACCCAGCAGCCAGTCAGGAGGAAGGGACAGAGTCAAGGCTTCCCAGGACTTTGGGAAACAAGGTAAAAGGCAATAGAAACCAAGAGGCCACAGTGGCCATCTTGCCTTCTATCAGAAATCCACTGATTTCTATGGCAGGGCTTTGGGTGTCCCAAAATGGAGGACACTCAGAGCCACTGCCAAGTCACCATGTAGCTGCCACCAGCCCATACCCTGCTCTGTGGGCAACACACAGGCGCACACAAACACACATAAGAGTGTACCCCCACACATGGGTTCCATAAGGGTATCCGATGGGTGGTGTTCACCAAAAGGTAAACATGAAGTGCTGCACTGCCAGAGGTCTAGCTGGACCTAAGTGGCAGAAAAGAGAAGTGGTAGGACAAGGACTGGGAGACCCTGTCCCTCCATAAGGCATTTCCAGCATCACACCTGTGTACTCCCAATACTGAACATCATTGCCTCTTCACAGCAACATGCCAACCAAACACTCACACAAGCCATGAACATGGTGGCGCCCTCTCCCATTGCAAAGCCAAACCTGCCTTGCACCTCAACACTTGGTTCTCTGAAGAGCTCAAAGCTCTTTGCCTCAAAAAATGGGGGGCTGAAACAAAATGGAGGAACAATCCATCCTCCCTGAACAAAGACAACACTCCTAGAAAAAAGCACCACCTTTACCACCAGAATCGCTAGTGCAAAATCAAACACCTGCAAGCTTTTTGAGATGTTGCGTGAACTCTAATCTCAGGCGCTCCCGTCAACAAACTGCACCAAACGCAGCACCTGGTGCTCCAACATACAAAAAGCCTTACTACATAAAATCAACACTCTCCAGAAGATGATCTTAATTAAATAAAAACACTATGTGGAGCACCATCCCTATATCTGCCTATACAGGGACGCTAGCCTCCCATCAAAGCATACCTCTGTTTAACTTGAAACCAGTCTCCGAAACTGAGGTAATCCAGATCATTAAAGGCCTCAAACCGTGCCACTGCCAGGGGGACATCTGCATAGCGAGTTTCATCAAGGAGTGCACTGAACCCCTTGCACCATTTATTGCTACCTCATTAAGGCTTCCTCCTCCACCTGGTTCCACTGTTGAAAAACGCACTATTGACCCGATTATCAACCGCCCAATCTCAACGGTCCCCTTCCTCCTTAAAAACCTGGATCGTGCGGCATATCTACAAATCCAGCTTTACTTGCAATTTAACAACCTCCTAGGCCTACGCCAATCTGGATTCCGACGAGGCTATGGCACTGAAACTGCCATACTGAATTTAAAAAAACAGCTGGACGAGATCAAAGATGCTGGCAATTCAGCCATCTTCACGCTGGACCCGCCGGCAGCCTTTGACCTTGCGGACCTCCAAATCCTGTTCCAAAGCCTAGCCTCTGCTGCCCACTTCTCTGAGGAAGCTATCTCATGGATCTCCTCCTTCCATTCAGATAAGTCTAGGCAAGTCTTCTCTTCCAATTCCTCTGCGCCTCCCGTCGCCTGTGGTCCCCCCCCCCCCAGGCAGTTGTGTCTTCCCCACCCTCTACAACATTTTTACCAAACCCCTACTTGACCTCATAGATGTCCAAGGCATATCTTATACCAACTAAGTGGACAATACACAGATCCTCTTCCCCCTTAGAGGAAACTACTCTTCCCCCCTCCAACACCCTGCACTCAGTGTACCAAACCATCCAGGTTCCCAACCTCCTCTGCCTTAATGATAAGACATTCTTTTGGTCGGCTCGCAAGCCACTCTCAGCAAACTTGATCAAAACCACAAGACCTTCACCATCAATGGCATCACCATCCCAGTCTCTAGCAATGTAAAAACTCTGGGTTTTTATCTTGATGCCCCCCCAGTCCCCAATGAGGAAGGTCAATGCCGTTGCATTCTCCATTGTACATTCTAACAAGCTAATAAACTCATGCAGACCTTTTCTGTCCGCAGGCAGTTGCCTCACCGTGCGCTCATTGGCTCCAGATGGATTATCCCAACTCTTTGTTTGCCGGCACCTCCGCAAAGAACGTTACACTCCAGGTCATACAGAACAATGCTCTCAGAGTGCCTCTAAAATCCTGAGGCAGGACCACATATCTGCGCTAGAAGAGCGCGTTGGCTTCCAGTCATGAGTGCATTATTTTCAAAACCTTGGATATCACCTATAAATGCCCCTCTAACACGATCCCCAGATAACTCTCCCAAATAATTTGCCAAGCTCAATCATCACGACCTACCCGTTCCTCCCACACTCGCCGACTGTACACCCCAAGATTGAGGAGAGCGGGGGGGGGGGAATGAGCTTCCCGGTCATCGCTGCTAAGAATTGGAACTCACTAACCTTGACACTCAGAGCAGAACAATCCTACTGAGTCTTCCGCAAACAGCTGAAGACTCTATTTACCCAAGGCTTGACCCTCGTCTGAGACACTTAATGTTCTTAAATGTATTTACTTCGCCTAGATGCCCAAGCGCTTCATAAATGCAAAATTAAAATAAATTAAATAAAAACAGGTCTTCAGAAGTAGGGAGTCACTCTCATGGTTTTGGTTGCTGTAATAGCGGTAGGGTCAGAACGGGTTAGTTGGGACGGTTGCCAGATTCTGTTTAGACTCTCACTGACTAATACATAGCTAGTGTTGTTGAGTAGAGAAACCACTTAGTATATGGAAAAATAGGCGTTTATTCCTTTGGTTTAATTATGCTTTCAGTGAGATGAAAAATCAGAGTCTGTGTCGTCCTTCTGAGCCGCCACAGCACCCAGCTAATAATGGATGAGATATCTATCAAGATAAGGAATCTGCAGAAGAATGCAATAAATTGAAATGGATCTCAAATCAATGGCGTAGCTTGGACCCAGAAAAGGAGAACCTGAAGAAGTCATTGGGACATGAAACTCACAATTCAAAGAACATGGCAGCAGCAACAGTTGCAGACGACTCACTCTGCAGGCCCCAGCAAGGTTCACATGCTAGAGGAACTGAGCAGGAGGGTCCAGTCAGCAAGAAAACCGTCCCACAAAGACAAGGGCTGGCGGTGACCCAGGATGCCAATCACAGAACCGGGGCGGATCAGCTAGCAGCCACTTGGATTTGCAGGTCTGGACGACAACAAGGGACCCTCTAACTTTAAGCACTTCGGCCACAAGGAAGTTACTAGAAGCAAAGCAAGGAACAAGTTACTTACCTGTAACTGTTGTTCTCCAGCATGAGTCTGGCATGGATTCACATGCTCATGAATATTCCCCGTCGTCAGGCTGGGAATCCTCGGTAAAAAAAAATCAGTATCAGTTTAGTTTCTGATCTGTCTTTCGTAGTAGTAACCAATCACTGATCTCTGCGTCATACTGACCACAGCCAATGACTGCCATCTCCCTAAGCCCCGCCTCTGGCAGCCATCTTCAGATTTGGTAGCACGTGAAGTGGCAGTATGACCAAGTGAAGAGCCGCAGAGGGGTAGGCGGGAGGGTTCGCATGTGAATCCATGCCAGACCCATGCTGGAGAACAACAGTTACAGGTAAGTAACTTGTTCCTTCTCCAGCATGGGGTCTGGCATGGATTCACATGCTCATGAATATAAGAATACATAGCAGTACACACATGCACAACCACAGGAGGTGGCAAAAGGCTCAACATTAAGCAATACAAAAAACTCAACATTAAGCAACTCTTACCTCCTCACCAGGCTCACCTTAAGCGAACAGGTTGCGCAGCACTGCTTGGCCGACCCTGGACTCCCGATCGACGCAGTAGAATCTTGTGAAGGTGTGCGTCGACCTCCACGTAGCAGCCCTGCAGATGTCCAGCAGGGGCACACCAGATAGGAACGCCGTAGTAGCAGCGATCGCTCTGGTCGAATGGGCTCTCAGACGGCCTGGTAGCGGTTGGTTAGCCAACTGGTGGCAGTGCATGATGCAGCCGGAGAGCCATCTGGAAATAGACTTCGAGAGAGCCTTCCCTTGATTCACAGGTCCAAAGTTCACGAATAGCTGTGATGTCCTCCGAAAACTCTTTGTGCGGTCCACGTAGAACTTCAGCGCTCTAGCCACATCCAGCGAGTACAAAGTCCTCTCGGCCGGCGACGAAGGAGACAGGAAGAAAACAGGTAACACCAGGGGCTCGTTAAGATGGAAGTCCGACGGCACCTTTGGCATAAAGGAGGGGTGCGTCCTAAGCACCACCCTCGAGGCATGGAAAGTCAAGTACGGTGCTTTGCAGGATAGGGCCTGGATCTCTCCCACTCGTCGTGCGGAGTTAATGGCCACCAGGAATGCAGTCTTCCATGACACAAACTTCATCGGTGCGGAGTGCATCGGCTCGAATGGGGGCCCCATGAGCCTGGTCAGCACCACGTTCCCACGCCAGGGCCGGGGCCTTCACCGGCGGGAACGACCGAACAGTCCTTTCATAAACTCTTTTGCCAGTCGATGGGACCACAGGGACGTCCGTCCTGTGGTTCTGGTATATCTGGAGATCGCCGCCAGATGAATCTTAATGGAGGCATGGGCTAGCCCAGCCTTTGCCAGCGATAGCAGGTACGGCAGCACTTGAGGGGCCTTAATTCTTAGGGGGTTGATCTTCTGTGCTCGGCACCAGATAGAGAACCTCTTCCACTTGTGACCGTAGCATTTGAGAGTCGAGGACGCCCTGGCCTTTGAAGAACCTCTCTGCAGTTGGCCGGTATGTCGTACCCTCCAAACTCTAGCGCTGCAGGAGCCAAGCCTGCAGGTTCAGCGATGCCGGGTCGTGGTGGAAGATGGCGCCTCCGTCTCTGGAGAGAAGATCCGCGTCCGCCGACAGCTTGATGGGAGGGGACGTTGACAAGTCCAGAAGGTCCGGGAACCAGATCTGCCTCGGCCACGCCGGTGGGACGAGGATCATCCTGCACCGGGACCTCTTGAGCTGGTTGATGAGTCGAAGCAGCAACGGCAACGGAGGGAACGCATACAGGTATAGGCCATCCCAGGGGAACGAGAACACATCGCCGAAGCTTCTCGGCTGGGGAAACCTGCTGGCGAACCTCTGACACTTCGAGTTCGTCGCTGTTGCGAACAGGTCGATTTGGGGTTTGCCCCATCGTCGGAAGAGTTGATCCACCTGATCCTGGTGCAGCTCCCACTCGTGACATGCATGCAGCTCCCTGCTGAGCGAGTCGGTGATGGTGTTTCTTTCTCCTGCCAGGTGGAAGGGAACCAGGAACATCCCCTGGGCGACCACCCAGTGCCACAGATCCTGTGCCTCCTTGGATAGGGCTGGGGATCTGGTGCCTCCCTGCTTCCGTATGTAAAACAGTGTCGTGGTGTTGTCCGTGAAAATCTGCACCACCTTGCCCTTGAGCGACGGGAGGAACGATTTGAGAGCCCAGAACAAGGCTCGGAGTTCCAGGATGTTGATGTGCAGGAGCTTCTCCTCCGGGAGCCAGAGGCCTCTTGCGTGGAGATCTCCGGTGTCGGCGCCCCAACCTTCCAGGGAGGCGTCCGTCGTCACCGTCTCCTGGTACGCCGGCGTCTGAAAGTCCTTGCCCGCCGTGAGGTGCGCTCGAACGCCCCACCACTGAATCGCCCGCCGGAACACCTCGTTGAGGGGGACCCTGTCTTCGAAAGTGCCTGTCGCCTGCATCCAACGGGCGTCGAGAAATTCTTGAAGAGGGCTCATCCGTAGTCTGCAGAGGCGCACCAGGTAGATGCAAGAGGACATCATCCCCAGGAGGGACTTGATGGACCTCACCCTGGCCACGTCCGTGGCTAGCAGGCGCTGCACTTTGCCCAGAATGGTCTTCGTCCGTTCTTCCGACGGTGCCGCCAGGCGCCTCACTGTATCGAGCTTTGCTCCCAGAAACAGGGCCACCTGCGACGGCACCAGGTGGGACTTTGGGTAATTTATGGCGAATCCCAGGTCTGTGAGCAGCTGGACGGTCCTCGCAGTGTGTTCGATGGAGAGTTCCCTCGTCCTTGAGCAGATGAGCCAGTCGTCCAGGTAGGGGTAGACGTGAATCCCCTGCAGGCGCAGCCGGGCCGCCACAGGTGCTAGGCACTTGGTAAAGACCCTGGGGGCCGACTTCAATCCGAACGGCAGTGCTCTGAATTGGTAGTGGCGTCCCTGGACTACGAACCTGAGGAACTTTCGGTGACTTCTGAGGATGGGAACGTGGAAGTATGCATCCTCCAGGTCCAGCGACGATAGGAAGTCGCCTTCCTCCAGCTGTCCCAGCATGTGCTGGAGGGGAACCATCCTGAACCTTTGTGACCTGATGTATTTATTCAAACGACGAAGGTCCAGGATGGGGCGCCAGCCGCCCGTCTTCTTCCTGATGAGGAAGTACCTTGAGTACACCCCGGAGCTCCGGAGCCTCTTCGGGACGGGCTCGATGGCGCCTTTCCTGAGCATCGCCCGTACTTCCAACAGCAGTTGCGGGACGTGATTTTCCTTCCTGGCCACAGGTGGAATGTGAGGGCACTTCTTCAGGAATTCGATAGAGTGTCCTCTTGCCAGGGTATCCAGCACCCAACGATCGGTGGAGATGGACTTCCACACGCTGACGAACTTCGTCAGCCGGCCTCCCACCGGGGTGCTTCGGTGGGGGCCCGAGGCCACCTTGGAGGTGGTGGCCTTGCCGCCCTGGCCACCTTGCCGACGGCGGTGAGGCGCTCCCTGCTTGCCGTGACCCCTGTAGGCCTCCTGAGACGAGGAGCGTGCCGCCTGGCGGTAGGACGACAAGCCACCGCTGGATCCCTTGGAGGCCCCCTATCTGCCTCCGGAGCTCCGAAAGGGCCGTCGTTGCTGAAGGGCTTCTAGGGCGCGGGCCGTCTCAGTGTCCGTCTTTATGGCTTGGAGGGATTCGTCCACCGCCTTCCCGAACAAGTTGCTGCCGTCGAACGGCATATCCAACATCCTGGTCTGGACGCCCTGACGGAAGTCGGTCGCCTGGAGCCATCCCCGTCGTCGTAGGCAAACTCCGTTGCCCAGCTGGCGGAACCCGGTATCGGCAATATCGGTTGCCACCGTTATGGCGTGGTCCGACGCCACCTCGCCTTCTTGAAGTATTTCCAGGGCCTCGGACCTCTTGTCGTCCGGTAGGAAGTCCAATATGGGGGCCAGCTTAAACCAGAGCTCCCTGTGGTAACGGGCCACGATCGCCAGGGCGTTGGCTGCTTTGATCGTCGTCGTCGCCGCCGACGACGAAATGACCCGTCGCCCCATGGCATCCAACTTCCTACCCTCGCCGTCCGGAGGGGAATTCGACGTTGAGGCTCCTGACCCCGCCGCTTTCTTCTTCGCCGCCGCCGAGACGACCGAGTCTGGCGTTGGCTGGGCCCTGAGGCACAGGGGAGCGGTCTCGGGGACCCGGTACTTCTTCTCGTACTGGTCCCGTTTGGCTGGTGCCGTGGAGGGGTTCTTGAGTACCGACAGGCCCTCCTCCCAAATGTCATCGATTAGAGGCACCGCGATGACAGTCTTCCTCTTGGCCTCCCGGCGCTGATAGAGGAAACCTTCCTTTTTCTGCTCCTCCGGGCAGAGCTGGAACAATTCGGACGCCGTGGCGATCATGGCGTGGAATGAACCAAACTCGTCGGGCGGAGAGGCCCGAGCGACGGGAGACTCGTTCCGTCTCGCCCTCAGAAGCCGTCGTCGAGCCCACCGCACCGTCATCTCCCGACTCGTGGGAGGATGAGGAGGGAACTGTAGGCCTTACGGGGGCGAGTAGAGGAGAGGGTTGGGTCCTCTGTCGTTTGTTCTGAGGACTTCCCGACGGGCCAGGTTGCGGGTCCTCCGGCCTGGGCCGTGGTAATCTCGTCCTTATCTCCGAGAATAAGGACTGGATCACAGACAAAATGGCCGCTGAGCTATCCTGAGGCCTAGGTTCCGGCTACGCCAGAAGGGAAGGCTGCTCTTCCTCGCCATCGTCGTCTTCCTCGGTCATCTCCCGAGGATCTTCTTTACGGGATCGAACCTTCTCGAATTGGACTTCGAGATTCCTCACGGCCTCGGTCAGTTCCTCCTCCGAGGCTGACTCCGAGCTCGAGGAGGATACCATGCCCCCCCTCGCTTCTTCCATCATGGTGGCCATGACGATGGGCTGAAAAGAGGACTCCCTCCTTGGCGGCAGGGAAACTCTTGTCCCGGAGGCAGTCTCCGCTGGCGGGGTCTCTGCCGGCTTGGCCAGAGTCGCTGCGATCGCCTCGATAGAGGCCTTTGCCTGCTGGGTAGGGGCCTTCACCACCTTAGGTGCGTCCCGGGCCTTCTCCGTAGGGGGAGGGGCGACGCCTCGCTCCCCCTCTCCCGAGATCGGACGGGGCTTCTCCCGAAGCTTACCCGGGGTCTCGGACTTCCTCTTCCCCGAACCGGAGCGCTGGCTCGTGGTTGACGGTGCCGGGGAAGGCGCGCCCTGCCTGGCGACCGAAGAGCCCGACCTTTCGGCGCTCCCGGAGCCAGCGGCCTCACGGCGCTTGGCCTGGTGTTGGGCCCCCGTCGGCGGGGCGCCCGCACAGGACTTAGAAGCCCGCTCGGACCCTTTCTTCTGCTTCTCACCCGTTGAGCCCTTCTCCACCCAGCTGGCGAGACGGGATCGACGGTCCCTCATGGTCCACTCCGACAAGATCTTGCAGAACTGGCAGTCCTTCTCTACATGAGTCTTGTCCCCATGAAGACAGTTGAGGCATTGCGAATGCTCGTCCTCCTTAAACACATTCTGCAGCCCGCATCCAGGGCAGCTGCGAAACAGCTTGGGTCCGGGTGACGAACTCGCGTCCTGGGCCTTCTCGAAGTAGGCCGCAAATCTTCTGGAATCCTCCAAAAGGTTGATTCGACGAAATCTTCACCCTTGAGGGGCGTAGGAAAATCCTGCAATGGGTACCCGTTAACGGGAGTAGAAACGGTGGAGCTTGAGGCTCGATTAACCGAAAAAATGTGAAAATTCACCTGAAAAAGCGCAAAAACGCAGCAAAAGCTCGAGAGCTAAGCACGAGGACTCCCAACACTTGAACGTGCGGTAAAAATCTGAAGATGGCTGCCAGAGGCGGGGCTTAGGGAGATGGCAGTCATTGGCTGTGGTCAGTATGACGCAGAGATCAGTGATTGGTTACTACTACGAAAGACAGATCAGAAACGAAACTGATACTGATTTTTCTTTACCGAGGATTCCCAGCCTGATGACGGGGAATATTCATGAGCATGTGAATCCATGCCAGACCCCATGCTGGAGAACAGTAAATCCAAAAAGGGTATCCAGTCAAACCAAGCCACAAAACAAAATGACTAGGGGTAAGACTGAAAGTTTAAATTACATAACAGTAATCATTCTATTGATTCTCCTCCAACAGATTCCTCATCTAGATAAGATATCCCCCAGAGGTAGATGTTCTCTGAAACTTTCACTAGGGCGCATAGTGTACCTCAAGGACCACCATCTCAAGAGTTTCACCTTTCTTGACTCAGGGCAGGACGGCACCACAATATAAATGGAGTACAGTGCGCCCCATTACCTCAGTTCTCCCAGTTTGCCCCGTGATCAACAGTTCAGGGAACTCCTTTTATTGTTTGAAAATTCTAACAAAATAGAGGAAAAGATAACACAATTGAGTGAATCTTAAATTACACATGAATACTGGAGGGTTCGCATTCATGAAGCACCCAGGCAATAATACAAGGGCTGAGACTGTACGGAATCCAGGTTGTACTCCCCTAACCCATCCATCTCCCGCATATTTTCTCCCATTTTCCCGGGAAACCACAGGCGTTGTAGACTCTTCTCAAGGGCGTTGTACATGCCCATCGCAGAGATCCATTTTCCCAGTGTGCAACGTTCCACCACCCACTAGTCCGTTGCAGCAAGTCAACTGAAGTGGACAGGAATAGCTTTTCATATTTGCTCAAATCACTTTCTCTCAAAATTCCTAGGAGTAACCTTTTCAGATCCAAGGGAATCTCTAGGTCTGTGACCAGCTGAGGGAACTCTTGCATAAGGAGAAACTACCAGCCACACCTCCCCTCCCGACTATGATCCAGTCACTCCTCTGATGAAGTGAGACCTGAACCCTGATGGCACTTCTTCATGCCTGCATTATCATAATATTCAGTAATACATACAGTATCTAATGTGAGCGGGTGGTCTGTTTTGCCACAGCCCATCCCAGCCTTACCTGGAAGGAGGAAACAAAAAGCTGATTGTACTTGGGGAACAAGTTTGTTCTTCCCACATAAAAACTGAACACCCTCTTGGGGTCTAACCTGTGCACCCTCTACGCCCCTTCAATGGATGAGGAAAAGGAAAAAAGAGTGGTAAAACTTCTAGTTAACATGTAGCTTTGATAGAACATTTGGCAGAAACCATCGAGTGGCTTTCTCCTTTAAAAAAAAATGAAGTGCTTGCATGAAAAGGCCTGCATCTAATTAGCACGCCGAAACAGTTTTCAGCCTAAGAAACTTAAGAGAACATGATTGAGAGAAACTATCAAAAAAGAAAGGACCCAATTAAGGTCCCAAAATGGAAATGCAAATTGCACTGATTAAAACATTTGTCAAACCTTTCATAAACTGGGCCACCAAGATGACTGAGGATGGGGGAAGGGGGGCAGGGAATAGCGAACCTGTACTGGGGACCGCTTGAAAATGGAAATGGCAGCAAGGTGACATTTGAACATCCCCATCTGAAGACCCCTATTCACGTAGGAGAAACATTTAAAAATTGGGAAGGTGGGGCAGTCACAGGGTGCTTACTTCTGCTCCGTCACCACCCTTCAAACTTTGTCGACCCGCATGGATTAATAGACCTTGCAGCAAGTCTGAGTGCAGATACCTCGAATACCTCATCAGTTAGTTCCAATCTAACATCCCTCATCCACTCAACAGCCACTCATTAAGGCAGAGACACACTCTAGGTTTGGGTGCAATACCCAACACCCCCCCCCCCCACTTGGGACAACAGGTTAGTCTATCAAGGCAGATTCTGCAGTGGACAGATGGCCATCTCGAGAAGATCCGGAAACCAAGTCCTCTGAGCCCAACGGGAATGATCAGGATCATGTAAGGTCCAAACCTCCTGCAAAATAAGAGTAGAATGAGTGGAACCGGTGGAATGCATAGTGGAGTCAATGTTAACCAACTGGAAAAGTGCACCCTCAGATACCACCCCTTGAAGGAAATTCTCTCGAACTGAGAAGCTTGTTTTTCCTCTTGTCCTTTACTCAAAAAGGTTAACTAGAGGGTTTCTCCGAAAGGATTCCTGAGTAAAGTTCCCACTCATGGAAGACCAGAGCGTTGCCTGTGCAGGTTATCTGCTACCCCCCATTGTCCGATCCAGCCAGATGGCATGCCGAATCCTAGATTATGTTCTCCAGTTCCCAGATCCCACGCTGCATTGCCTGCTTGCGCAGAGGCAATGACCTCAATAACAGCACATTAATCTGCCCCCACACCTCTTGTGGAGGTAGAACATTGCCACCATATTTTTTGTCAAGAGCAGAACATTTGGCTCTATGAGATAATTCTGCTTTTTGCAGGTCACCCAACAAAAAAGATTTTTTTCAGCCGATTTTGGGCGGCCTACAACAAGCGAAAACCCACAATGCATCACCCTCCAACCCCACCCGATGGGATTTATTCAAAATCAAGTTGTTTCACCGCCGAACCGCTCTCCCTCAGCATCCCCCACACCCTCTGAAAATAAAACTTACACAAAAACATGCAAGACACACACACACACACACACACACACACACACACACTTGCCTGATTTCCGTCGCAAACGATTCTGGTTCCTGGCGTGCCCGTCGTGTGCGTCGCAGGGGCTGTCCGTTTGATTTACAAAGACCACTCAGTGTGGTCACAGAGCGGTCTTTCTAAATCTTTTTTATTTATTCGTTTTTTCTAAAAAGTCTATTGACCCAATACCTAAAATTTTCCCCAGGATGGAAGGCAGAAAAGCCATTTGTGCCAGTATGATGGCCTGCAGCTCCAACAGAGTGATGTGCGGGGAGCACTCTGCTGAGGACCAAAGCCCAGAGAGGAGCACCCCAGCTTTCCAGGGACGACTCCACAAAAATCTGAGCCTTCGGCCATGGTTGCCAGAATGGCTCCCACATCACCAATCTCGCTTTTGAAATGTAAGAGTGTCTTCATATTTTCATGCATCCTTTTTCTCTGGGATAGGCTCTTTCATCTGCACCTCTGAATACTTCAGGAGGGACAAGACTGGCGATTTCAGGGGAGGAGGAGTCGACCGCCTGGCGGCTTGAGGGCCTTGGGCATTCACTGACTAGCAGGACCTGCATATCTCCATGCCACGGTCCATCTATAGACACCACACACAAATATTTAATTATTTGCTGTGGAGTGGTTTTCGTGGTAGTGCTTAAATACCAATGCTGTGGGCCGGGCGCAACAAACATTCCAAGATTGTAACAGAGAAGACAGCATGCTGAGTGTGCAGAACAAAAAAACAGAGTTAATCGGGCATAGTGTGCTCCATTTAAACTGTGCCAATGTTATGTCCTCACCCGAGGAAGCTGAATGTCGGACATGGTGGTGGAAAAGCTATACTACAACCCTAGTGAAAGTTTCGAAGAACAGCTGCAGGATATCTATCTAGATGAGGAATCTGTAGAAGGATGAAATCTATAAGAAAGATCCATTAGTACCTCAATATTTATCATATAGGTGCATTGCATTATTAATGCAGTAAAAAGGGCTACAATCTTTATGCAGCCAAATAAAATCAGTTGCCACCAGTCTATTCCCCATATTATCAAATGGCGGGCCTCAGTGGAATGATCTTTCATATCACTTATGAATAGGTTTAAATTGATTTATGGACAATTAATGTCATGTCAAGACAGCAAATAAGTGAACAGCTTAAATCCCAATCACTGAAGTAATGAAATAAATAATTTGAATTGCTTGAATAGCTCAAATAGCTAAACTATCTCAGATTATGAATTAGAGCAATACAATTCTGTTTTAAAAGGCTGTTAATGAATTACTATCACTTTTAAAAACATCAGATTCAAAACATTTAAATAGCTATGTGAAACAAAATCAGTGAATTCATAATAAATTAAGAGAAATCTCAGTGAAATTAACCGATCGTCAAATAAAAAACAATGTACACATGACATTCCGAGGAATACAGAATGATCCAATTGAAATTAAATCAGCTGTGAAATTTGAAGTCTGCTACTTAAACTAATGTAAGTAGAGGGACTAAATAGTTTATCAATGCAAATCAATAAATTATACATAGGTCATCAAATGTATATGAGGTTCATTATCCAAAAATCATATACAAATCAGACAATCAACATCAAGTACAAATGTTGACTGGTTGAGGTGTGGTATTATTCTGCCTATTACCCTCCAACACACAACATAGAATCACCATGGGACCAAACTGGGGTGCTTACACAAAAGCACCTATGCCCTGGTAGTCATATGACCTATTAAGAGCAGCAAATCACAAAGATGTTGCAGTAGCAGGGGGACTTTGGTAGAAGTCCATGTAGTCCAGTAAAATGTTTGAGACCCACACAAACTTTGGCAAAAGATTCCCAAGCATGGAATTCTGCCCTAAAAGCCTCCTTGATGAGTTTCCCTTCAAATCGAAGGCTGACTTATCTTCTCACCAGTGAGACAGTTCAGTTTTTGGAAGAAAACCCATGAGTGAGAAAAACTTCTCAACACAAAGTTCTTTGGATCCCAAAATAAAAGGGAAAGTCATGAGCATCAAGTCATACTAAAAAGTAACGTATAAAATGTTTATCAACACAAAGCCAGGTATAAGTAGTAATTTGGCGAAAAATGTGTATAGAATGGTATTTTATCATTTCTTTTTAAATTCTTGTTTGTTTAGTTAGATTATATATATTTTAGAAAAAGAGAGGATGCCCAGGTTGGGTTTCCTAATTACATACCTTTCTCAATTATTTCTTGCCAGAGCGTCTGCACCAAAATGGGATCTGAATGTCCAGCACAGTGAATAATTGCAAGCTTGCATTCAGAGAGCTTAAATGGATCAGCAAATTCTCCAAAGAGCTGCAAGGAAAAAGGAAAAATGGTAAGATGAAAGACCGCATAGCTTTTATGAGGATGATGAAAATCAACAACAGAGTATGAATTTAAATATAAAAATGAGAATTCCTCTCAGGACTGGTGATTCATGGCATTTAGCTCTCATATTTCTAATTTTTTTTTTAATACTCACTGTTGCACCATATCTGTTAGGTTAAGCACTACTGATGTAGGGTTCCAGATAGCCAACTTTAGTGGACCTACAAAGGTTTGTCAAAAAGCTCTTGAAGGGGTAGTTCTCTGAAAAATATTAATGTTTTAAAATATTGCCCAAAATAAAAAATGATATTCACATTTTTTTTCTAAAAGTTCCTCTGTAAAATGAGCAGCAAATCTGCTCTAAAGTGCTGCTTTTAAATAACTTGTTTCTGCATACAAAACGGATGCCTTATAGAGTAATCTGTGTCTTCAATTCAATGCTCTCGATACAGTAATCAAGCACAAGCCCCCTACTGGGAGCCGGATAAAACGATAGCAGCACTGCGTCCTCAGTTCCACCCATTTCCCCCTAGCACTCAGAAGCTGCGGGACCATAAAAGTAATGGTGTAGTAGCTTCCTGCAAGAGGGTCAGGTAGGGAGGGCAAAGAGGAATCTGTGTGAGAACATCCAACAGTAAGAACATTACCGAGAAGTAAGTAATTTGTTCTTCAAATGGTTTCTTTCCTCCCACAGATTCCTAATCTACTAAAACGGGCATCCTGGCCAGCAAGAGAATCCAAGCAGTAATGCTTAGCATACGTGTGCAAGGATGCCCACGTTGCTGCCTGGCAAATATCCAGGCGTGGGACACCCCTCTGCTGGGCAGAGGTGGTCGCCACTCCTCTGGTAGAATAAGCTCCAAGACTCTAAGGCCTATCCTTTCCAGCCAGATTGTAGCATTCTGAAATGCAGAGAATGATTCACCTGGACAGGGTCGGTTTGGTCACAGCCTTGCCTGCACAAGCACCAGTGTAACCAATGAACAGTTGGTCATCTTTCCTAGCCTCTTTTGTATGAAAGACGGGAAACATAAGGGCCCATATCAGGTACAGCCGATGGAATCGTTTATCTGCCTTGGAAAAGTGACGCTCAGGAACAAAAACAGCAAGATGGATCCTATTGAAAGAGGTGGAAACCCAAGACCACCTTCAGCCGAAGGAATACATTACTTGCCTGTAACGCCTGTTCTCTAGCAGTGGTGTCTTTCATTCATTCACATGCTCGAATATTCCCAGTAAGGTAAGGAAACCTTTGTAATATTAAACCAGTGTAGCTTTTTAAAACGGCTTGTCACTTTAGTGCTCTATTTTGTGTCATTTTGGGTCAAACTGCCCAGTCCACTAGACAGGTGCCCTTGGGGACCAACCCCTGGTGGTCATCTTCTGATTTGGCAGTGCACGCATGTGGCATTAAGAACAAAGAAGAGCCAGAGAGGGGTAAGGAGGGAGGGTCGCTGGAGAACAGGATATAAAGGTAATTAGAACCCTGGCGAGGGTCAATCAGAATTTAACAACCATTCTGATTGGCCATCGCCAGGGCTTTACCCGGCCGGGATTCCACTAATTTGTTCCCGGCGGGGGGCGTGGCAGCCCCTCAGCCAAAGAGAAGGCTCCGAGCCTCCACACTGCTGGAGGCCGCCATCGTCCCCCGCCGGGGATTCAGGTAAGTCCCCCCCCTCCCCCAGAACCCCTACCCACCCCCCCAACCCCACTTACCTTAGTATTTCTCCTTTTTGGGAGCAAACGCGCTGGGAACACTTCTGTCCCCAGCACGTCCACTCCCAATGGCCATCATGGAAAGGGCCTTCCCGCCAGCCATTTCCTTTGAATTTTTTTTTTTTTCCGAAACCAGCATTTGATCTTTCACAGATTCACATGCTCTTGGATAACATTATACAGTAGCACGCATACACAACCAAAATGGACAGGGGCAAGCTCAACAGAATTAACCAACTCGCCTCATGCGAAAAGGTTGCAAAACACTGCCTGGCTGACTCAGGACTCCTCCCTGGAATTCCTATCGATGCAGAAGAACCTTGTGAAGGTATGGGCAGACCTCCATGTGGCTGAGGGACAACCGACAGGAATGCTGTAGATGAAGCCACGGCCTTTGTCGAGTGTGCTCATGGTCTTACTAGAAGGGACCTATCGGCCAGACAATGATAGTGGGAAAGGCATGCTGACAGCCAACTTGTAACGGTAGACTTGGAAATGATGTTGCCTTTGCTGATCGGTCAGAAGGCATCACACAATTCCAATGAGTTTCAGGACTCTTTAGTGCGAGCCACAGAGAACTTGAGTGCTTGGGCGAAATCTAGTGGAAAGTGGGCTCCCTGAATGAGGCTGACGCCGACCCCACCATTGGAGGGCTTGTCGGAAGGAGGGCGTGAGGTGAAATTTGTCCTCCCAACATCCCTCTATTTTCTGCCAACAGGCATCTAAGAACTAAAGTGGTGTCATTTGGCGTCTGCAGTGTGGTATCAATGGGATGCATGAGGGCATCATTCTCAGGAGGGACTTGAGGGAGCGGGCTGATGCAATCTGTATGTAGGCATGACAGCTGCTGAACCTCGTTCAGGATGGTATTCATCCTCTCTTCTGAAGGTGTGGCGACATGCTATATTGTTGAGGTGGAAGCCCAGGAACAGCGGTTTTTGAGCAGGATGTAAGCATGACTTCACCGAGAACCCCACAGATGTTAGACATAGGTTTGTCTCTGTGCGTTGCATCGCTAGTGGAAGCGATGGGGGGCTCACCAACCAGCGGTCCAGATACCGGTAAGCATGAATGCCTGAATGGAGATGGGATGCTACTGGGGCCAAGCATTTGGTGAACACCCTTGGTGTCGATTTTCGGCCGAAAGGCAGAGCCTTGAATTGGTAGTGTTTTCCTGCGACCTTGACTCAGAGGAAACATCAGTGCCTCCGATGAATGGGGACATGAAAGTTTGCATCCTATAGGTATAGCGAGGAAAGGAAATCCCCCTCTTTCAGTTGGTCGAAGATGTGCTGAAGTGTTTTCAAAAATTGGAGGGGGGGTTCTGCATGTCTGCCCCCCTATACAGTTGGGGTAGGCGTGGAGCACCCCAGCCAGGTTTCTCTATTTGGTAGCTATGGGCGAGCAACCAAGGCTGAGACTCAAGGGAGGGGATGCAGGCTGGTTCTTAAGTACAGTGAATCCTCATGCCCACCCAAAGGAATGTCCACATTATGTTATGTCCTTACAGTACTATTTTATAAAATAAGGCTTTCTCTCTCCCTCTCCCTTGCTGACATCCGTGACTGCTACGCACACTGGTCACCTGCCCACCCACTGAACCTTGGGTCCAGGCTCCTGCATGTCCAGTTGCCCTGGCACTGCCTCCAGGCCTCCCTTGCACTTCGGGTCTGTACCTGCAACCCGAGTCACCCAATTCTCTGCACTTATGAGCCACTTACCAGCAGCACTGATGAGCTACCTGCACCCCATCCCTCTGCACTTGTGCGAATGAAAAAAGGCATAGTAAGATCATTGTTTTGTCCTGCCTCTGTCCCCCCCTTCCTTTTCTTGTCACGCCTAGAAACACTTGTGTACAGGCGCGTTATAAATGACTTATATCATATAATACCCACAGCAATAAATAACACTTTGTACTCAGGCAACACTATCCTAAAAATGGAAAATATTTACACTTCTATGTGGTACCACCATAACCTTAGATTCAGGTAAACTGCACCAACCGCTGACAGTTATTAATAAGCATAAGAATTACTAACAAAGGCGTAACTTCAGAAGTATTACTGTAGATAGGCAGGTAATACAATACCGTGTGAGGATCCCCCCCGCCCCCATGTGGGCAACCTGTAAGGCTAAGTTAAGGTGGCGCGGGCTGACCAATGGTTGAAAAGTGGTCTTTTGGTCACAATCCTTGTTCGATGTTATCCAGTTTCCAGAGTCTTTCTTCAATTATTAGTCTACTGGGAGGAGCATTCACTGCCGGCATCTCTGCCTATCAGTTTTAAACCCCAGAACAGCGCAGAGCACCGCGTGGGTCGAAAAGTGGTGAAAAGTGGTATTTAGTTTTTATTTTATTTGTATATGATTAACAAAGTAACCTTTGCTAAAGAAATACAGAACGCACTCTTAAAAATCATCATTTCATATCAATCAGATTAATACATTACAAAAACACATCTCAAATTTATACAGAAACAGAAGATCAAACATTCACTTCAATTCATCGGTACAGCACAAATTAAAAAAGCTTAAAACTCATATTCAAAGATGATTCATAACTATTTAAAATCCTTGACTAAACCCATGCAGTGTTGAATAAGTTTTCATCCAAGACAAATTCCACAAGATAATGTGTACGTGTTTCATGTAATTTTGGACACTCAATTTAAAGATGTCGGGTTGGTTCTTTTTGCAGGGAACAATATCTACAGAGACGCAAAGTGCGTTGAATTCTTTGTATGGCCCCCGTTACCACCCTGGTAGGTAATACATTCATTTTAACCGGAGCATTTCGGATCAATTGTTGCTAGATGGATGCTGCATAAGGTAGCAGGGAATTTCATTAAATGCTCTCACTTCATATGCTGGATGGTAAAACAAATGATACTTCATAGCTGATTCTCTGTTTATGAGCCAGTCAAGCTCAAACAGGGACCTTTCTCAACTATCCATGGAGCAAGAAATCTTTCAAAGTCCAGATCCTAGTCAACCAGGAGTTTTAAATTTGATTGGAACCACTGAATGAAAACCCTAGAGGTATTATAAAACAGAAAGGGGATTCGAAGATGGCCGCCGGCACTGTGTAGACGTGCCGATGGCGCTCTCCGGACCAGACTGTTGGTGCCCACTGCCCCATCAACAGACCACAGCTGTAGCCAGGAAAGCCCCTCGGGGAGCGAGGAAGAAGAGCGGAGCCGCTCCGTGCTGCGAGGCAGCCTGTGCGGATCATCTCGGGAGCGGTGCTGCCGAGGATGGAGCCGCGGCCGCGTGTGCAGCCAGAGGGAGAAGAACGCCTCGAGGAGCTGCGGTGGTGAGGGGCAGCATCGGGAGGAGCTGGGAGGCTCAAGAAGCGAAGGTGCCCCGTGGAGGAAGAGCCGCGGAGGGGAACTGGAAGCGGGCTGCATGAGCCCGCGGACGTGGCTCTGCGGTCCGCCCCCCCCCTGCAGCGGGGTGCAAGGGAGAGGAATGCCTGGAGGGGCAGCGCGGTGCGGTGCTGTGCTGAGAGGAGCTGGGAAGCTCAAGAAGGAGAAGGTGCCCCGCAGAGGAAGAGGCGCGACGGGGCACCGGAGGAGGACGGTGGGAGCGGGTGAGCTGGCGAATGCGGCTCGGTGATACGCCCGCCCTCCCTGACATGGCGCTGCGCGGCTGAGAGGCCTGCCGTGCTAGGACACCCCACAGCGTGTGAAGAGGAGCAGCAGCGAAAAAGCTGGTGAGAGGGAGGAGACCAACAGCGGCTGGACCCAGGAGCCAGAAAGCTAGTGGAGGGCAGGGAAGTTGGTCTAGGCAGCAGAGGAGGGCCGGCCACTGTGAGGCAAGGGGGCGCTGACCGCCGAGAGGTGCGGCATTGAGGCAGTTACGGCGTCAGCCCCGAACGGCTTGCCCCGGCCCCCCTCTGAAGTGGAGAAGAACCCAGTGTGAGATCATTATACGATTGGAATACCCCCGGTTGTTTTTGGAAGGGCTAAGAAAGTGTTAGAGCGGAGCCATCTGGGGGAGAAGCCAGGACTGGCGCAATATAGGAGGACCCCGCTGAGGATTCAAAAGGAGCAGCATTTGGCAAACCATCACTCCGCCCTGGCAAATCACAGCGGCCTAAACATCCAAAGTGGATCTCTGTGGCAAGAAACCCCCGACACCCTGCGGCAATTAAACGGCAATAAAACCCAGATCTTTCAGGTATAGAGGAGGATCAGTGGGACGAAGTTTGTCCACGGACAGGCTTCCAGGACAACTGTAGAGGCGCAAAGAATTAGGGAAGTGAGCAACATGACCAGGAAAACCAAAGGAAAGGGCGGGAAAGTGGCTCACGCTTCGGGGGATACGATGGGCACACTCACTGCAATCTGGCCAGTGCATACCCCAAAGGAAGTCTCTGGGACTTTTCCGAGAGAAGATTGGGGAGAATACCGCCCAGGGGGTTTCGGAGGAACGGGCTGTAATGTGCAGACAGGAATTTCTGGGGGAGCTGCACGCTTTACAGTCTAATCTGGCAAAAACTTTTCAGGAACAATTTCAATTGATGCGAGCAGCTCTGAATGAAGCCCTAGGGGAGATGAGACAAGAGATGCAGCAATTAGGGGAAAGGACAGACACTCTGGAAAAGGGTCTCCAAGAAGTAGATGAAGAAACTACAGCCAATAGCGAAGCCATTGAGAGGTTGGATGTGGCAACACGAAATCTCGAAATTCAAATGCAAGATTTGGAGAATAGATCCCGAAGGATCAATATCAGAGTGAAAATGTTGCCGGAGACGGTGTTAGACAAGGACTTCAAAGCGGTGCTCCAAGACATTTTTGCCGGCCTCCTGGTTGAAGGGAGCCCTGAGAAGATTGAGCTGGACCGAGTGCATAGAACTGGGCGGATGGCCAAAGGTCAGATGGCGAGGCCTAGAGACGTACTGGCAGCATTTACTAGGTACGGCCAGAAGGAGGCGGTTCTCCGAGCAGCATGGCAGCGGGAGCCCATTATGTTCAAAGGGCAACAGATCGCGTTATTTCAGGACTTGGCAAGTAGCACGCTCATGAAAAGGAGACAAATGGGCCCATTGTTAAAGGTTCTAAAGGAGAAGGATATATGATACAAATGGACATTCCCGTTTGGCCTGCTTTTTGAATGGGAGGGGACCCAGAAGCGTATCACGTCTCTACAGGAAGGGGCTGATCTCCTTCTAATAGATTTGGAGGAAACCCCTTAGAGCTCAGGAGCACAGGGCGCGACTGGTCGCTCCAGGCTGAAACCCTGGGCATGGACGACAGTGGGAGAGAAAAGGAGAAGAAGAGTCGAAAAAGGCAAGAGGCAGCGAAAAGGAAATTCAAGTGAAGAGAGGAACGGAACATTAACTGACCCCTGAGTCATGACAGCCGTAAAAGGGGTGGTGGGCCTCTAAAAGGAGAATTGAAGCTATGGGTCATAGGAGGAGCAACCATTTTGGGTACGGAAAGGGCAGAGATGCCCGAGTCAGGAGTGGAGAGCAAGCGGGAAGGGGTTGTCCTTCCAGGGGGGGATTAGGGAGGGAGAAGGGGAAGGGACAGGGGGAGGGGGCTGACGAGTCATTTAATGAGGGGAGGGGCGAGAGGGCAGTAGCTCATAATGAGGACCAAGTCTCAAGTTCTGACTTCTTAAGTGGCTAACGCATGATGTGAGAGGGTTGAACTCCCCTCTAAAGAGGAAAAAGTTGGAGCACTTCACGAGATAAGAAAGACCTGATATTATGGGGCTTCAGGAAACGTACCTTGTGTTCAAAGATCAGGGAAGGTTGAAGTTGCAGGGATTCGACCAGATTCTCCATGCCTCAGGGCAAAGTAAAGCAAGGGGAGTGGCGATGGCCATTAGGAACACGGTCAACTTCATAGTTGACGCATTAACAAGGGACAAAGAGGGGAGATTTATTGTGTTTAGGGGGAGATATCAGGATGCCCCTTACACAATTGCAGTTGTATATGCCCCAACTCCGGTCAGGAACAGTTTTTGCTGCGGATTCTGAAAGTGCAGGAAGAACAATCATGAGGTCAGATTGTTTTGATGGGAGACCTTCATATAGCTTGGGCTAGGGAGAGGGACAGAGATGGTAAACGAGTAAGGGGAGGGAGGGGTGTTAATGTCGGCTGAACTGAAGGAAAAGATTGGTGGGCTGGGATTGAGGGATGTATGTAGAGAACTAAAGGGGGAAGAGGAGGGTTATACCTTCTTATCTGGAGTTCATGGTTCCCAATCCAGAATAGATTATATATGGGCCTTGGTGGGACTAGTTGGCGGCATTCGGGAGGTGAATACAGGACCGATAGGGATAGCGGACCATAAAATAGTCTCAGCGGTTCTGGACATGGGTCAAAGGGTGAGGGGAGTATGGGGCTGGAAGTTTCCAAGGGCGGTCCTGAGGGACCCGGAAGTTCGGGGGGTCATCGAAGAGAAGATTAAGGTCTTCTTTGCTGTTAATAGGAAGGAGGATACGGGAGAGGAGGTAAGGTGGGACGCATTCAAGGCTACTATCAGGGGGGACCTAATTACAGCAGCTGCTTTCGAGTGAAACAATTGAAGGCTTTGAAGGCCCAATTAGGCCCAATTAGAGTCTGAGGTGGAAGCATCTAGACAGGCAGCAGGTAAGACCCCTTCACGGGTAGCTATGCGGGAATACCGGAAAGCGTTGGAGCAGTTGGAACTTTTGCGTACCCAAAAGGCAGAGGGAGCACTATTGGCAGTGAGACAAATATTACACGAAGGCAACTAAGCAGACACGCTTTTGGCACGTCTACATAGGGGAAAGAGGGCGAAAAATGCAATTACGGCATTGAAATTGAGCTACGGGGAAAGGGTCACAAAGTGGGAAGAAATACAGGAGGCTCTGGCAGGGTATTATGACTCCCTTTATGCATCCCAAAACCCCCGTAGCGATATGCAGGAAAAGTTTTTACAATCCATACAGCTATGGGAAATTGGTAGGGAGACGAGGGAGGCCCTTAACCGAGAAATCACGGAAGAGGAGGTTCAAGGGGTGATTAGAGCCCTCCCAGTAAACAAAGCCCTGGGCCCGGATGGCTATACTACAGCCTTTTACAAATTGTTTATCACGCAGCTGGCCCCGCAACTGACCTCACTATTTAATTTGTTTCGGCAGACAGGTAGAATTGCCCCGTCCATTGAGAAAGCAAAGTTGGCCCTTGTCCTTAAACCACATAAAGACCCAGAAGAGAGAGCAGCCTATCGCCCCATTGCCTTGATCAATATCGGTGCCAAGATTTATACAAAGATTCTGGCAAACAGACTGGATGCCATTCTCCCTCTTTTGATACACCGAGTTCAGGCAGGCTTCGTCAAAGGCAGGCAAACCGCAGACAATATCAGGCGGGTGGCCCATTTAGTCGAAAAGTTCCAAAGAACGAACGAACTCGACGCGGAAAAAGCCTTTGACCGCGTGGAGTGGTCCTTCCTGTACTGAGTAATGGAAAAGATGGGCTTTAGGGGGGAATTCATGACAATGGTTCAGGCCAATTACCAAGCCCCGTCCATTAGAATAATGGTGAATGGGACTGCTTCCAGGCAGGTAAATCTACAGAGGGGAACAAAACAAGGTTGCCCGCTATCCCAAATTCTCTATGCGATTTACTTGGAACCTCTTTTGCAAGTAATAAGGGAGCCGGCATCCCGTTTGGGGGGGGCGGGAGTGACAACAGAAAGGCGCAGCCTTTTTTTTATTTTTTTTATTTGCATTTGGTTCAAAATACATAACAATTCATGTAGAACCTTTACAAAATTTAAAATCTTACAGATAATCATTTAATCAATCATTGCAATTACAAAAATAGCTCTAATTCATTCTCAATGTGCTTACAAAAACTTGCCAATTCATATATTAAGGGTTTATGTAATCCCTGCATCATTCTGGACCACAAAACTTCAAGGCAGTCCTCAAATTCAATTTCCACAATTTAGTGTCCTTATGTTCTTAAAATGCGGACAATACAATATAAGGTGTTTCAACGTTTCGTAAAATTCATTACATTCAACAAATCGACATCCCACACAATTATTTGATTTATTCATTTCCCAGTTCTTAGTTCTTTCTCTTGTATGGTATAGATTTAGTCTAAAGCGAATATATACCTTTCGGATATTTTCACAGGGGAATAACAAGACATGATCATAACGTGGAATGCGCTGTTTAACATGTATACCGTATTCTTTATATAGCCCATAAGTCTTAATTAAATCAATTGTTATACACCAATCCATTTCAAAGAGTTTTTTCTTAGCAAAACCAGGACGATATTGTATATCCTCAACAGTTATATTTACATTGTCCAAGATTTGTTGCATTTTCAATTGATAATTAGAAAAGGATTTTGGATTTTGAGAACCCAACATTTTGTTTAAGTCAATATACAATGAATTTATTGGAGGATAATGAATCTTAACGTAATTGGACAGCTGTCTCCATTTCCAACGAGATGATAGTGAAACCAGCCCCAATTCGTGTCGAATAATGGCATTTGGAATTGACATAGGGAGAAACATTGCAGATTTCAAGAGAGCCCTGTAAGCTATCAAGCGCGCTTGTCATGTCACATAGACAAATATCTAATGTATACAGGATGACACTTTCAATTTTTAATGTCATAAAATCTATTAGCGGGATTAAAGAGAATTTGCAATATTG
Source organism: Ambystoma mexicanum (assembly GCF_040938575.1). Lineage (NCBI taxonomy): Eukaryota > Metazoa > Chordata > Amphibia > Caudata > Ambystomatidae > Ambystoma > Ambystoma mexicanum. The sequence continues at coordinate 371,772,617 of NC_090935.1, forward strand.
GCTATAGATCCTTTTCATTTGAGATAATAGTGGTCGAGTTTTATTTCTAATGATAGTTGACCAAGCGTTAATGGAGTTGAGGGCTGATATATAATACTCTAGATAGATAGCATTATTCACACGACAAATTTGTGTATTCAATATTTGCCATCTAAAATTCGCTCTTTTTGATTTAACTCCAAAGGTCATAATGGCAGTTTTCGCTGGGTTAGGTGTCAAGTTATGAGCTTTTGCCAAAGTCTCAAATAATGAGAGTTTAGTTTGAAGTCCTACCGGGGTAGGGTCAAACAAGATGATATCGTCAGCGAAAGCAATCCATTTCAAATGAATACTCCCCACTTTGACAGAAAACAAATTCCCTTTTTCCCAGTTTTCACCCAGGTCAGATAGGTATAAATTAAATAAGGTAGCCGCCAGGTTACAACCCTGTTTCACACCAATTGTTGTGCATATGGGGGCAGTGGTTCCACCTTCTGGCGAGATTCTTATTCTATACGAAGTATTCGTGTGCAACTTAATGATCCAATACATCAACACAGTTGGAATCCCTATCTTCATCATTTTCTTCCACAATAAATTGCGGACCATCGTGTCGAAAGTTGAACTCATATCGATCATTGCTATATAAACAGGATTAGAATTCTTTTCTTTTGCTCCAGCAATAACATGCGACATGATAAAAGCATTTAAGGTTGTACTCATGCTCTTCCTAAATCCAGTTTGGTATTTCGAGTACATGTCATTCGCCCCAATTACTTTCTCCAATTCGTTTAAGAGAAGGATAGAAAAAATCTTAGCCTCAGTATCAATTAAAGATATTGGACGATAATTTTCTGGGAGAGATGGATCACCCTTTTTAAATATGGGTACTATATTAGCGGTTAGCCATGAGGGTGGAACCTCCCCGGACCTAATGATAGAGTCGAACTTATAGTTTATAATGCCAGCCCACAACACGGGATCCGCCTTATAAAGACATGGGGGAAGGCCATCAGGTCCTGCAGCTTTTGAATATGTCAACCTGGAAATTGCCCACATAATGTCAATACAATCCCACTTCAGCCTTGGGACATTAGAATATTCAAGAGAAACATCTGGGACAAAACGAAATTTGCAAGGCAGTTGGTTTTTAACCTTTATAAATGTTTGCCCTGTCTGCTCAGGAATACAGTTTAACGAGAACAATGCCACACATTTATTATCAGCTTTCAAGGTGCGCCAGATTACTCGTGTGTCATGAGCCAGAATGGCACGAATTAATGTGCAATTCGCATTGTTATATCTTGAAATACGAGCAGATCTCAGATTGTGTTTATAGGCTGATAATATTCTATTCCTCCTTGCCTTGCTATCTTCGATGCCCAAGTTGCTTTTCTTTAAATATCTCAGCGCCCTATTCTTCTCCCTTTTTAATAGTTTACATGTATGATCATATAAATGTGTATGTTGCACGTTACTTTGTATTTTGCCAAACCGCTCGAGTGCTGTGGCAACTATATCAGAATAATGCATACGCAATGTATATTCATAATTTCCCCCTGCTCGTCTAATCCTCTCAATCTCTGAGGAAATTTGTTTAACAACAAAGTTGCAGGTCCCTCGATTCCATCTGATGGAATGCAGAGGACGATCAATTTCAACCACTGTCAAGGTTATATTCGGCATAAGCGAATGACATTTTAGTTGAAAAAAAATAGAAAGTTGTGCATGATCTCCTATCTCAATCTGTCCTATTACTAGGGGTGCCATATACATGATAAGATTATGAGATACAAATATATAATCTATCATTGAATGCATCGTTCCTCTTGCCCATGTCTTTCCTAGATTCATGTCATTTCTGACCATTAAATCCATATCCCACTCTGTGAGGAGTTCTCTAAATTTAACTCCTCTACTATGAGAAAGAGTGGACGATTTAAGTTTATGGGTTTCAGTCAAATCTCTACAGTCACAATTAAAGTCACCGCCTATAATGATTTCACAAGTCTGGTATCTACCAGATATATATAATAAGCATGCATCTAATTCGTCCAACATCTCGTCGACTGACAAGGCAGCTGGATTCCAGTATAGGGAAATTATCATGAGTGAGGAATATCTAAATGAGGGTATTGTAAGATGAATCCCCAGTATACTAGCAGATTCCCAAGCTAATTCCGCTTGAGCCTGCAAGGATATCTTAACTCCAACCAACAGACCCCCAGATGGACGTCCTAGCAGAGATCTCCTTGCAGGTGAAGTAAAAGTTAAGTACCCAGGAATCACGAATGGCTCAGTTTTCATTGTTTCTTGTACCATTATTATTGTTGGTTGGTCTACATAGGTTAAAGCAGAGTGCCACTTCATTAAGTTTACATGTCCGCAAGAATTCCAAGATATAATTTGAATACTCATATCATTGTATGGCTATTTAGCAGGCATAGATAATTTTGGACATAGGATTGCCGAAAGCATAGGTTCCAACCATGGTAGTCCTTTTGTGTTGGCTACAAATTTCAATATTTCCAACATTCCTCCATCCAGCCCTGCTTCAGATTGCGTACAAGGCCTACCTGCTTCTTCAATCTTTTCAATACCCTTGCCCGGTGTTTCTAGAAATATTAAAGCCTCCGACTCACAGTCAAACGTAAACAGCGTCAAACCCTCCTTCTTTATTTCCTCGCGATTAAACCAGATAAATTTCATTATAGCCTCAGAGGTAAGATAACAAATAGCCTGTGATTATTTACACTTGCCAAAGAAACCCTTGTAATATCTTCAGATTTGATTATTCTCAATTGAGGTATTTTTGAGAATATGGAGAATGTATAGGATCGATTAATGCGATTATCCGCCACTATCCTTTCATCCCCCTCAAATCCAATAATGTACTGTTTTTCCAATTCACTTTCTTGTGGCCTAGTGGGAGGTGTGTTTTTTCCTGTATTTATTAATGTTACAGCCAATGGGGATGCCTTAGTAACCACACGGGGATTTGACTCAAGTGAATATGTGCTCTTGCTATCAGATAAATCGTATTCCTTATTTGAGTTATTCATGTTAATTTGATTCTCAGATAAGGACCTTCTTAATGGAGGACCATGGATAGATATATGGCTCGGGGCAAAAAGGGTACCCACATTATTTACTTCATTTATTGATAAATTCCCAGGCTGGGTCCTCAAAAGTACCTCAACCATTTCCGCTTTTTTGCCTTGGCCATTTACCATCACTACATTTTTCTTTTTGTCCAATAAACAATTTTCAAGCCTTATTGAATCATCACGTTACATTCATTTTATTACTATTTCTATTTCCTACTTCTAATTGTATTTCATTACTCAGTATGCATACATTATTTACATGTGTTCGATTATTTGGAACATTAGTACATATCTCACTGTAGGATTTCCTCATAGGTATTTCTCGGGGGACGCTGATTCCTCCGTCCTGATGTTTTATTTGACTTTTCGACGTACAGCATCTGCCTACTATAGGGAAATATTCACTTAAGGTGGCTTTTGCCGAGTTTTGAATAATGAGATCTGTGTTAGACTTTTCATTTTCCTTTTCCTGGGTTAAGTGGTCTTTTGGAATAATCGTGGCTATTTTTTGATGTAACACAGTTTTCGAAGTTAAGGTTTTCTGAGAGTTTAATTTTGCCAATTGTGTGGTACTAGTTTTTATCCTTCCCGTATTGGAGTGCACGTTTCCTTCAATAGCGAAGAGGTGCCAAGGCCTCCACCTCCTTTTTCCACTCTTACTTCAGTTGCAGGTGTGAGGGCATCCTGACTCTCTTTGGACAACTGGTCCAAGTCAATGTGCTCCTCATCTGCAATTTCTAGGATAGAAGTAGATTTTATGACCTTCGCCTCCCTCCTTCTTTTCGCAAGTCTTTTCACAGCACGCATATGCATCCATTTAGCCCGGCGAGACAAAGGTTGGGATTACTTCGGTGTGAATATTTTCAATCTCTGCCTTTTTTTGTTTTTCAATTTCATCCAACAAGACAGAAGGGCTATCTGGCAGATCTAAAATCGGAACTTTGGCAATAGGACTATGCAGCATATCAAAAGGCTGTGCTTTATTAAATAGTTGTGAAGCTATTGTATCGTTTAACGCGATTATCGATGCTTTAATCTCACTCAGATCATTCTCACAATTGCACTTCAGCGGCTCGGATGATACCCCATGTGATTGTGCAGAATTGTTACATTCCAGGTGCACAGGTAGCGAACATTGCATACTTTTCTCATGACACTCATTTGTAGCCTCTCTTGATCTTTGGCCACCTATTTCATTTTGCAAAGATCTCAGGGTATCAATTGTGGTTATAAAGCCCTCAATTTTATCCATCTTGGAACAGAGATAATGCATAATTGCCTTTAATTCCTTTAATTCCAAGTGGGTAAGTTCGTGGCCCTTGTCGAGAAGATCTAATATTTTTGTGATCACTGGAAGGGGGCTAGGAGATTGATATTCAACACTACCCCTATCAGATATGTTACCCTCAGGATCATCATTTATGGACCTTCTTTGATCTTTGATTTGCTCAGGAGAGTACAATAAAGCATGTGAAATCCCTTCAGAGCCTCCTTCGCCTATTATTTCATTGTGAGTTTTTATGATGTCCTTTCTGCAAGTTGGTTTAAAAATCCCCTTGTTAGACGATCTATGAACCAGTGGGGTCATCATATCAATGGATTGATTAACCTGTTCATCTAATTCAGCCATTTTCCTCATAGTTATCCTAAACGGGTCTTCATTAAAAGTGCAAGGTAGCAGTGGGGTTATGCAACTCCCCAAACTCACCCTGGCATCATTATTTACTTCCTCTTTTATGGAATTGTACAAAGAGGCAGTTGGGTCGGCATGAACCTGAGCCAAATAAGTAGTTTGTGTTGGAGTATCAGTACAATTCAAATTATCGTCTTTAGCTACCTCAGCTCATTATCAAGAATACTCCTTTTGTGACCTAAGGAGTCATTATTAGTTTCAGTACAAGCTTTCAATATTGCCTCAGTGCACCGCCCGCTACGCAATCCATTAGCCATAGTTAAAATGCAAGATATAGCTCTTGTGCAATGTATTAATGAAGAGACAGAGTTCTCAGCCTGCTAGATAAATGTCAGGATAAAACAATGGTGGATCGAGACTAATCTAGCTTTACACCCAAAATCTGATAAAATTCGAATTAGCACAATATGAGGTGACAAGCACCTAGCACTTTATGATAAAATGTCAGCAATTAGAATAGAGCCTCGCCCTCACTCACCAGCGCATAGAATAAAATCATAGGATCTTCATGTTCTAGCAATATATAATTGGGTTCACTACTTTCAGCACGAACCTGAGCGTGAACACTGTTAGAAATAGAGCCTCAGGGATCAAAGTGACTAATCACAGCAGTCTCCCTTCTGAATGTGCCGCCAAACAGCCGCACAACAGCCAGCAGGCTTGTCCCCGTTGGGCTTTACGCCGCAAGGGTGAACGGCGGAGCGTTTTCAGCTGGAAAAAAGTCACGTGATCAGTCACGTCAAGGGCACAAGCCCCGCCTCCTCAGCGATGCAGTCGATCTCCTGCAAGGGCCTCTGCCTTGGCTCGCAGTGCAGGTTTGAGCAGCACAAAAGCACTCGTTCAGTGCAAGCAATTAGTTCTGGATCCAGACAGTAAAGCGCCGCTCGGGCGAACGGCGGAGCGTTTTCAGCTGGAAAAAAGTCACGTGATAAGTCACGTCAAGGGCACAAGCCCCGCCTCCTCAGCGCTGCAGTCGATCTCCTGCAAGGGCCTCTGCCTTGGCTCGCAGTGCAGGTTTGAGCAGCACAAAAGCACTCGTTCAGTGCAAGCAATTAGTTCTGGATCCAGACAGTAATGCGCCGCTCGGGCGAACGGCGGAGCGTTTTCAGCTGGAAAAAAGTCACGTGATAAGTCACGTCAAGGGCACAAGCCCCGCCTCCTCAGCGCTGCAGTCGATCTCCTGCAAGAGCCTCTGCCTTGGCTCGCAGTGCAGGTTTGAGCAGCACAAAAACACTCGTTCAGTGCAAGCAATTAGTTCTGGATCCAGACAGCAGCCTTTGCTGATGACATGTTGCTCATGTTGACGGCGCCGAGTGAATCGCTCAAGGTTAGCATGGCCCTGCTGGAAAAATTTGGGGAGGTCTCAGACCAACAAAAATTTGGTTAGCAGATTAACGCTAACAAATCTGAGGTCCTAAACCTAACGCTAAGGGGAAGGGAACGGGATGAGCTAAAAGGGGGGCACTCATCTTCTATGGAGCACGGGAGGGATTAGATATTTAGGGGTGAGAATCGCAGCAACTCCAGCCGGGTGGTATTCAGCAAACTTCCCCCCTATTCTTAAAGCAATCAAGAGGGATTACCAAAGGTGGAGAGGCCTTAGGGTATCTTGGTTAGGGCAGATCGCAGCAGTAAAGATGGTAAGACTCCCGCGACTATTGTACTTATTTCAGGCGATCCCGCAGCCGGTTCCCTCGAGCTTTTTTAAGGAAGTGGGTACCCTGACTAAACAATTCTTATGGGAAGGGAAGAGATCTAGGGTGAGCGGTAGTTTACTGATGGCTCCCAAGAGAGAGGGAGGCTTAGCGTTACCTAATTTTTGGCGGTATTATGAAGCAACTCAGCTCTGAATCATTAGGGAATGGTTGAAAGGAGAAAAAGGTCAGCAAGATAAACTCTGGGTGAGAATGGATAGCGCAGTGGCTCACCGCAAACTATCGGAAGTGCTTTGGCTGCCCAAAGTGCATAGACCCCGGCACCTCTATGAAAGCACAATAACTAAGCTAACGGCGGATACCTGGGATAAGTTGGTGGGATCTAAGGGAATCACTACATACCCATCGCCATTTACCCCCATTTTTGGCAATGGAGATTTCGCCCCGGGTCTAGAGAAAGGTGCATTTGCAAGATGGCAGGAGGGAGGCAGTAGGAAGCTATGTGATATGTTTCGGGGAGGAGAATTGCTGTCGTTTGAAGAATGTAAGCGAGAATTCGCAATACAAGAGGGGGAAAGATTGAGATATGCACAGATAAGACACTGGGTACTTCACCCAGGAGTCAGAATGGCAGCAATTAGGGAACCAACGCAGTTTGAGAGATTCCTACTAACCAACGACAGAACAAAGGGCCTCATTTCTAATATTTATAGGATTTTAGATAGCTCTCAGACAGATCCTCAGTGGGATTATATGCAGAAATGGGAACAGGTCCTAGGGAGAGAAATCAGTAGGGCTAAGTGGGAGAGGTTATGGAGGAGGATACCTAAACTGGCTAGAGCGTTCCAACTACAGGAAGCATGGTATAAGATTTTATTCGGGTGGCACTATACCCCTGCCCGGCTTCATAAAATGCTTCCCACAAGATCGGGTAGTTGTTGGAGGGGCTGTGGTTTGGCAGGAACAGCAGAGCATATCTGGTGGAAGTGCCCTAAGATTGAAACTTTTTGGGGAGAGGTACAAATGGCGCAGGAACAGGCCTTTGGTCCGGGAGAAGAAAGAACGCGGTACAGATCCTCTTGGATCCGTGGAGCCTCAGAGGTGGGGGGGACTCAGAGGAAGGGAGAAAGCAAAGGTGAGCCTGACTGTTGTGGCTATGATGTTAATAGCTCAGAGATGGAAGAGCCCCGAGATCCCCATGAATCAGGACTGGCTACAAAAAATCTGGGAAATAGTGGCTATGGAGTGGGCAACTTACACCATGGACGATAAAGTGCAGAACTTTGCTGCGGATTGGGGGGAAATAATGACTATTCTTAAAGATGACTACAGAGTGATGTGGTGCCCGCAACGCCCGAGGCTACTAGATCTACAATAAATGTGGAGGGACTGCCTGGAAGAAAGACGATTTAGGTTTTGAATGCTTGTCACTTTGGGGGGGAGGGAATGTTTGTAAAATTCAATAAAAAGAGTAAAAAAAAAAAAACAGAAACGAGCGTAATTCATAGAGCAATAGTGCTGTCAAAAGTTGCAACCTTCTGCAATCTACACGTGCCTGTAATGAGACCAGGCCCAATTTGTGTCTGATCACAGCCATAGAAGTCCCTTTGGGAATAGAGAGGAGCCTTTTCCACATTAGTGACTCCACTCTCCCCCAAATGGTCGGTGGTAGACCAGTTTTAGCTCCATATAGCAAGCAAGGGACAAACGCCAATAATTATGACATATTCATTCTGTTTTTTTTTTTAAGTAACAGATCATTTTCCATATGTTTAGATTGTATTGGCACTGATCTCAATTCCCAGATATTTAAAATTGAGAACAACTGGCAAGCGCTTCTTAGATACGCACCAAAATGTTTTTGTCATGATGCCTACCCACGGGCATCCGGATCGAGTCCATCAGCCCCGGGAGCAGGCATCCAGATACTTATTAAAACCCCAAGAGCCCGTGGTTTAAATAGCCAGGCTCATAGACTTTACTTACTTTATGCAGACCATGCTGCAAATGAGTCCAAGCCAACATGAGGCCTGGATGGGACTATTTTATTACAGGGACTATTTTTCACTCGTGTGTGGTTCTGGGGAACTTCTTACCTGGGACTACTTTGCAGGCTATTTAAACCACGCCCGAACAGCAGCCCATGCTTCGTGTTATTCTGCATCCAGCAGCGTAACGCTCACCTTGTCTGCAAGTCAGCATCCAGTCTTCTGCCACGCCTGCCTCGAATCCGGAGCTCCTAGACAAAAGGAAAAGAAAGGAGAAGAGGTTAGATCACAGACATTATTTGATTCCTTACCTGATTCCGGACCCAGCACAGCTCCGAGCCTGGAAAGGACATTATTTCAGCACGTGTGGCTTCGCCAGCAGCAACGCCACGTTATACTCACCGCATCATTCTACTCGGCGCTGCCTCCATCATTTTCTTGGTCGAAACCCAGCACCTCGGGGGGAAAACAAAAGGAATAACAAGGTGAGCCGAGAAAACCGACAAAGACAATCTCTTTACACCATAGGCTTACCTGCTTTACCACCGGAGGGATTATCCTTTAATTCGCTGCATCTTCCTATGCTGCACCTATAAAGGGAGAGAAAACAGCAAGTTAAACACATGCAACTTTTACCGGACAGTGTTTGGTAATACAGACTCTTACCTGAACGCCATCAGCTGCCTCCAGGCAATATTCTTTTGGACCCAGCTGCAACCTAACGAGGGAATGGAACAAGAGTGAACATCGGACATATTGAACTCTTTGAACTATATAGACACTGGAGTCAATATTCCTCCGGAACTCCTTCAGTACCTTCAAACCAGTGAAGTAACTGGTATCTACGCGCCCCTGCATGCCATGCAGGATGGAGAGCTCATCATTTAAAAACATAAGGTGAGGTTACCAAGAGGGGATATCTGAGGTGATTAGTGGGGAGAACGAGAACAGTTGGGGGGCCATCACTAAAGTCCACGGGTGGCTAAATCCCTTTCTCCACTTGCAGGAGAATACTTCTACGAGTCCAGCAGACAAGATTAGGCGGGCCAGTCCAGACTGTCATCTCTGCAATACGCATCACGTCGGTGGAGACCGCAGCTGTCCGGGTCTGATCGACGCCCCTGTGGGAACCAGGTGAGCGTAACAGTTTTAAACATAATTTATCATTAAAATGTTTGATTTTTCAACGTTAATTTGTAAATCCAGAAATGCAACATATGCACTTGTCGCTGTCATGGCTCTTTGGAGGCCAATAGGGGTCAGATCAAATATGACTATGTCGTTGGCGTATGCCAGATAGCTGATCGGCAGGTTTCCTAATATCAGCGGAAAAGTTCTAAGTTACTTAAAAATGGTTCCGCAGTCGTCGATATACATGCTAAATAACAATGGCGCCAGGACACATACCTGGTGCAACCCAGAGCGACTAAAAATCCATCTTGTGCAGTTTACTTTCAGATCAAGGCATACCCTCACCTTAGCATCCGAGTGCATCGCAACCAGAACATCCACCAGTTACAGGGAGCATGCCATTGCAATTAGTTTTCCTAGTGTCAATTTATCCGATCAAACGCCTGCAAGATGTCCAAAAACACACAATATAAAATCTTTTTTGCTCGGATAGCCTGGGTTTGTATGAGGTTAATCACAAAACAGTTGTGAGCAGTGTTTAAACCGCCTCAAAATCAGACTGAAATGTATCTACACTGCCTTTCATATTTGCCCCCTCCCGTAACTTTTCCAGGATTATGGCCCTAAAGATATTACGGAGGCATTTAAAAGTGATATAGATCAATAATTAGATGGATTTTGCCTATCCACTTTTTTGTAAATGACCACAATGTTTGCCCCTCTCCATGAGTGGACATTTGCGTCCTTTACATTTCACAAAATCAGACATATAGAACTGCAGCCCCGAGATTCGGGTTGGATTTTAATGTAGCCTTTGCCAGTCCGCCAGGCCCCGGGGCATTTGAGGCTTTACTGTTCTTAATTAACCCCTTAATCGCCCCAGGTCTATCTTCACCTGACCCAACCAACCGATATTGCTCAGGGAAAACCCCTTTATGCAACATAAAACAATGGCCTCTAACACAGTTTTTATAGGTACGTTTCAATGAATTCATTTTTATTTTGTAATTGAGTGATGACTTTCTCAATTTTCACAGGGCTTTTTTTAATTCCCTCTTATTCCCTGACAGTTTGTTTTTCTCTTACTAATGCTCCCTGAGTTTGGATAATATAGACTACCCAGTGCCCTTTGTATTGCCTTATTGTAAGTGATTGGATTCAAGAGCCGATTATCCTCATTGCACCCCATAGTAAAAATACACTTACTAAAGGTTGATGAAAGAGCAGGTTTCCATGTCAGTGCCCGATTCTTATGATTGACATCCACTAGCAAGGGAGATTAACAGTCTTTTGATAGGCCCCCTAGTGCTTCATTGTTAGAACTATCATCTGATGGTCACTTGATTTCATCAGTATCACTTTGAGTCTCACATTTAGAAAATAGTGATTTCGATAAAAGCACATAATTCAGAGTGGGCCTCAGAGAAGAGCTAGCCCACGTAAATCCTGGCAGTCTATCCTTCTCAAGATTTCTATTTGTCAAGATTAAGTCCCAGCTACTTAATTCAGTTTGTATTAATCGCCCTCTTTTCCACGCAAAAGAAGAAACCACACTCCTGTTATTTGCTCGTTACCATTTTGGGTCCAAGCATTTGCAAATAAAAAAAAAACACAGTAAAATGATCTCTCTGTCATCACTCTCCAACAAATCAGAGACAAGAGCTGAGATTTAGGGTTAAAGTAAACATTACACACAACAACAGAGCTCACATTTTGACTGTTCATGTATGTCTAACATTTTTATCGCCTGGATCTCTCTCTGGTGGGTTTCTATTTTACACATCCTAAGGCCCATACGATTCTTAAGAGCACAAAGGAGACCACCCTGCTGTCGGCCCTGTGCTCACTGAATAGCTTCAACTGTGTACACACCGTATAATTCTATTACTGGAGTAGACGTTAGCCATGTTTTCTGCAGACATATTAGGGAGTACTGTGGAAGAGAGGGGAAGTCTACATCAAAAACCTAGTTGAAAATGTTCTATTCACTTATGACTACTCTTGCCCGCCCCTCCAGCAGGGCTCATGGAACAGAATTCCAGTCAAACCATCTGCACTTCTGATGTATTATCATCAATAATTATTTTCTAGCCTACACCTATGGTGTTTATATTAATTGAAAGGGGAAGTGAGTTGTTAATTCATGCATTCCCTTCGAAGCAGTGGAATTTGTTGCAGGTGAGCCCTCGATTAACATGGGTTTCGCTTCATTCCATGCTTGCAGTACATCATAACACATAGTTGTTAAGGACTCCAAATCTGATAGCACCAATGCCCATACCATATGTGATTGGAAAAATAGTTTTGCCAGATTTAATCTACCTTTAATGGGAACTGAAAAGTGGTCTTTTGGTCTCAATCCTTGTTCTACGTTATCCAGTTTCCAGAGTCTTTCTTCACTTACCACTCTACTGGGAGGAACATTCGCTGGAGGCATCTCTGCCTAGCAGTCTTAAACGCCGAAACAGCACGCTGCACTGCACGGGTCAACAAGTGGTTGAAAAGTGGTCTTGTGGCTCGGAGAAGAGATGGAAGCCTTACCTCCCTGTATAGTTTTCCACTTCTGATGGCAAGCTTCGCGTGGATTGAGTCAGCTAGCCCCGTTTGTTCTCAGACCGAAATTATACACATAGGGTCATGTCTGCACTAAAGCTTTGCAGCGGGAGACTTGTGATGACCAAAAAGGGCTTGGCGGCTCTCAAAGAAAGGGACAGAGGGGTAATGTTCGGCTTCTGGGAGACAACAGTATTGAATCCCTCAGCGTCATGAGCAGGACTTGCTTACATTTCAGAAGCTCCTCATGACTTTCCTTTTTACCTCCTCCATACACCCATTCTCTCCTCTGCTAATCTCACAGTTGCTTGATTGGTGTCCAGGGCACTTCTGCATCTTTGGGGCCCTGACCTCCCACACCGAATTGCCCTAAGCTTCTGTCTATCCTCAGCACTTACCTTGGCACATCCTCCGTCCTGGAGGCTCGCACTTACCATAAACTTCACTTCACCTGTTGCTCACCCACAAGCACAGGCACCCCAGCACCTACTCCCACTTACCCCTCCCTTCTGCACATGCCCGTTCTGAATACTCACAAGGCAAAGTAGGTTCGTCCTTTTTTCTCCTCCACTGCATTTAATATTTTTATGTACTTTAATGTGTCTCATTCCCATTTCTCCTCCCTGTTGCCCTGTGTGCGCTTTGTAACAGAATTTACTAGCTGTATAAATGCCTAACTAGCGATCAACAAATATAACGTGGCAATTATAGAGCTTGCACAAGATGAGGGAGGGGAGGTAGGTCATTTTCCCCTCAATCAGACTTCCGCCCCCCCACCCCCTATTCTCAGAAATAGTGGGCAGGCTAACCTCTACTGGTTCCAAACAGGACTCTGGAACTATGCAATCTAAAAACGATGGTACAAATCCTCCCTTGGCAAAGACTGTGGGTACTGGGTCAAAACATCATTCTACGTTGCTGGTGGAGTTCCAGAAGACAAGTTCACACTCTCCTGTGGGTGTGTTAAGGTCTCCGACGAAAGAGGGAGAGCACACGCAGGAAGTGAATGTCGAAGTGGAGGAAAGAAAACAATGTGCTCCTCTGCCAGCTTAAACGACAACCCCGGATGATTGCATGATATTGGACCATTCATTTTTGTCTGAAAATATGTAGGGAATCACCAACAGAAGTTGTAGAACTAGGAATCACAGGGGTGAGACCTTCCCTGGAACCAGCGGGTTTGTGTTCAATTCCTCTACTAGACAATCTTGTAGCTACATCCGCAGCTAAGCTGAAATCAATACTCAAACAACCATTAAGTGAAGACTTTTTTACCCCCAGCAACACGACAATGAGAGACAATTCCTCGGTTTTGCCGAAGATAGAATCTTTGGGGCCTGCTTCTATCTCTGCATTAGACCTCGTTTTAGAGTCACTGCTTATATTGTACGACAACATCAAAGACGTTGAGACAACGCTAAGAAATTGGGAACTCTTGATATCAATGTTGCCTTACTAGTGGCGGAATCAAAGAGCTTGTATTGTGATTCTAAATACAAGGGTGTGGTACTGGGTTAATATTCTCCCCGACTGTGGCACGGTCACGGAGGCCATCTGGGAAGATGCAGTCGGGTTGGTGTGGTTCCGTCTGTCACCGCCTCGCCAAACCAAAGTGAGCCACTGAACACCCCAACGGTTCTATTGGACATCCACTCTATGGAAGCTGAACAAGCTCCTGTGGAAAACGATGCACCACAAGAAGACTGTGTTGCAGATCCTTTGGTTGCTACTGAAAGCTCTTCTTCAAATAAACATTTTTACCAACTTAATTCTACAAGACTTTTAGGCAGAAACCTGTGCAGTTCCCTTAGGGAACACTGCAAAAGATTTAGGACTACAGTTGTTAGCAGTAAACCCACTTGGTAGCAGTCTGTACCACCCAGACTTACCTGGTAGCTGTGGCTGAGCAGTCAGACTTCCCTCAAGAAGAGTTAGGCAGTATGCAAAGTATACACAATAGGCACTCAGACACAATAATACAAGCACACACTGATCAGAGCTTTGGTATCAAAGTATATCATTATTTATTTAAAAACATACTGTTTGAAACACTCCAGCACTCTTATTGTAAAACACTCTAAACACAGTTACTATTATAATATATACACCCCTTATTCCTTATCAGATAAGTCTTAGTAAAACACCACTTATTTTCATACAGAGGTGAGCGCTTAACTAGATGGCACTCCAATAAGTTTGTGAAAAAGGGAGGGAAGACAGACAGAATATGGAAAGGTACACCACTCTAAGATTTAGGAACACTGTTAGCAAGGCAGAAGAGCAAAAGTCACTGGTGAGCCAAAGGCTGGGCCCACTCTTAGAGAGAGCAGAGCACAAATGCGCCCAAGATCACACAGTTACACTAGGCTTAGAAAGTCTTGCAGAGAGTTCAAAAAGAGTTTAGAGAGGCTCAGAAAATTTTAGCCAGGGTGTCCCAGGCTAACCCAGGTTCGAAAGCCGGTGGCTAAATCTACCCCGTACAGTCGGTGGCAAGGGAAGCCAGGCGGGACACGGTACTTTAAGTGGGAAGGATCCTCCAGCGGTGGCAGTTGTTCCTGGCAGTGGGTGCAAGTCACGTCGTCGTCCAGGGGAAGAGAAGATCTCGACTTGGAGCAAAGATGAAGGTTGTTGTACTGCCAGGGAAGAAACCAGCCGCAGAGTTTTCCAGTTAAAGGTGGTACCTTTTAATTTGCGGTAAAACGTGGTATCCCGGTTGCGGGGGTGCTTGGCACAGGCAAGGTGGCCACAAGGTACGTCGGGAAGGCGAAAAGACGGTGAAACTGGTTATCCCCACCAGTCAAAGGAAGAAGACTCTCCGGCGGTAGATCTCCTCTGTCGTTGGGAAAAGTGGTGAGACGGTCCAGCAGGGCTCCACCGGTGGTGTCGTCGTGGTAGGTCAGCTCAGCTTCTCCCTCGTCGGATTCTTAGGTCCTGTGGCGACTTCTGAAGTTCCAGTCCCCAAAGCCCTGCTTTTATGCAGAAAACCCCCACTCAGCCTAGCTGTCTCTCAAACATGCTAAGTGGTGAGCCGGCCGGCTCACCACTTGGGCCAATCAGGACGGAGTGCGACTTGAGTTGCCTAGGCAACTCAGTCCAGGGTGCCTAAATCCCCCTCCACCCCCTCCTAAGTACCCCAGACAGAGTGGCACCACTTTGGAGGGCTTCTGTGGAGAAGCCCGCCAAAAAGTGGAACAAAGGGCTCGACTTGGGTTGGAGTCACAGAAGAGAACACAAACGCCATTTTAGAAACGATTTTGGCAAGAAATTCTCCAACCGGAGAATTAATATTAATTAAATAAACCAGTGGTATGTTCGAGGCTATCGTAATTTAATAAATAAAGATAGTAGCCTCGAACAATGGGAAAATCCCATAGAGATAGAGAAATATTCGCGGTTGAATATAAATAGTATCATCCACTGCCACCAGCCAAAACTCGATCAGGGGGGATGGAGACGTGCCCCCTCGACTAACAGACCCCGGGGCAATTGAATTGCCCCAGCCAGTACGTCCACAATATGATGGTTTGTACTGGTTCTGTTCAGAATTTAAGACTAGTAAAGTCAATGGTGACTTTACATGCCCTGGGAGACAGTAGTCAGTCCCAGGGTATGGAGTCTATACTGGGGGGTCACTATGACACCCCTGTGTTACTGCACTGAGGGTGCTGTGTAACACACATCACAAAAACACATGAAGCCCTATGGAGTAAAAGACCCCATAGCCCATTAAACACATCTACAGTCAAAGAAACAGGCAAAGCTGCTGGGGGACTCACTAGGTTAGGAAATTCAGCCTAAACAGAGAATTCTCCCTAACAAAGACAATAGAAAAAAGGAAGGGTCAAGATAAGAAGAAAAGTAAAAACCTTCCAGCCTGAAAACTCAACAAGCGGAAAAGTGTTCAGATCTTTAGAAGTACATTTTCTGACAGCGAATCATTTAAGGATTTAACATCGGACAAACATCCGCAATGTTCTTCCCATGTTACTCATGATTGTGAGACCAAAGAAAAAAGGCAGTAAGCAAACAAAGCAAGATCACATGGTTTTTGGGAAACTCGGTTTCAACAATGCTATCTCACTTAATGAGTCCCATGGACCAGACTGAGAAGGATGTTGTGATGGGACCGCTCCAGATCTTCAGGACTCACTGTTTTAGCTCGGACGGTCATTCCACCCCCTGTAGCAGCATCATTAACGTGTCCCCGGCTTCAGGAGTCTAGTGCCACTCATACTCGTGATCAAAGCAGAGACGTTACATTTCAAGGCACTGCTATGTGATCGGAGCTTGAGATATAGAGGAACGGTCAATCGTCCATGACCAGAACCCAGATGCTGTAGGGGCTTCATGCAATCCCAACATTACGTGCACTACGTCCTGATGATGTTGTTCGGGTTGAATCCAATTGCACAAATTGTCTGGCAAGAAAGAGAACTGGGTTGTGAATTATTTGACTGCATTCGCCAACTGCAATCTCAGACTTCCTGGTCCCTATAATATCAGTCCCTAAAACGTATGTTTTGTACTCTGACTTAAACACACCATTGGGGTTGGCTAATTCATCTTTTGAAACTTGGTCTTGGTTGGACGCAGCAGTCGAAATGTTTTCCAAGATGAGGCTTTCAAAAAACATCTCTAGGATGAGGGTGCTCAAAATCGTCTCATGGAACGTGCGTGGATTAAGGATGCAGAAAACTGTGGGAGAGATGCTAGCATACTTTTAATTCTGGAATCCATGGCCATGAGCCCTTTTGAGTTGGAGGGCTCTCACACCTACTGTAAAAACACACTAGAGGCAGCAGGGGTCTGGCCATTGTAATTGATTTGTAAGTGGCGTGCTGTCATCACAAGGTTGCAACGCCACTTAATCTTTTGGCAATAAGCGTGACCTTTGCAGGTAGGGTTGAAGTGTTTCTTTTGGTTAACGTATACCGGAACCCCGCCAAATACCCCTTGACAGTCTTTCTTGGGGCTTTGGATGGGGTATTGGCGTGGTGGCTAGAAGTGAGCAAAGCCCACTGTCATGATAGGGGGAAGTAGTTCAATACTAGTTGAACGGATGGGCGTAAGCACAAAGACCAGGATGTGTGGTCGTTTAAGCCTCCTTTGATGGATGGAGCTCCCGCCACTGTGTGGGTTGACCACATAAAAAACCTGGGACCTGGAATTGGGTCTGCCGGGGGAGGGTGCCGCGGGTAAGCGTTCTTCACCTGGTAGGGGAACTAAGAGATTGTGGATCAATCACTTTTATGCCTCCTCTATCTTGAGATCTTGGTGTGAGCTGCTTGACCGGGCCCACTCTCAGCTTGCCCCTACTGATGTGTTCAATCAAACCGGTCGTAGCCTTCAGCACGCCCGCCAGGGGTGGATGGACAGTGAATTAGAATGCATCAGCGTGCCGAAATTCTTTGAATATGTTAGACCAAGTAGTGAGAAGGGAGGGATTCTTGTCCGGGAGCTTCTCGGTACATTGAACAACTGCCTTGGGCTCTTGGTGAAAAAGGGAAAGTAAACTTGCACCAAAATTCACTGACATATATGATAGTAAAATAGCCTTGGCAAAGAAAAAGAAAAGGCAAGACCCGAGAAACTTGAGGCTAGCTTCACAACCACTTCCAGATTATGTTCTAGCAAAAAATAAAATTCAAGCCCGCTACAAGGGGTATGTGAAGTCAATGAAACTGGAGGCCCACATTGCATCCAATAACGCAATACTCCAAACCTTGGTAGAAAACAACCATGCTAACTTCTGGACTACGTTCAAGGGAATAACCAACAGTCCAAATGGGTTGTTCTATACCAGAACACATCTGGATGTCTTTCTATAGGGAGCAATTTGCTTTGCCCAAAGTAGCGGCAAAATGTTCCAACACTTTCAACGTGTAGTAGCGATCTGGGTTCCTGTCTGTAGGACTAAGGATATTCGGTGGCCCATTGGGCAAGCCAAGGCTTCCAGAGCCCCAGGTCCGGATGGCATTCCTCCATTGCTTATAAAGAAGGATCCAGATGTATTGCTGGGCCCTTTATGGTTTTATTTGAGAATATTTATCCCACTTGCAGAGTGCCTAGTACTGGGCAGAAATCAATCGTACTTCCGATTCACAAACATGGGAACAAAGCAGATCCAAAAAAACTTTAGTCCTATCGCATTGTTGGATGCGACAAGCGAGATTTTCGCCTCCTTAATATTCAGAGATCTTACTCAACAGTAAGGTCACAATCTACTTTCAAGAAATCAGGCGGGTTTTCAATCTGTTATGGGGACCCACCCTTAACGCCACAGTAATTTCACACCTATCGGCAGCAGTAAAAAAAGGTCTGCTGGGCCCAGTTTACATGGCATCCATAGACATTCTGAATGCTTTAGACACAGTAAGCCGGAGTACCTATGAAGGAAACTTGGAATATTCCACTGAGAACGGTTCAGCTTTTAGCTTTGCTGCACAGCGATTCCTTGCGGAGGGTCAGGTTGACCAGGGAAGGGGCCATTTCTGCTCCTGCCCCCACTTTTGCGGGGCTGAGACAGGGCTGTGTTTTGGCCCCGATCGTGTTCAACCTTGGGAGTCGTGGGTCACAAATCCAGCAAAAATCGGACCATTGATCCTTAATTGACTTAGCCTTCGCAGATGATATTTTTTTATTTAATAAGACCCCCATTGATCTTCACAAAAAGCTAACTTTTTTCTACCAGTACACTGTTTCCAATAACTTAAAGGTTAATTGGAAGAACATTTTTTTTAATTAAAAAAATAATTTAAAAAATAATAAATAATTGAAGGTCATCATTTTTTCGAAAAAAAAACCTTGGGTTTGAACAACTCTGTGCCTAATGAGGCACGAGTTGGGTTTAGTTTACCTGGCAGAAAGGGCGCTCTGGAAGAAGCTGGCTGAATATGCTATATTTTTAAACCCACCGAATAACTATCAAAATGTAGGCGACTTGTCTATTCTACAGTCAGCAGTTACGATAAATTACATTAAAGCCAATACGTGTAGGATTTTGTATTTGCTAGGCTCTTCAACAGAAGAATTAAAAGTCACTTTGAATGCAGTGAAAAAGAAATTGTTGGTCGTTGACTGACCAGAAATGGGAAATTTGCTGGCCACATTTTCTCTTTACATAGAATACGCAAACTTTAGGAGAAAGAAGTGATACGTTGCAGTACATTTCTCTATTTCCCGGCCCGGACAATGTGTGGGGTGTATCTGCGCTTCAGCTTGAAGCAATTTTCCACCTTCGGATGTAGGAGAAAATGGGATAAGTCAGCAACGAACATCCACTGTTGGCGCAGTGAACCCTGAGGAAATGTTGAAACATTTTGTCTTGCATTGCGTAGCTTTTAGGGATGTGAGAATGCGTTACCTGGACTCGAAAACTATGTCCGAGATGTTTTGGGTCAGATAGATGTGGGTAACGTGGTGAAACTGATTTTGGCATTGTATGCTTTTTATGTGATGTTTTGGAAAAACTGGATGATTATTAGTTACCTATAGGTTTTGTGTTTTAGTGTAACTAAGATATTAAGATGTTTACTGTGAACTTAATTTATGTGCAAAAACTGTCTATTCATTTTTATGTATGCTTGTGAAAGGCTGATTTTCCTAAGCCAAAACACAATAAAATAAAAATAAGGTTTACTTTATCTTGTATATTACAGCTAAATCGAAATAAATATGTTCAAAAATAGTCTGCTTCTCTTTCTACGGATCCCACTACTTCAAAGTACCTAGGAAGCTAGAGGAGAACAGGATCCAGGATGAATCAGGGACCCCTGGAAGAATCGGGAGAATGGAAAAATACTCATCCTCGTCAGAGTACCTTGGGCAGGCGAAGTGGTCCAGTTTCTTGGCTTTACTTGACGAGAGCCCTCAAGGATGTACTCCCTTTGAAAGAATGAGTCGCTGGGATGTCGGTGTCAAAACGAAGAAGGGAACCAAACAGTGCCGGAAAGGCAGCAATCTAGGACTATTGCGGTGCTCTCCGATGTCAAGTTGCTACACTGGCTGTGGATGTTCCACGAAGGTGAAACTTGCTGTGACCCCTATGAGGCCTGGCAGAAGAAGGCAAGACCCTTGGTGGCCTTGAATGACTTTTGGGGAAACGGGTACACTAGCAGAAGTAGGTGTAAGGTTTTCACGGTTTACCGCCTTTTGGTTATTTGGTGCTGCAGCATGGACCTCAGGATGTCTTCCGGCGACCTGCACACAATGACGGGACTGCGGACACTCGCCAAGTCTAGACACACAGGACATCTTTGGATTCTGGAGGTAGGAAACCCACCGGCACACATTCCACGGCTGGCAGCGACCCTGGACTTTCTCTGGCGTGGACAAGTGGACAGATGTCGTGGCAGGGATGCCCCTTGAAGGATTCATCAGAGATGTGGTACTTTCGCAGCGTCAAGTACACTATGCCAGGGTACCCCGTCTTTTGGGTGAAAATCAGCAATTTGGCTTCCAGTGGTACAAACGCTCCTCCAGACCCTAGGCGGCACAGCTGAACTGCTTAGCTTCTAGGGGTTCAGGCACTCCACTTCTGGCCCCACGAATATCCCTTCTCCGATCGGCAAGCACAAAGGACTGCTTCCCAGGACACTGCAAGTGAAGAGCAGCAATTGCACGATGTTCCCTCGTAGCTCGGTGTAGAGGTCACAGATCCAGGTCCTCTCTGATTCAGTCCTTAAGTCAGCAGAGCAGTTTTTGGATTCAGTGAAGCGATGCAGCCGCAGGCTTCTTCCTCCAACCCGACGTCAGGATGCAAGCTTAAGATGACTTCAGCTTCAGGTTTCTTCTTACAGCTTCTGATAAGGAGGTGAGTGTGAAGCCCCCTGTTATACTAAACACTGCCCATTAACTTGGGCTGAGCCAGCCAAACATGCATAAGTGCATTTATGCAGGCAGGCAACCAATCAGGTTTACAGACATTCGGGCCATTCACCCAAACCAGACACCCAAACACAGAATGTGCATTAAAGTAAGCACCAGACTTTCAGAGCACTACACTGCATTCACTGCAGTTTCAGTCAGAGCTGGCCCAGGCACTTCTGCAGCAATCTTAAACAGTTCTTACTTCTGCAATGAACAGTTTATCAGAATAATTTGTTAACACCACCTCACAGCACTTCATCAACTTCCACCTGGTTTACTCCCATGCCAGGCTTAGTGCTTCAATGACACCTGGTTTACTCCCATGCCAGGCCTACTACTTCTATGTTCGCTATCGGGTATACTTTGCTGACCCGAAAAGTATTTTACAAACACGTGTCTCTGTGGTTAAGGTCAGCTTCAACAACTTTGTAGTGCTTCTTACATTACATCATTAAGCTTCAAACAATTCTTCAGGCAATATTCACATTGGTGCTCTTTCGTCCCTTTTTGAGATTTCCAAAGCCTCTGACTTATGCTCCTTTCCTTCTGAATAGTCTTGACCAGAAGGGTAGCTTTTGTCACACTTTTATTCCCCCACTTCTTTGTCAACCAAACACAAATAAATGATTTTACTCTGCTTCTTCCTTGACTTTGGCAATGTTGGTTTATACCAGCTTTTGTACTGGACTTCTTCACACATGGGAAATAAACTTTAGAACCTCTGGGACTTTCACTTGCCCGCTTCTGACTTTGGCAATGTCTGTTGGTTTTAGATCACCTTGCCTTTACATTCTTTTGGCTTGGGTAATGGTTGTTTGCATTAAGTTCCAGCAGTATTGCCCCATCTTGTTTCTGTGTTTCAACAAAACGTGCATTCTTAAAGGCCCAGTCATTTGATCTTATATAATGTTCTGTTTTCTACCATTTCTGTATTCAAAATTGCTACAGTTCTTTTATTCCAACATACGTGATTGCTTTCTGTTTGGACTCATTTTCTATACTGTGGCCTGGTGGATAGATGTATAGAAGGCCAACCTATATTCTGACAGGGACAACTTTGGGGAGCTATAGCCAAACCAGTTCAAGTTGCAGTGACAGGCGGTCTAGGCTAAGTTCTTCAGAGATGGTGAGCTTGTAAAGGGTCCACAATGAGTTCACACAATGGGAATCACAGATTACACTAGGACAGGACGTATAAAAATACAGTTATTTATGGCCAAAACACACTATAGAAAAACGACTACTGGCAGGTAGAGTTTTCAAAAAACACTAGAAAAATAGATTACATATATATATTCATTTATCAGAGGGCATAATATACATCAGAAACTCCTGCAAAGGATAGGTAAGGTTATATTATGCATTTTCAGTCCACAGAGAATTATCCCCAATTTACAAAATCCTGCCCTAAATTGTCTGGGGCCTTTTGCCCAATAGAGCAGGTAAAGTTCCACAGATTCTGTAAGGCAGGAAAAAATGCAGGTAGGGTCTCTGGTTTCCAGTTAAGGGTTCCAATTGTCAGAGTACAAGCTAAAGTAGCTAACAGAAGTAGCCCCAACTTTCAGAAGTCTTGTGCGAGCAAGCACTGGCAAAGCCAATATTGTTAGAATAAAGGAATGAAGTTTACTATAAGCCTATGGACTTATAATGGGCGTTATGGGGTAGGTATTAACCACATAACTTAGCCCCCTTACTTCGATTCTTCCCAAGACTTGGCAGGACAAAGGAAGAGGGTCTGAGGTTGCTTTTCCCACCGTTGGTCGTAGTCCTTGATTCACAGGGGTTGTAGGTTCTAGCTGATCTCCGGTTGGTGTGTTTCACTGGTGCAAGGACTCTCGAATGAAGAATGCAGCAAAACTCGATGCAGGACCCCTCTCAGGACTGGACTCGGGTCAGGTAAGAAATTGCGGATGGTGGTCCCCACATCACAGTGACGAAAAGGAATCAATTGCCACCGTCAGACTTTCCCTCCTATCTCAGTTCCCTTTGATGCTAGGATGCCAACATTTCGCAGAGGTGAGTCTTGTAGGACAAGCTGAGGATCCCCCAAAGTTCCAGGGACACTTCCGAAGGCTCTTCTTTACAGCGTACCGAGCAGACATCAGGAATGGATGTTCCCTCCACTAGCAGGGTTGCAGCTCCTTCGCAGGACTGCTAAAGATCTTCAGCAAGACAGGCCTCCTCCAGCACAGCAGCAGAAGTTGGTAGCCAGGCCTCCTTCCAACGGGTCTCTGATTTCTTTGCAGGTCTCACAGCTGGATACAAGTCTTGGCTCTTTAAGGTTTCTGCAGGATCTCTGAAGAGTAGGTACAGGGGCCCACTATCTAGTCATAGCATCGAATGCCTTACCATCTAAAAAAAAGCATAAAAAATAAGCATCTAATGCAGTTCTTTTTATATAAGGTAAACGGTTTATTGTATTGGGTTTTTAAGGATTAAAAAAGGGGATTTGGGGGGACCCCCCCATTAAAAAAAAAAAGAAAATGCATTCGATGACCACCCCCCCCCCCCCCCCGACTTTTTTTTTTTTAGATGGTAAGGCATTCGATGCAATGGTGTTCGATGCAATGACTATAAACCAGGGGGCCCCTTATTCTAAAAGCCAGGTAAAAGCAGCTCACTCACTAGCCAATGACAGAAGTAGCCCACCCCACCCCACACACACACTCTTCCAGGGGTCCAATCAGGACCACTGGCAGGAACACTCATGCATATGACTCAGACATACTAATACTAGTTTGTATTGCGTAGTGGGACCAGACAGTCCCAACATAAATCCTGCCATCAAACACACACAGCCCTCCAGTAGCCCACGAAAAGCTTCTGCTTTCCTGGGCACTGGAAGTCCTTATAAGGATTTTCCTGGCCTCAGAGGCCAGGAAGAAGGATAAAAGACTAGAAGGATAAGCATAAAATCTCGTGGCATGGCCATGGTTGACCAGTAGACACAGTTAGTAGCTGAACGCGTTAAAGCTAAAACGAAAAGTCCCAAAACATGGGAAAAAGTCACTGCTGCCACCAGCTTATACGTTTAGTAGACCTAGAGTAACCAAACATCCTCCGAAGCATCCTCCGAAACATAATGCTTCACTGTACTGCTAAAAGAGCAAAACAGCATCAAAAATAAAAGCAAAATGTTTGGTGGGTCCATAAAGATGGCAGGAAAGGTGCAGTAAAGAGAAAAGTTTCCTAAAACTTTCCAATATGAAAACAACTGCATTGAGCACGCAAACGATCACGGAGCACTCAGGTGTTGCAAAACTTGTTGAACTCACCGGATAAGGCTTGATCGCCCGTTTCCCTCGCTGTTTACACGTCCTTTGCTTCAGCGGCTCCTTGCGACCCGACGCTCGGATGGTTTCAGTCTGCTGCCATACACGCCACTTGAACACAGAGCTTCCTTCGCTCCGGAGGCGGTCTGGTGCTCGCCTGCCACCAGAGATAGCCTTGGGGAAAGGAAAGCTTTCCAAACATTTGCTTTCCGCTGGACAGCCTTGGCAAAACATGTCTCCAGGGGGCAAGTGCCTCGCTTTCATGCTGCCGGCCTATGCAATTAAGGCTACTGGAGGCAAAAATCCACTCAGGACCAGCTACTGTTCGCTGCTCGACAGTGGTCCTGGCTTCTTATTACTCCTCCAGTATCTGTTTCTGCTGCAATGTGGCGAGTTCACAAATAATCCACGTTCCAACTGCTGCTCTGCTCCTTCGGCTCTCTTGGCCTGCACTTGAGGGGGCCCTTTAAGCCTTCCAGTCTGCCTCAGGTGTGGGTAATTCCCATTAACAAGATGCAGTTTTCAGTTTTGTTGCACTTCAGCCCTTTTCCTCGTCCCAGTACTCCGGGTATTATGGTACAAAGTTCTTAATGCAAAAATTAGTTTTTGGTCAAGTTCATTTCTGTTCCTGCTAATATTCTCTACAGGAATATCATAAGAATCAACCGCAAGACTTGGTTTTATAGAAAAATAAAGGATTTTAGAGCTTAAGGTGTTATTATTCAAAGACTCCTTTTCACTGTTCCTCTGCAAGTCTTTACGGTTTTATAAGGGTTTTCATTTGTCCCAGTGCATAAAGGCGTATGAATGTTTTCACCCCTATCAAGATGTTCAATTTAGGGAACAGAAAGATTGTTCCGACAACAAGCCATTTAGAGAATTTGGCATTGAAGCATTATCTTCCCTAAAGGTAGACAAATACTGCGTCTCACCCAAACGAGTCCTCATATTCGCCAGGCCCTTTTCCTTCCAAGGTGATCATCCCGCAGAACACTACCCCCAAGGTCAGGATCAGAAACCGACGGCCTTTCCCTGGACACCAGGGAGGACTCTGCAAGTTTCATCACACCACGCAGTGAGCGGAATCCAGTCCAGACAGCAGAATCTGGCAAGACGCTTTCCTACCATCTATCACTATTTACAGGAAGTCGTCCCTCATATCCCCCTCAGAGATTTATGTTCAGTCACATTTGCCACAGCGGATCACAGGCCAAAGGATTATTTAGCCAGGGTGCAAGAAGCATTTACTGCGCAAAGGGCGAGGCTGCCCAACACAAACAACGTCTTCCCCTAAGTGTCCAGTCTCTTGCTTTCCCCCCCGTCAGATGTAAGAGAAGGAAAGGTAGGAGACCTCACATTTGCAGCCTGTACCACCAAGCTTTCCGGGAAGGCATGAGTGTATAGGAAAGCTAGGTCAGAAGGGGCAGGCGGGATGCTTCCTTGCCAGCATACCATCAACCGCAGAATCAGGTTTCTCCCATAACACCAATACGGGGCCTCTTTTGTCACACTGACGGGTAGTAGCATTGCGTTTCTGGGACCCTCATCCAGGATGTCCGTTGATTCGAACAGAATTTTTGGCCTGAGCGGAGAGTCCCAGGGTAATGGTCAGATTTGCAATCAGCCTCTGAAAAGAAGCCTGCGACCTACTGTGGATAGAGGTTAGAAGAATATCCAGCTCAGGGGAAACTTGCTTCTTTGAGTTCTGAGGACAGCCAATGGACAACCTCACCCTTTTCATACAAGTCCCCCTTTTCATATAAGTCACAAACTCGAAGGGTACCTGGTCTCTCTGCTCACTGCAGATGTCACACATCTTAATCATGCAGGGTCATGTAATCATTAGGGTTAGTGCACAACCTGAGGTTCTTCGGTGCCTACAGCACCGATGGACGGCCTTGAGGATATCGACACCTGAGGAGCACTGCTCTCTTTTTAGCTAGGTCAAAGCGCCTAGGTGCGTGGGAGTGGTCCCCCATTGGGTACCCTGCCGGTTGCAGAACACACAGTGGGTCATGTGGGGACCGGAGCTGAAGCTGCTGTCGCCAGAGATACCTAGCCCAAAGCAGTCAGAGACTTGGCAAAGATGCATAAAAAAGGAATTGGATGTTAGACAAGTGTGACCGCGCTACACCTGAGGGTGTTAAGGTTACATTTGGGCAAGTGGGTAGTGAACAACCATGTGTTTGAAATCCTAGCACACAACCAGCTGCTAGAGTAAGAATATAAGAATTTCTGTTGACTCCAATGTAAGTGCACTCCCTACTGTTTTAGATGAGCCGGGTTACATTTATTGGAGTAATATAAATAACCTCATAAAATTGATATACAGATTGCACTCACAAACCAATGTCATATTATGGTTATTGCAAAGAAATACATCTTTTATGGCAATACGGCAGTTTGTTCTTTCACAAATCTACTCCTGTTTCTTATGTTATATAGTGGTACTTGTGACGATTCACAGGATCTCGTCATTTCTCCTCAGAGGGGAGCCTTTCCACGTGAGGCTAGGGAGGTGAGCCTGCTATGCAACAATGCCACCAGGGGACCTCACAGGGAGAGACCCCCCCGCCCCCCCTCATGGGGACAAGGACTCATTCTGTGGTGGAACTCCCTAACCCCCACGTACCTTTGAGACCATGAAATACTTGAAGGCCTCCAAGAAACAACCAGAGAGCACTACTGTTTGTTATTGTAATATTTCCTCCTTCCCCTTATAATAGCAAGACCAGGGAGAACACACAAAGTGAAAATAGGTCATCTCCTAAAACTACTGAGAAGAGGAAGATTGAAGGAGTGATGCGAACTACTCCTTTTCCAAATCTAGAGAGTACAGAGAAGAAGTGCCCCAAGGAAGCATGAAGAATACCTCATCGAAAGAAAAGAGGACTGTGGCACTCCCCCTGGGGTGGACATAAAAATCAAGAAGGGACACAAGGAGAGGAAAACCTGGCGTGAAGCTAGTCAACCCTAGGCGAATCAAACCTGGGACGGAGGATGTGAGCAGGAGAAGTTGGTCCTCGGTTGAGAGGGAGTTGTGGAAGGCTCAGAAGAACTCTCCATTGTGGAATGGGGACTTGACGTACGCAGAAGCTGTAAAAAGGCAGATGGTGGAGTGACCTCGGGGAGGTGGATTGTGCGGTCCATCAACTACTCTGATACTGAAAGGCCCAGTAAGCCGCGGTGCAGCAGGTAGCAGAGAGAGCGATGCAGAGAATTAACGAGAATACACGAGACAAATACCCCAGGAAGAACCAGTGACGTGCCATGAGTACGAAGGCAACAGGAAGCACAGGAGACCAGGTGGGGGTTTGGCCAATACCGAAGGGTACTCTGGGAGTAATCTCCCTCATCACAGTAACTAGAGAGAAATTAGCAAAAGTCTGCAGGGTCGCCAGTGGGATTTCTGTGGCCTGAGGTCCCGAAGGTGGCAGAGACAGCGCTGTAATGATAGGTTGCGTGGGAGCTGGGGACGGTGAGAGAGGCATCTGCCCCAGAGATTGAGCCTGCATCGGTGTGGGCTAAGAGAACACCGGAGCCAGGGGCAGTGCCAGAAGCAGTTCAACTGGAGCTTGAGGCTAAGGAGGTGCAGGTGGAAGCATCTCCTTTATTATCCCCTTCAGGATGCCCACCATTTGATGAGACATCAGGTAAGAAACATTGAAGAATCGTTCCTCGCATGCTAGGGAAGTGCACTTCTGACCCACAGCCACATTAGTGACGGGCATGGAAGGCTGAGCTCTTCCTGTGTCGTGTCAGCCTTGTGAGTAGCTCGCCTCGGTGTAACACACCGACAATGAGGGCACCGGATAAGCGGTACACCATGGAACCTGTGGTGTGAGCATGGGGGACCAATCCATCATTGGAGCATAGCCGTGCCTGTGAGTTGAAGCGGTGACCCCTTGGGATTCCTGGGCCTGTGAATGGTGTGCATCTGCACGCAGCACCATCTTGTCCGTCGGAGCAGCCATTTTATCCTAGGCCGGCAAGCGCAGCAACTGTGTGTCCTTCGAGGTAATGGCATGTGCCTCTACCCATCTG
Source organism: Ambystoma mexicanum (assembly GCF_040938575.1). Lineage (NCBI taxonomy): Eukaryota > Metazoa > Chordata > Amphibia > Caudata > Ambystomatidae > Ambystoma > Ambystoma mexicanum. The sequence goes on from NC_090935.1 coordinate 371,800,907, forward strand.
CTTGAGAGCGTAGGTTTGGGACATTTTTAGCACCTCAGGTGTGGACCTGGTAGGTTTACCACCCTCGGACATGGAGCCAGTAGTGCCTTCACGTGTAGGCACCCCATCAGGCCCAGGACTATGCCTGGTACTAGGGGCAAAGCCCTTGGGAGATTTCTGGGTACAAGAGCCCCCCGGACCCTTCAGCGTTGGGACCGGGAGGTATATCCCTCAGCCATTAGACCAGCAACTCTGTGTGAACCTCGGTACCCTGAATGGCGGTAGGAACTGGCCGGTCCGTCCAGCTCTGCTTCTTCCCGAGAAGGAAGCACCTTTGTGGGGTGCTTTTGAAAAGATTATACTTACGTTAGCCTTCGCTTTCTTGCAGACGCACTCCTAGATGTGTTCGGGCAGAGACCTGAAGAAAAGCTCCCTCCACCTAACAAGCCAGTTTTGGAGTGACCGCGGAGTAATGGCGCTGTATGCTGGACAACCGTCCCAGCTGTGATCTTCAACAAGATATTTAAGGCAGGGCATGTGTGGGTCCGACGCCGTAAAGGATCAGTCGCAGGAAAGGCACCTACTGAAGCCCGTCAGGGCCGACATGCGCTGGGGAGGGGCAAGGCAACGGAGGCTGGTGTATACCACAATTGTTAAAGAAAATAGAAAAATTAGAAAAACGTAGTTGGACCGGGGTCCCCGGGGAAGGAAAAGCGTGTGGAATTAAGAGGGCAAAGGCCTCAACCACCAGCGGAGGTGAAGCAGGTTCCCTCCAATCATTGTGGAAAAGAGAACTGAGGTGTGGTGCTGCAGTGCGGAGCCATGGGAGTGCGTGCTCCCCGGGCCACGCCTCTGCTGCGCAGCTACCTTTACCCAGGAAAGGCTGGTTTTGGTGAAAATGCTTCTCTTACTGTCCATAGCGAGGGATGCCCATGGAGTATGGAGGAAAAGGGATGAGATGTAGGATTACGTTCTAGTATCTCTGCAGATTACCTGGTATACTCATCTGCCAGGTCTTCCCCTAAGTCTTTCACAGCTCTAAGTTTCAATTTCCGCTGTATGGGGTATTCACCTGCCAGAGCTCTTATGCATTTCACAGTTCTTGAGAGTACAACAATAGCATATACCATGTGACGCCTGATATCCATCTGTGGTAATATTCTGCTCAAATGTACTTGCTCACACTTCTTTCCCCACATTGGCATCTCACGATTCATTTTTTGATTGGGATTTTGCTTTTATACCTTGTCTTTGCCTTGGCTGCATTCAAACAAACTTGGAATTGTATATATTCTGCAATACCAATCTTTTACCTTTCAATCACTTGCTGGTGCAGTTGTTGGAATGGCCCGGGGTCCCCAGCTGCTTTAAGCAGACTCTCTGATCTTCTCCAGCGTTCGTGACATTTGTTGCATCCTTTCCGTATGGCTTCTTCCTCTACTTTCCAGTTTGGAGTGTGCAAACGTTTCCCCAGCACCTGGCATGGCTCTGCAGTCACACACAAGCTCTCCTTCTCGGCCCAGGGTGAAGTCTGCTGCTTCGCCAAGCATACCTCCAGGAGCTTCTGCAATGTTCCTGTCATCTCCACGGTCCTCCCAGCTCACAAGCAGCGACCCGCTTCCATGCCCAGAGGCCTCCTCTGCTTTGTGGGTGTGCTTCACATTCAGGAGCCCTGGCGTAAATGGAAACATCTGCATCTCCCTTTGTAGCTCTGCTGCAGCATGCACTGGAATCTCCCTCCATGGCTTCCCTTTCAGTACACAGCCTGTAGGTAACTTTCAACTCCCCTTTGGCAGTGAGGCAGTGTTAGGGAGAATTCTCTGTAAAGGCTAATTTCCCAAACCTAGTGAGTCCCCCAGCAGCTTTGCTGGATTTTTGGGGTTTATTTTTTTCTCCTGCCAAGAGTGAGACTCTTTTACCCTCACTCCTGGGCATGATTAGAGAGTGTTTCTTTGAATCTAGATGTGTTTAATGGGCTATGGGGTCTTTTACTCCATAGGGTTTCATGTGTTTTTGTGATGTGTGTTACACAGCACCCTCCGTGCAGTGACACAGGGGTGTCTTAGTGACCCCCCCAGTATAGACTCCATACCCTGGGACTGACTACTGTCTCTCCAGGGCATGTAAAGTCACCATTGACTTTACTAGTCTTAAATTCTGAACAGAACCAGTACAAACCATCATATTGTGGACGTACTGGCTGGGGCAATTCGATTTCCCCAGGGTCTGTTTTGGCTGGTGGCAGTGGATACTACTTTTTATATTCAACCGCAAATATTTTCCTATGGGATTTCCCATTGTTTTAGGCTACTATCTTTATTTAATTATTTACAGTAGCCTCGAACATACCGCCGGTTTATTTAATTAATATTTATTCTCCAGTTGGTATTTTTAGCCAAAACTTGATTCTAAAATGGCGTTTGTGTTCGTTTCTGTGACTCTAACCAAAGTCGAGACCTTTGTTCCACTTTTTGGCAGGCTTCTCCACAGAAGCCTCCAAAAGTGGTGCCACTCTGTCTGGGTACCACAGGGGGTGTAGGAGGGGGTTTAGGCACCCTGGACTGAGTTACCTTGGTAACTCAAGTCGCACTCTTGTGTGATTGGCCCAAGTGGTGAGCCGCCCGGCTCACCACTTAGCATGTTTGAGTGACAGCTAGGCTGAGTGAATGGGGGTTTGCTGCATAAAAGCAGGGCTTTGGGGACTGGAACTTCAGAAGTCGCCACAGGACCTAAAGAATCTGAGGAGGGATAAGCCGAGCCGACCTGCAACGACGACACCACCGGTGGAGCCCTGCTGAACCGTCTCACCACTTTTCTCGACGACAGAGGAGATCTCCAGTCCGGAGAGTCTTCTTCCTTTGACTGGTGGGGGTAACCAGTCTGCCCATCTTTTCGCCTTCCTGGACCATCTCGTGCCCGTGCCAAGCACCCCAGCAACCGGAATACCACGGTTTACCACTACCGCAAAGAAAAGGTTAGTAATTTGTAACCGGAAAACTCTGCGGCTGGTTTCTTCCCTGGCAGTGCAACGACCTTCATCTTTCCTCCACGTCGAGACCTCCTTTTCCTCTGGACGAAACACCGACTTGCAACTGCCCCCGCTGGAGCGTTCTTCCCATTTCAGGTACTGTGTCCCGTGCGACAGATCGTTCGGGGTGACAGTAAATCCTCGACTTTCTAACCTGGGTTAGCCTGGGGCCTGTTAACTAACTTTTCCTGACTTGATCTCAATCTTTTGTGAACTATCTACAAAGACTCTTTGGGCATAACCCCAGTGTGATACTGGACACATTTTGCTTGCTCTCTCTAAGAGTGGGCCTGGCATTTGAACTTCCTTGCTCTCCAGTAGACTTTGCCTAACCTGCCTCACTGTGGTCCTTTGAAAAGTATTGAAATTGAGTGCTTCCATAACTCTGCCTTTTTCCTCCCTTTTTATATAACTTATTAGAGTGCCATCTTAGGTTAAGCGCTCACCTCTGTCTGAAAATAAGTGGTGTTTCTCACTAAGACTTGTCTAGTAAGTAATTAGGGTTGTATATAATATTGACTGTGTGTTGAATTTACTTACCTCTTTTTGTGCTAGGGTAATTTACACGTGTGTCTTTAAATAAATAATTATATACTTTTACACCAAAGCTCTGGTCAGTGTTTGCTTGTGCTACTGTATCTCTGTACCTATTGTGTATACTCTATATACTGCCTAACTCATCTTGAGAGAGGTCTGACTGCTCAGCTACAGCTACCAGGTAAATCTGGGTGGTACAGACTGCTACCAATTGGGTTTACTGCCAACCACCTGTAGTCCTAAATCTTTTGCAGTGGTCCCTAAGGGAACTGCACAGGTTTCTGCCTAACAGGCAGTGAGGAGCAAGGGTTCCCCTCTTCTGTGGCACCAACAGCTGTTAGCAGTTCCTTCTTTCTGTCGCATGAATTCTGCAGCCAGGTCCTTCAGGAAGAGCCTCTGACTCTTTCCCGAGTCTTTCTACCTTTTTAATTGGCTCTGGCCATTAGGTTTTGGGGAAGGACTAGACTGACGATAGTGGGAAGTGATTATCATTACTCCTCTCTTCTTCGTCCCAGTATTGTATGAATAGTAGTCCCTTTTAGCGAATTTTGGAAATAATGTTTTTCATGGGTTTTAAAGTCACAATATGTTTGGAAGAAGAGTTTGAGGAGCTGGGAAAAGTGTCTTACATAATTTTACAAGGCCGGTTAGTTGAGAGTTGGCCTTTGTATTGTGACCAATGCTTTCCATCATTCCCTGGGGGTGAAAGAGGGAAGCTATCACAATGGGCCATTAGAAAGAGTATGGGGGGATACTGTGTCTCACCCGATGGACTCAGGGCATTTCCCTGAAGGTTCACCCCCCCACCCTTCATACAGCCACCATCAGGGTCAGGTTGCAGCTGCCGTCCCCTGGCCACATGGGGGGAGATCACCGCCAGGAAAACAGTGAGGAGTTCATCAGATTCATCACAGGAGTTACACAGACTTATCACAATGGTTACCAGAGTGTTACGCTCAACTGGTATCTGCGGGGATGTTGGGGCATAGTTGCAGCCCTCCCTTGAAGTGGATTGCCCTTGTCAGGCTTCTTCCCCTGCTCGTGTGCTATGGGCTGTGCTGGTTGTTGGCACTGCCCCTGCGAGGATATGAGATAGCGTGAGAATGCTGGAATATGATTGCTGTCTCTCTCTAACCCTTCTTCCCAGTATGTGGTGAGCATGTGCTGATCCATATGGTTTCACCTGTTTATTGATGGCGAGCTCTCCGTCCTGCTTCTCACTTCAGGGGCGCGTTTGATGGACCGAGTTCCTTCACTAGCCCATGTGCGTGGCAGCCCAGACCGGCGGTGGCTGAACCACTCATAAGGTAAGTGTCTTTTGGCTTTTTAATATCCTAGTATTGAGTCTTGATTATTGTCCGTATCCTTTTGATAATGTCTTGGTGCATGAAGCGGGATCCAATGAGAAGAGAATGGAGTTCGCAATACTCCGACGGAAGGCGGATGTTGATTTAAGGTCTAGCGCAAGGATTTGTCAAAGCGCAACCTTAAAGGTAATGTCTTTTGCGAATTCTAACCTGTCTTTATATCTTTCTCTTGCAGGTTCTGTCTTCCGATGGATTGCTCGTGGTGGAATGATTTTGGCTTGAACATTGCGTTCCGGAGGTCTCCAAGCGGAAGAATGCCTGGGTCTACCATAAGGCTTGCCGTAAGCTGAAAACAGGCAAGGATGCGCTCTGCCTGCGGTAGCTGGAAACAGGTAAGGATGCGCGCTGCCTGTGGTAACTGGAAACAGTTAAGGATGCACTCAGGCGGCGGTGAGCGTTACACTGCCATAAGCAGATTAACACGAAGCGCTTGCCTGCGGGTGGGGCAGGCTTAAATAGCCTGGCTACGGCCACGCCCCCTTAGTTCTGACTCATGGTCCCACCCTGCCACTCCTAAAGGACGCTGAACGTGCAGCCCAGCTCCTTCTCAAGGCCACGCCCGAACTGGATGCACGTGGAGGCCCCTGCAGGGGAGACCGGCACCTTGCACAAAACTAAAAGTGTGTAGTGCACACTTATTCATGAGCCTGGCGCCAGAGGACCCTCTATATTGTGTGGTCTTTGGTTCCTGGCCAGTGGCCATGAGACAGAGATCATTAGAAGCCTGGACCAGGAGAAGGGAGACATACTACTGGTTGCATTTCTGGTTGCTGAATACCTTTGGTTAGTGGTAGAGTCAGAGAAGAACAAGTTACTTACCAACTGTAACGTTCTTTCGACAGGATGTTCCTCCCACGTATTCCTCATCTTCGATAATCTGCCAGCTTGCCGCTTCTTTCTTCAGATTTTTTTTCATCAGAGGGCGATGTGCTCGAGGCCGCATAGTTTTAGTCCCTCGAGGGCCACCGTTGAGTGTCGTATAAAGGGCTCGAGCCGCGCCCATTAGTCTCAGTTCTGTTTTTTTGGTGTTCATGGTCGCATCAGTTGCATCAGGCATCGAAGGATGTCAGGCTCTTAAGGAAGTAGAAGTGCAAAAAGCGTAAAAACTGTACAGAGGGGTAGGTTGCGAGGGTCGATGAGGAATACGTGGGAGGAACATCCAGTTGAAAGAATGTTACAGTTGGTAAGTAACTTGTTCTTCGAATGGATTGTGTCCTCCCACGTATTCCTCATCTTAGATAGACTCCCACAGCAGTAGTAATTTGGAGGAGGGAGGACCAGAGTTTTTAATTATGTACTGAATGAAGGACGGCTGTTGCAAAAAGGCCTCATTGGTAAGAAGTGGAGTCTAAACAATGTTTTACAAAGGTGTGCATGGATGACCAGGTGGCCACTGCGCAATGTCCTGCACAGGAACACCCCTCTGAAGAGCTGTGGAAGTTGCTATACCCCTGGTTGAATGAGCCCTTAATCCATCTGGAGGCTCTTTCGCAGCCAACCTGTAACATTCAGATATTGCTAGGATTATCCATCTGGATAAGGTTTGTTTGGACACACCAAGGCCCAATTTGTGTCCAGTGTAACCGACAAATAACTCATCAATTTGTCTAAACCTTTCAAAGTCTAGAGATATAGAAGCGGAGAGCCATTTTAGGGTCTAGCCTGTGGAACCTTTCCTCCTCTTTACTAGTTTGCGGACGAGGGTAAAAGGAAGGTAAAGTAATCTTTTGTGACAGATGGAAATCTGAAAAAAAGGTTTGACCTTCAAAATAACTTTATCCTTGTGGAAAATAGTGTGAGGAGGCTTACAAGAGAGCGCCTGCAACTCACTCACCCTGTGGGCTGAAGTTAAAGCCACTAGTAAAACAGTTTTAAATTTTAGAAGCCTTAAGAATGCGCTAAAAAAAAAAAAAAAAAAAGGCTCAAAAGGGGCACACAAGAAATTTTAAAACTAAATTTAAGTCCCAAATGGGAACCTGAAAAGGTGTTGGAGGGAACACATTTGTTAACCCTTTAAGAAATTGGACAACTAAAGGCATCTTAAAATATGAAACTTCTTCGAGGAGCGCTTGAAGATAGATAGCGCTGCCAAATATCCTTTAATAGTACCAACTTGGAGCCACGAGTTGGCCAAATATAAAAGAAAGGAAAGCACCATGGGAGTGCTGCATTGAAAAGGATCCACATTCTTATCCCTGCACCAGTTACTGAATTTCTTCCGATGACACCGGTACAAGGATTTTGTTGCTGGCCTTCTAGCCGAAAACAAAATTTCCATAACCTCGCACGGAAGGTCCCAATCCTTACATCTCAGCCTCTCAGAAGCCAAGCGTGAAGGCTGAGAGCTTTGACCTCTGGATGGAGAACTTGACCTTCCCTTTGCGAGATGAGATCCTCTCTTTGTGGAAGACGTATTGGAGGGCAGATGGACATGTCCAGAAGGTCTGGGTACCACGTTCTCCTGGCCCAATCCGGGGCAATTACGATCATGTTTTTCCTGAACTTTCTAAACCTCCTGATTACTTCAGGAATCACGGGGACTGGAGGGAACGCATATAGTAGTGGAAATATCCAGTCCACCACAAACGCGTCCCCTACAGCTCCTCTCAGGGGAAATTCCCTTAACAGTACAGTTCGCACTTTCGGTTGGTACCAGTCGCAAACAGATCCATGTGAGGGGTTCCCCAAAGGGCGAAGATCTCTTGAAGGACTTCCAGAGCTAGTTCCCATTCGTGGGAGACTGTGCTCTGCCTGCTCAGAGCATCTGCCGCCGTGTTTTACGCTCCGGCTAGATGAATCGCCGATAGAGAGATTCATTCTTGCATTGCCCAGAACCAGAGCTGCATTGCTTCTCTGCACAGTGGGAGTGATCCTACGCCTCCTCTTTTGTTGAGGTAATACATGGCCACTGTGTGGTCCTTCATTATTAGGACATTCTTTCCCTGTACAGAGGGTAGGAAGGCCTTCAGCGCTAGTCTGATTGCCCTCAGCTCCAAAAGGTTGATGTGTAGTTTGGACTCCAATATAGACCAACGACTGCTGATTGTCAGATCGTTAGTGTGGGCTCTCCACCCCGTGAGTGAGGCGTCCGTCACTACTGTTATTTCCGGCCATGGTTGCCAAAACTGTTCCCCCTTGGGGATATTTTCCTTGCAAGCCCACCATAGAAGATCTTGAGCTACTTTGGCCGAGACTTGCAGAAGATCTGACATCTCCCCCGAAAACTGGGACCATTGAGTCCTGAGGGCCCATTGAAGGGATCTCATCCTAAATCGAGCCTCTGGCACCAGAAAAATGCAGGATGCCATGAGGCCTAGTAACCTTAGAAAGTCGAAAGCCGGTAGATGTTGGGCATTTTGAAATTTCATTACCATCTGCATAATGTGGTGAGCTCTCTCCTCGGGAGGCGAGGCTTTCCCTGAGGTAGTATCCAGGACTGCTCTGATGAATTGGAGTCTTTGGCTTGGAATCATTTGTGACTTCTTGTAATTGAGGGAGAAGCTCAGTCTGTGTAAGAAGTGGCAGGTCATGGTCAAGTGTCCCTGGGCTCGTTCTGGTGAACTTGCCCTGATTAGCCAATCGCCCAGGTAAGGGTAGACATGAATCCCTCCTCTCCTGAGACTCGCTGCCACTACAGCCATAAGCTTGGTGAAAACCCTCGGAGCGGAGGTCAGCCCAAATGGCAGAACTCGAAACTGATAGTCAGATCCGCCAATTGCAAACCTCAGGTACCTTCTGTGCTTGAGATGGATTGGCACATGAAAGTAAGCATCCTGAAGGTCCAATGAAACCAGCCAGTCCTGAAGCTGAAGAGCCTGAAGGATTTGAGAAAGGGTCACCATCTTGAACTTGTCCTTCCTGAGGAACTTGTTTGAGTTTCTTAAGTCCAAGATGGGTCTCAATCCTCCGTCTTTATTGGGGATTAGGAAATAAGGGGAGTACCAACCCTTGTTCCTCTCCACTACATTTACATGTTCTATTGCACCTTTCTCTAGCAGGGTTAAAATCTCCTACACAAGGAGCGGTCTGGAATATTTACAGAATTGGCTCCAGGTGGATGATCTTCTGGTCTTTAAAGAAAAGGAAGGCAGTAACCATTGGTCACTATCTCTAGTGCCAAGGCATCTGATGTAATGCCCCACCATTCGTCCAGATACCGAGTGATTCTGCCTCCCACTGGGGTTTTGTGGGTTAAGACCTCAAAGTGGCTTTGCAGCAGCTGCAACAATGGCTGAGGAGGTAGTAGCCACTGTTGTGGCTGATCTAGCACTTCTCCCTTTTCCACCACAAAACGGTTTTCTCTGTTGGCCTCTCTGACTGGCCTGCCCCCTCCCTTTTCCAAAGGAGGAATAGAAGCGAAAAGGGCAACTCTTCCACGAGGATGAGCCTGCATAAGAGTGTTCTTGAGGCTGTTTTATAGCGGCGCTGAGTGATTTTGCTGCCGCTTTTGAGGTCTGCAGCTTCTCCAATCTCTCGTCAGCCTTACTGACGAACAACCTCAAGCCGCCAAAGGGCATATTGAGTAACCTGGACTGTACATCAGATGCAAAACCAGATTTTCTCAGCCAAGCAAATCTGCGTAAAACCGTGCTATCCGCCATGGACCTGCTCACACTATCAGCAGTGTCCAGTCCTGACTTGAGGCACTCCTCCATAGTCTCCTTTCCATCTTTTACTATCGCCAGGAAACCATCCCGTTCCTCACCCTCCGGCATGTGTTCAGCCGCTGCATTCATGCAGTCCCACAGGGTGTAAGTAAATCTAGCTAATGTACAAGTCACATTAGTAGATTTAAGGGCCATACTGCCCGAAGTGAACACTTTCCTCGCCCAAGCATCAATCTTTTTATTGTCCCTGTCAGGGGGCATGGAGGGATAAGCTGATTGCTTATTTGCTGTTGCAGCATGAATTACCAAGCTCTCAGGTGAAGGGTGCTTAGACAGATACTCTGGATGGAGAAGGTCTATACTTTCCCAAAAATGTTTTATTTACATCTGGTAAAGATTCTGGGATTTCCCAATTTGCCATAACTCTCTTTTGTAGAGCTTTGTGGAAAGGAAGGATCGGATCCCTCTGAGGTCCTTCATCAATAATATCTGTCATGTCATCTTGGTCGTAACTCGGGGACACCGTCTTCCACCCCATGAAGTCGATGACTCTTCCCACGAGGTTCCTATATGCAGATTCCGCGTGGTCAGTAGGTCTGGTCTTTCAAATTCTACCTCAGGTGAGGTACCTAGGCCACTGGCCGATTGTAGGCAGTCATAAAGGTCGGCCATTTTGGTACTTGTGTCTATTAATTCTTCGGGAACTTCTCTTGTCCCAAATTTAACACCAGCTGATGTAATTTCTTCATCAGAGGATTGTTCTTCAAAAATAGAAGACAGATTCAAAAAATTCCTGCCTGGGCTGAGGATGGAAGATTTTTTCAGGTAAAGGTGGCGGCATTGACCTAGGTTTAGCCATCAATGTCGCTTTGGGTATCGGTATTAAAGAATTCCCCGACAAAGGTGTCGAACGTGTCAATGGAGTAGAGGCTGGCTTTGATATGCTCGAAGGAATCCTCAATGTCATTGAGGAAGGCATTGATGTCGTCGAGAGCGGCTTCCACACTGTGGTCGAAGGTATCAACGCCATCTTTGGCTTCGACGAAGGACGTGTCGAGTCAATGCCTGACTTTGATGACGAGGACACCATTTTGTCCTCTGTTAACATTGATTTGTGCGCCAAAGGTTTTTCTCTTGTTTCATGAGGCGCTGGAGAATCATCCTCCGAGAACGCCCTCTACTTAGTCAGATTCTGCGTGTACAGTTTTATATTTCCCTCTGTCACTCTTGGAGTGGACAGGGGCATGCTCTTCACAAGACTTTTCTGAGGGGGTCGGGCCGCCTTCTCAAAAATCTTTAGCATTGAAGCGCTAAAGGCCTCCTATTTTTTTGGGGAATCATGCTTAAAAAGACATGAAATTAACCTTCTGTCAGGTGAGAAGGAAGAAGAAGATTTGTGACGTTGCGTCTTCGATTTTTTAGATGAAGAGGAGGAAGATTTCCTCGAGCGACTCTTCGACCTCTACCGCCTCTACCCGTGACGAGATTTTCTACTCTATTTTTGTCTTTTTACAAACTTAAGACTCCTCTCCCACCGCTAGCTTACCATGGCGTTCCTTAAGAGCCTTATTCGACATCGCCTGACACGAACCGCACTCGCCGACCAGGTGGTCAGGGCTGAGGCACCAAGGGGAATTACGGTGAGGACCCATAACGGATATCTTCCTTCCGCACTTTAGACACTTTTTAAAACCTGTCTTGGGTGTGGTAGGAGTTGAAGATGAAGACATTTTCAAAGAAAGAACTGATGCGGCGTTTCGAAACACGAAGCAGAAGCTCGGAAAAACGGAACTGAGAGCAACGGCCGCGGTTCGAGCCTTTTATACGACGGATGATGTCGACAATCGACGGTGGCCCTCGAGGGACTAAAACTACACGGCCTCGAGCATAGCGCCCTCTGGCAAAAAGTTTTCCCGAAGAAAGAAGCAGCAAGCTGGCAGATTATCTAAAATGAGGAATACGTGGGAGGACACAATATATCCGAAGTATAGTTTTAGATAAAGGACTGATTCTTGAGTGACAACCACCCCGAAGAGGAGCACCCCAGTTAGAATTCAGTTACATAGGGCAACACATTTATTAATAGGGATATACAAGTCGGTTGCTTTTAAAATAAATAAAATCTTGAATTTGAAATGCCATCTTTGTCTGATTCCGTCTTCTGACATAACACATATTATACATGGTCCAATCAAACTATCACATGACCAATACAAAGTGTATATCAAATAGCTTAATGTTGGTGTCACATGGCCAACAGTGTTCAATATTGGTATCGCATAACCAATTGAAATATTTGCATCACATATTAACATCACATATTAATATCACAATGCAATTACATATTACTATTGCAAAGCTAGTAAAGCAAAGCAGACTCCATGGCCACTAGTTTCACCCAACCCAGGATTTGTCTAGGCAGGGCTTTGTTTACAATAATACACTTCTAATTGCTATTTCTGTTTGTCATGTATTGAAGTAGTATTGCTAAAATCTGTCTCTTCAATAAATCTTAAGTAATTTGATTGGTCCTTTTTAATCGATGTTGAGGTCTATTGACATTCAATGTGTGAATGGTTACATTCACAAGTATCAACTCTGCTTGTCATTAAATATTCAAGTTATGAGAAGGGATGTGAAACGGTGGGGGATTTCTTTGAAGGCGGGAAACTACTCACCTGCAAGGATTGGTGCCGGAAGTTTGACTTATTGCAGGTTTTTTTTCTAGCGTATGGGGCAGTGGTTTGTAGGTTGGCAGAGATATGGGAAGGAATTCCAGAGGAGCCGGAGCCGTGTCCGGTGCTCCGAGTATTGCTAGACCAGACAGGGGGTAGGACGCACACGGATCTATAAGGCCCTTCGGGAGGGGAATGCAGAGGGGGAGCTGAAGGTCAAGGAGAAGTGGGAGGTGGACATGGTGCGCCCAATATCAGGAAAAGAATGGGCGCAGATCTGGGATTTGGTCCGGAAGACATCAAGGAACGCCCGTTTTCAGTTGGTTCAATTTAATATTTTACATAGGGTATATGTTACCCCGGTGGTACTACGGGCAATGAACGGAGATCTATCGGATGAATGTCCTAGATGTGGTACGGCGCAGGCAGGGTTTTGGCATATGGCATGCGAGTGCAGGATAATAGCTGAGTATTGGGACGAGGTTCTTAAAAGAGTTAATGGGGTGCTGGGAACCAGCTTGGAAATTTGTCTGGAAACTTGTCTATGGGGTAAGTTTACAGGGGGAAAAAGACACAGAATACAGAACAGAATGGTCCGGTTTCTGCTAGTACTGGCTAAGTGCAGAATGGTGATCGCGTGGAAATGCCTGCAGGGCCAGACGATCAACCTATGGTGGAAGGATATGCGGAGGTGGGGTTTGGCGGAACTAACGGTTCTACAGAATGTAGACTAAGAGACAGAAAGAGAGGATGTAACGATTCACTGGACCCAATTGCTAAATGACCAGTCAAAGGACAACGATTTACGACCACTGTGAAGAAACATAGCTAGGGGTGGGAATGTGAGGGGGTAAGGAGGATGATATGAACTAGCGAACTAGTGGTGGAACCGCCCAATCCTCAAGGATACCATAGACGCTGAAGGACTGCATGGTGTGACCATTGGAGGGAGTCGGAGCTGGAGGGCTACTCAGACACAGGAAGGTGGGGGTAGAGGGGAGTGGGCGGGGTCAGGAATTTGTTGAAACTGTTCAATTAAAGTTATTAAATGTGTCTAGGGGAGGGTATTGGGGAAGAGGGAGGGGGAGAGGAGTTAGAAGATCTGGGGTTGTTATTATAAAATGCCAATAATGAGCGTTTTAAAAAAAAAGTATTCAAGTTAAGTTCGTCCATTTCTCATGTGGGTGATCGATGTGCTGTACTACCAGCCCTGTCAAGCATCTTTTTTTATAAAACCATTCCCATTCCTCTGGAATGGACGATTGGGTTGAAAAAGGTAGCTCTGGAGAATCAATATAATAGTGGCTCCTGTTGGGGCCACTTGGGGAGCAGGATCTCTTGCAGTGCTTCCTGTTTTCCATACACTAAGGGGACCTTTCCACCGACTGATGCTCTGCACTGCATGACCTCAAACGAGACTACGAAACATCACCCTTCATCTTATGAACAAAAGAAATAAGTGTTCCCGGAAGGTCTTTGCAGTGTATGTTGTTAGGAAAGATTACTCTTTTGGCAACTTCCGATCCATACTTTCTATGGACCCCTAATCTTTTTGCTTTGTTTTTTAACCTGTTCTTACTTTTTGAAAGGAAGTAAAGCCTTCAGCTTCACTTTCTCTTTTGAACAGTTCTTCAGACTATCAGTACTGAGAAGACATGCATTACTCACGTAATAGCATTTCTGATGATTGTATCTGTTTAGATTCACATGCTGTGCATATAGTCCGACATCCAGTGATAACCACAGAGTATTGCACCTTGTCTTTCGAGCATCAAAAGAGGACGTCGACATGGGAGTGCCTGTAACACTATCCCTAACGTGTAGTGTACCGAAAATCCTTCACGCGTCGAGGTCCACCGATTGTATTTTTTCTGCCATGAGGGAGCCTTATGACTATCGTGAGTGAGTACATAAAGAAAGAAAGTAGTAGTAAGACGTCTATGTTCCTTCCACCCGAGAGGGGAGGAAGGGTGGGCGCATGCAAATCTAAGCAGATACAATCAACAGAAGAGCTATTACGGTGAGTAATGCATGTCTTCTGATGCTTGTTAATCTGCTTAGAATCAAATGCTGTACACAGACTAGTGAGCAGTACTCGGAGTTGGACGTGGGTTGTGAGAAGGAACAGTAGTGAAAAGATGTCTTAGTACTGCTTGTCCCACCTGAGAATCGGACCTAGATTGAGTGTCTAGGCAATAGTGTTTTGTAAAGGTGTGTACAGAAGTCAAGGTTGCCGCTTTGCAAATGGACTCTAGGGGAACATTTGCAATGAATGCTATGGAAGCTCCAGTGCCACGAGTACAATGTGCTCTAGGGTTGAATGGCAGTTCTCTCTTAGCAAGAGTGTAACAGAGTGTGATGCAATTAACAATCCACCTTGAGATGGCTGATTTAGAGACAGGATCCCCTTCTCTACCAGCTGGCACTGAGACGAACAACAGATTTGCCTTTCTCAGTGGCCTAGTTCTTTCCCGGTAACGCATGACTGCCCTGTGCACATCTGTGTGTAGGCTTCTTTCGGCCACTTTAGTGGGGTTCTGAAAGAAAGTAGGCAGTTCTAGTGATTGGCTCACATGGAACTTGGAAATAAATGTAGGCGCAAATCGAGGGTGAGTGCACAGAACCACCTTATCTCTGTGGACTGCAACAAAAGGGTCTAGAACTGAAAGGGCCTGTAGTCCACTAACACTTCTTACAGAAGTGATAGCCACTCGGAAGGCTGTTTTATATGCAAGAACCTTGAGACTTGCCTTATGCATAGGCTCAAAGGGAGATCCCATAAGTCTAGTCAATACCACATTTGCAAGCCGGGTTAGAAATGGGGGGATTAATTATTTTAACCCCTTCCATGAAAGCCTTAATAGCTGGTACTTTCCACCACAAAATCTTCTGTTGTGATGTAGTGCAGGCTGAGAGCAGCTAGATGAACTTTCAGGGAATTAAAGACCAGACATGAGTCCAGTAAGTGAGTCAGGTACAACACAATGTGTGTAGGAGAGCAGTCAATGGGATTCATGCACTTGGAGTTGCACCAGATAAAGCGTTTACATTTACTGGAGTAGCAATATTGGGTGTTCGGTTTTCTCGCCTCCCCAAGTATGTCCATGCAACTCAGAGGGAGTTGTATGTGCCCGAACTCTATGACCTCAGGAGACAGGCCGCTAAATTCAAGGTTTGCAGGCATGGGTGCAGTGTCTTCCCCTTGTCCTGTGATAACATGTTTTACGGGCAAGGTAGTTTCATTGGAGGAGATAGGGACATCTCCATCAGATCAGAGAACCATTGCTGGTGGGAACACATGGGGGCCACCAACATCATGGTGACTGGTTTCTGGTGCATCTTGTGCACGATCTTGTTGCGGAGGGGAGTCGGGGGGGGGGGGGGGGAACTTAAACAAATGTCCCTGTCCATACAACCCAGAGACCGTTCTCCTTGGATCCGTTCTGGGGATACCTGGAGGCGTAATCTTGGTATTGGGCGTTCTCCAGAGTTGCGAACAAGCCGATCTCTGGGAAGCCCCATAGCGCGAAAACGTTGGAAACGATGTCTTTGTGTAGTCACCATTCGTATTCGGGCAGTGGGAAGTCTCTGCTGAGCATGTCTGCCAGAACATGGAGTTCCCCTGGGACGTGTTGGGACAACAGGAACATCCTGTGTTTGAGAGCCCATTTCCAAATGTTCTAGGACCACTTGGATAGCCCTGGAGAGTGTGTGCCCCCTTGCTTGTTCAGATAGTACATGGCCCTGGTGCTGTCTGTCAGGATCAGGACCGTCTTCCCCAGTAACTGTGTCTGAAAGGCTTTCAGTGTTTTGAATACAGCTAACAGTTCCAACAGATTTATGTGGTAGGATGCTAATTCTGGGGACCACACACCGTGCACCGTCTGCTGAAGCAGGTGATTTCCCCCCCCCACCCTATCCCCGCGAGAGATGTGTCCGTCGTGAGAGTGGCTTCTTCTGAGGGGGTGGCGAAGGCCTTTCCCTTCAAGAGGTTTTCCCTCGACCACCACTGCAGAGAGATAACTAGGGCTGGCGAGACAACAACCAAATCCTCCCATTGTCCACTGGCCTGACACCAGAAGCTGTTGAGCCACTCTTGCATTGGGCGCATGAGCAGACGCGCGTGAGGAACTAAGTAAATGTAGGATGCCATCATTCTCAACAGTCGCATGGCTTTGCGTACCAGTGTTAGGCAGAAACCTGTGCAGTTTCCTTAGGGACCACTACAAAAGATTTAAGACTACAGGTGTTGGCAGTAAACCCACTTGGTAGCAGTCTGTACCACCCAGATTTACCTGGTAGCTGTGGCTGAGCAGTCAGACTTCCCTCAAGAAGAGTTAGGCAGTATGCAAAGTATACACAATAGGTACCCAGATACAATAATACAAGCAAACACTGACCAGAGCTTTGGTATCAAAGTATATAATTATTTATTAAAAAACACAGTTTGAAACACTCCAGCACTCTTATTGTAAAATTTTCTAAACACAGTTACTATTGTAATATATACACCCCTTTTCCCTTATCGGACAAATCACAGTAAAACACCACTTATTTTCATACAGAGGTGAGCGCTTAACTAGATTGCACTCTGATAAGTTTGTGAGAAAGGGAGGGAAAAAGACAGAATATGGAAAGGTACACCACTCTAAGATTCAGGAACACTGTTAGCAAGGCAGAAGAGCAAAAGTCACTGGTGAGCCAAAGTCCAAAGGCTGGGCCCCCTCTTAGAGAGAGAGCAGAGCACAAATGCGCCCAAGATCACACAGTTACGCTAGGCTTAGAAAGTCTTATAGAGGGTTCAAAAAGAGTTTAGAGGCGCTTAGGAAAGTTTAGCCAGGGTATCCCAGGCTAACCCAGGTTCGAAAGCCGGGGGCTAAAACTACCCCGTACAGTCGGTAGCAAGGGAAGCCAGGCGGGACACGGTACCTTAAGTGGGAAGGATCCTCCAGCGGTGGCAGTTGTTCCTGGTAGTGGGTGCAAGTTGCGTCGTCGTCCAGGGGAAGAGAAGATCTCGAATTGGAGGAAAGATGAAGGTCGTTGCACTACCAGGGAAGAAACCAGCCGCGGAGTCTTCCGGTTAAAGGTGGTACCTTTGATTCGCGGTCGTGGTAAAACGTGGTATCCCGGTTGCCGGGGTGCTTGGCACAGGCAAGGCGGCCACGAGGTACGTCGGGAAGGCAAAAAGACGGTGAAACTGGTTATCTCCACCAGTCAAAGGAAGAAGACTCTCCGGCGGGAGATCTCCTCTGTCGTTGGAAAAAGTGGTGAGACAGTCCAGCAGGGCTCCACCGGTGGTGGTGTCGTGGCAGGTCGGCTCAGCTTCTCCCTCGTCAGATTCTTAGGTCCTGTGACGACTTCTGAAGTTCCAGTCCCCAAAGCCCTGCTTTTATGCAGAAAACCCCCATTCACTCAGCCTAGCTGTCACTCAAACATGCTAAGTGGTGTGGGCCAATCAGGATGGAGTGCGACTTGAGTTGCCTAAATTCCCCTCCACCCCTCCTAAGTACCCCAGACAGAGTGGCACCACTTTGGAGGGCTTCTGTGGAGAAGCCCGCCAAAAAGTGGAACAAAGGGCTCGACTTGGGTTGGAGTCACAGAAGAGAACACAAACGCCATTTTAGAATCAAGTTTCGGCAAAAAATACCAACCGGAGAATTAATATTAATTAAATAAACCGGCGGTATGTTCGAGGCTACCGTAAATAATTAAATAAAGATAGTAGCCTAAAACAATGGGAAATCCCATAGGAAAATATTCGCGGTTGAATATAAAAAGTAGTATCCACTGCCACCAGCCAAAACTCGATCAGGGGGGACGGAGACGTGCCCCCTCGACTAACAGACCCCGGGGCAATTGAATTGCCCCAGCCAGTACGTCCACAATATGATGGTTTGCACTGGTTCTGTTCAGAATTTAAGACTAGTAAAGTCAATGGTGACTTTACATGCCCTGGGAGACAGTAGTCAGTCCCAGGGTATGGAGTCTATACTGGGGGGGTCACTATGACACCCCTGTGTCACTGCACTGAGGGTGCTGTGTAACACACATCACAAAAACACATGAAGCCCTATGGAGTATAAGACCCCATAGCCCATTAAACACATCTAGATTCAAAGAAACACACTCAGATCATGCCCAAGAGTGAGGGTAAAAGAGTCTCACTCTTGGCAGGAGAAAAAAATAAACCCCAAAAATCCAGCAAAGCTGCTGGGGGACTCACTAGGTTAGGAAATTCAGCCTAAACAGAGAATTCTCCCTAACAACCGTCACCTCTCGACCGGCTACATACTGAGGAATCTGAAACAGCATGTTTTGAACCCTCTCGCTGGAGAGGAAGACAAGACTTTCTTCTGTCTGAATTAGAGCCCCTAGAAACTGTTTGACTTGACTGGGTTCTAGGCTGGATTTCTTCTCGTTGATAGAGAATCCCAGGCTGAATAAGAGGTCCATCGTCTTTTGCGTGTTCAAAAGGCATATTCCTTAGGACTCCCCTGTTATGAGCCAGTCGTTAAGGAAGGGCAAACCGGGACGGATTCTCTGTGCAGGTGCACTGCTGCCACTGGCAGTACCTTCGTAAACACTTGGCGCCGAGGCTATGCCGAAGGGGAGTACTTTGAAATGATAGTGCTTGTCCTCTATCATGAACCTTGGGTATTTTCTGTGCGCCTGCAACACTTCTTACATATGGGATACATTACTCACCGTAATCGTATTTCTGATGTTTGTATCTGCTTAGATTCACATGCTGTGCACAGGCCGACATCTAGTGGAAGCTGCGGAGTATTACAGTTTGTTTTTCGAAACTCGAAAATGGGCGTCGACACAGGGCGTGCCAGTAATACTATCCCTAGTGTGACGTCCACTGTACCCAAGATCCCTCACGCGTCTAGGATCCTCAGATTGTATTTTTTCTGACATGAGGTAGCATGAGGAGTAGCGTGAGTACAGATAATCCAAGCAGATCGATAGAAAGGTAAGACTAAAAGCAACCATGCACCTTCTCTCAGAGGGGAGGAAGGGTGGGTCGCATGTGAATCTAAGCAGATACAAGCATCAGAAATACGATTACGGTGAGTAATGTATCCCTTCTGAGGCTTGTGGAATCTGCTTAGATCACATGCTGTGCATAGATTAGCGAGCAGTACCTGAAGGAGGTGGGATGTGAGAAGGGTCATGAGCAAATAAGTGTCTTAGAACCGCTTGTCCCACTTGTGTATCTGCCTTGGAATGGGTGTCAATGCACTAATGCTGAGTAAAAGTGTGAATAGAGCTCCAAGTAGCTGCTTTGCAAATGGTGTCAAGGGGTACATTTGCAATGAAAGCCAGAGTGGCCCCAATGCCTCTAGTAGAGTGGGCTCTTGGCGTGAAAGGCAGAGTTCTTTCAGAGAGTGAGTGACACAGCTGGATACAGTTAATAATCCACTTCGAGATGGCACCTTTAGAGACGCGATCCCCCTCTCTGCCTGTAGCTACGGAGACAAACAGTTGATCTGTTTTCCTTAGCGGTCTGGTTTTATTTACATAGTAGAGGACCGCCCTACGCACATCTAGGGTGTGTAGTTTCACCTCAGCCGAGCTTTGAGGGTCCTGGAAGAAAGCCGGAAGCTCGATGGACTGGTTTTTACGTGGAATTTAGATATAAACTTAGGTGAGAACCTAGGGTGTGTGCGTTTAGAAGTCAGGTGTTTGAGACTGCTTTTATGCTTGGGCTCAAAAGGGGGGCCCATGAGCTTTGATAGCACCACATTAAGGTCCCACCCTGGTGGTGGGTTTGAAATAGGCGGGTGAAGTCTCTTTACTCCTTCCATGAAGGCTTTAACTACTGGTACTTTCCACCACGAGACCTTGTTATGGGAAGTGGTGTATGCCGACAGGGCTGCCAGGTGTACTTTCAGTGAGTTAAAAACCAATCCTGCATCTAGCAGGTGGAGCATGTATGTAACAATAGTGGAAGGAGTGCAATGAACTGGGTTGATTTGTCTACTCTGGCACCAGATAACGAATCTCTTCCACTTGTCAAAGTAGCAGTGCCTTGTGTGTGGTTTCCTAGATTCCTTTAGGATGTCCATACACCTCTGTGGTAAATTGAGATGTCCAAACTCTATGACCTCAGGAGCCATGCTGCCAGGTTCATTGAGTTGGGTTGCTGATGCACTGCTTGACCTTGGTGCTGGGACAGTAGGTTGTACCAGGGCGGAGGTTTGATGGGCTCGCACACCGCCATCCTGCGTAGGTGTGGGAACCAAGGTTGTCTTGCCCACATGGGAGCAACTAGGACGAGCGTCATCGACTCTTTGTTCATCTTGTTGACCACCTTCCTGATGAGGAGTTGGTGGAAAAGCGTACGCAAACATCCCTGACCAGTTCATCCACAGGGCGTTCCCCTGGGAGTCTGGTTGGGGGAACCTGGATGCAAATCCTGGGCATTGTCTGTTTTCGCTTGTGGCGAATAAGTCTATAGTGGGGAAACCCCACGGAGAGAAGATATTTTCTATGACCTCTCTGTGTAGAACCCATTCGTGTTCCTCTGGGAGGGAGTCGCTGCTCAGAGCATCCGCTAGGGAATTGAGCTCCCCTGGAACATGTTGTGATGACAGGAAGATGTTCCGTCTGAGTGCCCATATCCAGATTTTCTGGGCAAGCTTAGACAGATTTGGCTAACGAGTCCCTCCTTGCTTGTTCAGGTAGAACATGGCTGTCGTGCTGTCCGTCCGGATTTGCACTAACAGGTTTAGTAGGTAGGGCTCGAACGCTTGAAGCGCTCTGAATAGTGCCAGAAGCTCTAGCAGGTTGATGTGGTTCTTGGCCACCGAGGGAGACCAGAGACCCTGAGCTGTGTGGTGGAGATGGTGAGCTCCACACCCCGTCAGACATGCATCGGTAGTGACTACTGCCTGTACCTCGGGATCGTAAAAGGGTCTGTGCAAGATTCTCTCTTGTCCACCAGTGAAGGCTTTGTACTAGTGTTGGCGAAATGACCACTAGATCGTCCCACTGACCACTTGCCTGAGACCACTGTTTCGCCAACCATTCCTGCATGGGACGCATGCACAGGCGCGCGTGGGGGACAAGGTAAATACATGACGCCATCATGCCCAGCAAACGCATTGCTTTGCGTACCGTTATCTGGCGACCGGACTGGTATTGCGGAATTTGCAGCAGTATATTCCGAATTCTTTCCTCGGAAGGAAAGGTTAACCCCTCTTGAGTGTCTAGGATAGCTCCTAGGAAATGTTTGGAGGTGCTTGGCAACAGACTTGACTTTTTCTCGTTTATTGAGAAGCCCAATTCGAAGAGGAGGTCGATTGTCCTTTGAATGTTTGTTCTGCAAATTACTGGAGTCTCCCCCGTGATGAGCCAGTCGTCCAGGTAAGGGTACACCGGGATTGCCTCCCTGCGTAGGTGTGCTGCCGCCACCGCCAGTACCTTGGTGAATACCCTTGGAGCTGAAGCTATCCCAAAGGGCAGTACCTTAAACTGGTAGTGCCGACTGTCCACCTTGAAGCGCAAGTACTTTCTGTGCGCTGGGAACATGGAAATATGAAAATAGGCATCTTACATGTCCAATGTTGCCATGTAATCCCCCTTTTTTAGGAGGGGGATTACCTCTTGGAGAGTTGTCATGCGAAACTTTTGGGGCTTGACATACTTGTTGGCAGGCCGTAAATCCAATACTGGGCGCATTGTCAAATCTTTTTTTTTTTGGCACAAGGAAGTAAGTTGAATAAATACCCTTGTTTACCTGGTGTCCCGGGACGAGTTCTATCGCGTCCTTTGCTAGCAGATTGGCGATCTCCTCGAGGAGAATCTTCTGATGTTCTAAAGAGTGTACTCTTTGTCGTGGATGATGGTTCCGGGGACGCTGCAGAAGTTCTGTACAGTAGTTCTATACAGTACCCAGCGGATACTGTTGACAGCATCCATCTATCTGATGTGATCCCTTCCCAAGCCTGGGTGAAGTTGGAAATGCGTCCCCCTACTGGGGTTGCGTGAGAAGGGACCCCGAACTGAGCGTCACTGCTTTGGTGGAGGCGTGCCGCCTCCTCTACTGGGGCTGCCTCTGCCTTTACCACGCCCTCTCCTATTAACCCTGCCGTAACTCTGGGTAGACTGTTGGTTATTTTTCCACTGTGTACCCTGCCCCTGGGAATAGTTTGATCCTCTCTGGGAATTGTGGCCGCGTGGGCGACGAAAATTACCATTCCCTCTCTGGTTAGGGGGTTTATTGGTTAACTGGCCAAGGGACTTGAGTGTCTCATATTCGTCCTTGGCATTCTTCAGCGCGTCCTCGACCGCCTTACCAAACAACAGATCGGCCTCCACGGGTTTGTCCAACAATGATGCCTGGGTTTCTGCCTTAAAACCAGACTGCCGTAACCACGCACGTCTCTTGATAACAGAACCTTCTGCTATCAATCTGCCTGCGTTGTCTGCGGCGTCAAAAGTTGTTTTTAAAATGCAACCAGACACGGCTCTACCCTCTGCGGAAATTCGTGCTAACTGGCCCTTTAAGGGTTCTGGTGCAGAGGCTATGAGTGCCGCGACTTCTTCCCACTGATGGCAGTTGTAGCTGGCCAACAGGGTGGTGGAGTTTGCAATCCTTGCCTGATAGGCGGACGTTGAGACTACTTTCCTGCCGAAACCATATAGTTTTTTGCTCTCCTTGTCTGGAGGAGCTTCGGAAGATGACATGGGTGTTCCAGCCCTCTTACGAGTGTTAGTGACAACCAGGGAGTCTGGCTTCAGATGTCCTCTTATATAGAGAGGGTCAGACTGGGCTGCCCTGAAAAGTTTTTCAACTCTGGGATTGACTGCTCTGGTGAGGTTCGGGTTCAACAGGGACGGGTCTATTCTTCGCTGAATAGACTCAAGGATAGGGATGGTCTGGGCAACAGGCCTCCTTCTCCCACTAACTCCTCGGCAAAGTCCCTCTCTTCCTGGACACCGTGGGTGTCAATATGGAAATGTTCTGCTGCTCGTGCGAGAACCTTGTTCAGGAGGGGTTGGTTATCGACAGGGGAGTCGGTAACCGGGGCTTCCTTCTCAACCGGGGAATCTACTCTGTAGGTTTCAGGGTCTTCCTCTTCCTGGTCCTCATCATCCCCATAGTAGCCCGTCCCGGTTTGCTCTTCTACCATGCCAAATTCTTGGTCCTCACAAAAGGAAGTCTCTCCTTGATACTGCGAGTATGGCCGTGAGTATGGTTGCACATCGAAGGGGTCCGCAGACCTCATAGGTGTCTCAAAGCGGGGCTTGTTACTCGGGGGGATAGGATCATTAGAGCCTGAGGGTGTAGCCCCTTGTGGATTATATGAAAGGAAATGGTCTGGATTTTTATCATAAAAGTCTGCCAAAGAAGACATCCTTGACAAGACCCTATCTATGTCATCACTCGACCATTCTTTGGAACTGGGAATGACACTCTCAGAAAGTCTAGGAGACCTATCCTGAGTAGATTTGCTGGTTTTATACCAAGAGTGTAGAGTATGTCCAACCCCCCACTCTCCCTACTTGCAGGGCCAAGGCCAGAGGCCTTCCGAGGCCCGGGCCGAGGCCAGAGGCCTTCCGAGGCCCAAATCCGTTGTGCAGCAGCCGACGGTCGAATTCCTCTCCAAGCCGGCGTCGAGTGTCGAAGTTCGACGTTGGGATGGGGAAAGGATGTAAATTAATCGATATTTTAGCAAAAGTATGGCTAAAGCCAGGGGACTCCGCAAAATGCTTCCGACCAGTATGGCGGAAAAAAACTATCTGAGGATCCTAGACGCGTGAGGGATCTTGGGTACAGTGGACGTCACACTAGGGATAGTATTACGTGCACGACCTGTGTCGACGCCCATTTTCGAGTTTCGAAAAACAAACTAATACTCCGCAGCTTCCACTAGATGTCGGCCTATGCGAAGCTTGCGATCTAACATTCCACATGACATCACAGGGTCTCTCATTCACAAGCAAGCACTTCACAACACATCCCCTTCCTTTCCAATGACGCACAACCACACAACATTCACCAACAAGCACTTCACAACACACCTCCTTCATTTCCCACACCACACTAACGAACACATCACAACACATCCCATTCCTTTTTACAACCACTACTGGCCTGGGAAACACAACACAATACAGGGCACTCATACAGGACATCCAAACCATGCATCTTTTTATAGAGAGATGCAGCTCTAAAGAAAATATCTCAGGGACGCTATCCCCATATTGCTGCGGGACGCTATCCCTACTCTGCTCAGGGATGCTATCCCTACTCTGATGTGGGACGCTATCCCTATACTGGTGCGGGGCGCTATCCCTACTCTGCACGCTATCCCTACTCTGCTGCGGGACGCTATCCCTACTCATCACTTCATGTTCAAAGGGACACTATCCCTACACTTCACTTCAGGAAGAAAGGGACACTATGCCTGCACTCCACTTCTCATAGAAGGTGTTACCTTCCTATATTGAGAACACTATCCCTACACTTCACTTAGGATTGGGGCGCTACCATCCTATATTGGGGACGCTATCCCTACTTTTCACTGCTGATTGGAGGCACTTACCTCCTCCATTGGGGACGCTAGCCTATCCCTACTCTTCACACTTCACTAAAAAGGGAAGGCGCTACCTTCCCCTATTGGGAACGTTATCCCTACACTTTACTTCAACTATCACACTTCTGGTATATTTGAATTTCATACCAACCTTCAACAATGGCGACCCACTTCTAAAATAGGACATATTGAAATTCAAAATCTTATTACAGTAAAATCTGCAAATCTATGAATCTCTAAAAGTCCATGCCGCCTTCACACAGCCTACTTTTACTTTATGCGCATACCTCTAAAGTTCTATAAGTCCATGTTGCACTAGACTAGCCCGTTGGCGCTTTGGACCGCTTTGCCTGGACCGCCAAAGCCAAACCTTGGGTTGTGTGTTTTGTGTGGGAATCTTGTACGTCCCGGTCGCCTGGATGTACCTTCCCCATAGGAGGACTCGCGTCGTGCCCATCGGGGCCGGGGACGGAAGCTGCGGATCGATAACTCTCCGCTGCAAGGTCAATGGCCTCCGAAACAGAGCCTTGGTCATCGCTAGTCCCTTCGTCACACTCAGCGGCTGTGGCAGCAGGGGAATAACTTCGGATTGCAACATACCGTATGCCGCCCATCGCTTTAAACAGTGCACCTTAATCGTCTTCAGACGTAGGAATTTACAGGCCGCACAGGACGTTTTGTTGTGGTTAAGGGGAAGACAATTATTCGTCCGACAGTGCTCGTCCTTCCGCAGATATTTTGCCTTACACGAAGGACAAAGTCTAAGTGGAGTCCTGTCCATAGCGCAGGATTGAAATAGCTATGACAAAACCCAGGGAACAAAGAGAGGAAAAGGAAAGGCATTCTTGAAAAGAATATGACCACCCCAACCCCACTCTCCCTACTGTCTAGGCCGGCCTAAGGACCCGGCCACGTGGTCGGCAGCGCAGTCAAAATTCTGTCCGTCGGCAGCAGTCTTCGGCGGTGGGACAGGATTCATCCGTTGAAGGGAGTGACAATGGGAATAACCGACCAAAGGTCGAGAAATACAACAACAATGTGTTATGAAGAGCTCTGCCAGATAGCTGGCCGGAAAAAAAACAATCTGAGGCACCTTGACACTTGAGGGATTTTGGGTACACTAAACGCCACTTTAGGGATAGTGTTACAGCCATGTCGACATCCCCTTTCGATCCTCGAAAGACAAGATGCAATACGCTGCTGTTACCACTTGATGTCAGACTATATGCACAGCATGGGATTCTAAGCAGATTAACAAGCATCAGAAACTCTCTTACCCTTTTTTGACTTTTTAACATTGCACACAGCATCTTACAATGCAGTGCGCAACTGGGATACTTTTGTATCACCCTACCTTTTTACACTTGGTATTTTTTGTTACTTTTATATGCAGCTAAAAACAAGCTGGCAGCAGAAACATTTTCAACATTTTTGCTTTCTTTTTAGTGTGTACATTCGCGTTTACTGCATAAGGCAACGAAAACGTGGCAAGTGCCCTAAAATGGATGTGCCACAAGATTTTCGCTTGTTCGTGGGCTATATTGTAGTTTGGCCTTCTTTCTGCCTTGCCAGGGCAGGAAATCCCTTAGAAGGCCAAGCATTTGCACGGGAAAGCTGCTGTTTCGCAAGCTGGTGCTGTCTTTGTGTATGGGCCAGGATGGAGGTGGGACTGTCTATAGTCCCCATTTCATATCCATGGAGTCAGAGAGTCTAGGTGTGTGTCATGAGTGAAAGCAACAGTTCTCCCTGATTGGATAACTACTGGCTGTTTGAATGGTGCAGACCCTTACCATTGATGGGCTTGGATTTGCTTCCATGAACCAGGAAATATAGAATGCCATGATGCCCAGCAGGTGCATTAAAGTGGAAGTCAGGAGACTGCATGAGTTCTGGAAGAGATTGACCATCTTTGCCACGATGAGGACCCTGTCTTCGGGTTGAAAGCCTTCCCTCTGTGGGTGTCCAAGAACGCTCCTATGATTTGGAGCATCTACGCAAGTGAGATCTGTGATTTCTATGAGTTCAGGGAGAAAGCCAAGTCGTGCAGCAGTGAGCAAGTGTCCTCGAGGTGCATTGAAACATGTTCTAGCGACCGAACCCGGATCACCCAGTCATACAAGTATGGCAATACGAAGACTGCGTATCTCCTGCGATCGGCCGCTACTACTGCCATCAGTTTGGCAAAAACCCTGGGGGCGGAGGTCAAGCCAAAAGGGAGCACACCTCTGAGAGGTAATGTGCATCCCTAAGGACGAACCTCCGAAAATGCTTGTGCTTCCTGTGGATAGGCACATGAAAATAGGCATTCTAAAAGTCTGCAACACCAGCCAGTCTTGGAACTGTAGAGCCTGGAGAATCTCCTCCCTCATTGTCACCATACTGAATTTGTGCTTCTCCAGAACTTGTTCAAGTCACCGAGGGCCAGCGTGGGTCAGAGTCTCTCCACCCCTACCCCTTCTTGGGAACCAGAAGTATCTGGAACACCAGCCCAAAGCCTCTTTCCACAACTGGTGCTTTCCTAAACTTCTCCGTTCAAAAGAAGGGCCTGCAGCTCCTCCTGGAGCTCCTGTTCTGGCTGTCGGGAGGGTGGTAGAGATCTGTCCGGTGGATGTTTCACAAATGGAAGACAGGAGCCTAACTCAACCAGCTGAAGGATTCGGGAGTCAGAAGTAATCCCCTTCCATTTGTCCGAGAACCCGGACTCTCCAGCCAACCTCTGATGTATGGGGGAAAGCCTCAAAAATGTTCCTGAGGCGCAGGTGCCATCAACATGGCAACAGAAGTCATCTGCTTCGACCCTCCTCTGCCTGGACCCTCCTCTGCTTTACCTGGCTCTGTGAATCTAGGCTGCTCCGGAGGACATGGAGGCGCTGCACCCTTTTTATGAAAAGTGAAGTAAAAGTGAAGTACTGCCAAAAGCCTTGTCCTCTTGACCAGAAGACAAAATTCTGCGTTGGATGTTGCTGCTGCACAGCTAACCCCAGTGACTTTGCTGTCCATTTCGAGTGCTTGAACTTAAGGGACTTATTGGCTTTGGGGCCAAACGGATACTACCTGCCGAAGATCAAGTCCAACAAATTCACTTCGACATTCGCAGAAAACACTGAGCTCTTCAGGTAGGCGGAACTGCGCACACCGCCTATGGCACAGCCAGAGCAGTCCGCTGCATCCAATCCAGCCTGCAGTGCCTGGAGGGCCATCTTCTTACCATTTCAAAAAAGCTGCCCCTGACCTACCCTACTGGAAAATGGTTGGCTGCTTCCGTGATGGTGTTCCAGAAGATATACTAAACTGTCACCAAGGCACAAGAGGCATTAATTGCTGTCAACGCCATGCTCCCCGAGATTAACACTTTTTGCCAAGGCACTGATCTTCTTCGCCTCCCTATCTGTGGGAAGGTTCGATGTCGAGCGTCTTGATATAATCATTGCAGCCTGGACCACTAGCCCTTCGGTGTTCGGAGGGTCATCAAGAACGGAAGATCGCCTGTTGCTGGTTTATATTTCTTTTCTTTGCGAGCTCTGTGTCGACCGCCGCTGTTGAAAAAGGGCGTGGCCATGAGTGCACGATGGGGTCCGCTGTGGCAGCATTAAACGGTAAAGCACGTTCAACCTGCAGCCCTTGTTCGAGGAGATCACTAAGTTCCTAGTGCAACACTGTTTGACAATGATCCCGAGTGCCGCCACAACAAGCTTCTCAAATGCCTTTTGGTACTGAGCTTTCAGGTGTCCGTAGGGGGTTGACAGCTGTAAACTGGTCAGCATGCTTCATGAAGGCTTTCTGTTAGTTCTAGCAACACCGGCTGGTCAGTCATGAAATCGGGTAACAGATCCAGGGTTGCACTTCCCAGCAGCTCCATCCTGAAAGGGATCAGGTCGCCCATTTCAACTGCATTGAGTCGAAGAAGTCTGCTCTCGATTCCTGTGCGCAACTTCGATCTTGCGGAACATACAGCAGTCGAGTGGTTTCTCGGCCAGAGGAAGTTGCTGACGGTATCAGAGTAGGAGTAGGCTTCTCCTTAGAGAACGTGCTTGAGCAAGTATGACCTCCCCTGGCTAAGTTTGTGCCGGACGAACCAGGCGCAGTCGGCACCTGATCTGCCAGCAGCATCGTGGTAGGAGCCGTACCATCAGAGGCCTTCTCAAACACTATCATCTACCTTTTAAAGTCTTCCACTCATCCCGCAATGCACTATTCGCAGTTTATGACTTACCGGTGTCATCTGACGAATCAGGTCTGTGTCACTGCTTCTTTCTGTGCGACGAGGATGAATGGTGTGAGGCGCTATGTGAGTGAGTTTTTTCAGACTCCTTCCCTCCCAACGCTTCTCAGGGGTAGGCCCCTGGATGTCATGCCTTTACAACATTGCTGGAAATGTCAACGGTGGTCTGCCGAGTGCCAGCTTGGCTGAACGTAACTTCACTGCCTATAGATTCATGGCAAGCCAATCAGCACATTGCTCTGCATCATGCCCGACAGACAACACACGCAGATATTGTGTGTATCCGTGAGGGACATTTTGGAGTTGCAGTCCTCGAAATCGGATGGTTTAGGCCCCGACACGCTGGCATAACAAGATTTGGAACAAGTCGATTATACAAGAGTGTTCCGAGTTGCGTGTCGAGCGCATGAAATAAAGGAACTGAGGTAAGGGGGAATTGTGCATCTATCTTGTACGGTGATCAACGTCACACCCAAGGTCGAGCAGTGGCCTGGCTGAATACGAGGGAGTCTAGAGATTGTCGAGTGTCACTACGCCCTCTGGCGAAAACACTCTGAGAAGCTGACGCTGGGTCAATATCAAGATGAGGAATCTGTGGGTGAATGCAATCCATTGAATATATAAATATTTATTATTACGTGCTGTGTGATAACCACCTGCTAGTTTTATTTTTTAGAGTGTGTAAAAGGCCTTGAATAAATATTTGTATTTCTATACATACCCATCTAAATTGAATTATTGCACATTATATTGTGTGGACTCATTGAGGACCCCCGACTCCACTCGCACTCTCCTGAAAAAAGCCTCAACTGCTCTCCACGTTTACCTTATTTTTTTTTTTTGTTGCAAACCTCTCAGAGGCTCTTGTTAACTATACTGTTAGGGTGGCCTCCTAAAATCTGTTCACCAGGCCAGATTCTGGAAATCCATTAACACACGGACTGGCACGATCCACAATCCTGTGTATCGTGCTCCTCATCCAAGCAGTATAAATAAATCTGGTGCAGATTCGAAACAGACATCTGCCGGCCACAATCTGTGCAAGGTTGGAATCCAGAACCTTCGCAGGATTGGGCATGGCGTTGACAAATTCGAAGATTCAGACGGCGTGCTCCTGAAGCAAACATAATTTGTGGAAAAACAGGAACCAAGGTCACAGTGCCTCTGTATATACTGACTGTTAAGATGGATTTGTACAATAAAGCCTGGTGAACAGATAATGGAAGGCTGATGAACATGGATACTCAGAGCGTAGCCAAAATCAATCAAGGTAAGCGTGGAGATTAGTCAAGGCTTAGTCTCAGGAGAAAGTGAGTGGGGTCAGGGGTCCACAATGAGTCCACACAGTGAAGTACACAATGATTCACTTTAGACAGGTGTACATAAATAGCTTATTTATTATAGGCACAAAAACACACTAGAAAAATGAAATCAGCAAGTAGTATAACACAACACTTCGTTATCAAACATATAAACATGGTTTATAGAGAATGATCGGTCTTTATATAGCTTCACTGTGATGCGTCATTATGGCATAACCGGCAGTCCAAATTGAGAAAAAAAGCTTACATTGGCGTAGCTGGATTGTGAGAGGTATTTTGAGAGACTGACTGAGCTTTCAGGAACTCAGACAGAGGTTTCAATTAGGGAAAAGGGAGGTGAGCCGTTATGGGGGAACTGCTGGCTCCGTTGGATCAGAAACTTACGATGCTGGGTACTGCATATGAATCTAGACCAAAGCTCTGCACATTGTTTGATGTATCAGCACACATGGTGTCTACTTATATGGATATGATGCCCATGGAAAAAATATACCTGGAATCTTGGGCAGAGGATTTGGGTTTGATGATATTGGCAGAGGAATGAGATGACTTACTTAGGATTTGATCTAGAACAAAAATGGATATGAATTTAAGGCAGATACAACAGAAAAGTGTGATTGTGAACAACATCTATGTTAGGATAGGGTTAAATGGTAGTACCCATTAGTTGTAGTTTAGTGTTATTTTCTAAGGGTTTGTATGTGTTCTATGTATGTGCATGTCTGTGTTGTGATCCATTTGTAAGAGGATTATGCTGTAATTGATACTGGATATTGTCACAACCATGTCATTGCTCTTTTTAATTATATTAGAATTGTTATAATTTAAACTTAGTTTACGTCATAATTTATAGATACTAAGACTCACTGTATTCTGGTTGTTCACTTTTTTTTATTCTTTGATTGTTAATTCTTCAAGTGTACTGGATGAAAATTGCTATAAACAAATACACTTAAAAACACAATACATAGTCACATTAGGTTTGTAGAAATGCATACAATACCCTATTCAACTGAAAGAAGGTAAGTAGTGATGCAGCAAGTAAAACCAGTTCACAAGAATGATACCCTAACCTTTACAAGACCAATCCGTCCCTATGTGAAATGGGGCGTGCGCCCAAAAGTCACAAAGCTTCTTATTAGGAGAAGGGACAGATGTAGGCAGAGTTCTTGTGGTGGTGAAAAATGTTCCAGAAGACTACTTAAAATTACCCGCAAGTACGATTATTTTTATATCTTTTGAAACATCTTTAGGATCAAACTATCAAAAAGCGATGAAAAGAATAAACCATAGTTTATTCTAAGGTTTATTATAGGGCAGACCGGGGAGGCTGAATGCTTTGCAAGAACTCAACCAAAGTAGATTTTCCTGCACTTGGATCCAGTAGAAGATTCCCTGCAGCTGCAGGTGCAACAATTCTTCCAGTCGGTCAAGGAGCTGAGTGCAACCCTTTGCGAAGATGAAATGCAGCAGGCATTGATGCAGGCCTCTTACGGACACTCTACCAGACAGGGGAAGACTGGCTCCAGCGATAGTAACCACACAAGGGCGACAGCAGGCGTCTCTTCATTAGCTGTCTAAGCAGACCTTCCAGAACAGGATCACTTGTTGATGGGAAGCTGAAACTGGTCAGGAAGGCTACTTGTGGCACAAGCTGGTGACCACCGAAGTGCCAGACGAAAATGCAGAAAAGCAACATTTCTGTCTAGGTAGCACACTGGAGAGCTTGTCGGTCCAGCGGGTGGTCCTTGGACGATTCAGAGCTCTGGACAGCTGGATCGTGAGAGGACGTTGAAACTGGTTGGTCCCACCAGTCCAAGGATTGAAGCACAGCATAGTGCCTTTGCAGATCATGGTAGTCCAGCAGGGCTTCACTGGGCCAAACGCAGGAAACAATGCCAGGCCTCTTCAGTAGTCATCCAAAGATCTTAAGTCGGCTGCTCTTCTACGCAGGATACATGGCTAGGCTGAAGAAAAAGCTGCAGGAGTCCTCTCATCATAAATCCTGGCTGGAAGCATGTGAAGCTCACAAATCATAAGGATCTGCACCATTCAAACAGCCAGTAGTGGCCCAATCAGGGACCACTGCAGGTTTCACTTATGCACAACCCCCTCACCCGGAGAAAGCAGGAATAAGTTCAAGAAACAATATGGCAAAATAATCTTGTGGCATCGCAATTTTAGGGCACTAGCCACATTTAGAAGCCAGATGTGGTAAACGTGAATGTGTACACTAAAAATACTGCAAAAATTGTAAAAATGAATCTGCTGCCAACAGCTCGTCTCAAGGCACATATAAAATAACCAAAAATCCCCAGTGTAAAAGACTAGAGTGACCCAGAGGTATCCCCACTGCTCTGCATTTTAAGAAGCTGTGAGTTCTGTTAAAATGTTACCCAAACAGGTAAAAAGGTAAAAGACAAGATGGAAACACATTTGCAGTACTGATAGTCTGAAGGACTAATCAGTTTCCCCATGAGAAATGAGCAAAAGGCCAGGAGAGTGAAGCGGGAGGTTTCATGTCCCTGTAAAAAGTCAGGACAGGTTCAAAAAACCAAAGCAACAAGTATATGGGTTCATAGAAGATGGTGGGTGGGAATGTAGCCTAAATGAGAAATCTTTCCTAACACTGGACCAGACGTCATGTCTGGCACGTGGCTTGTAGAGATGTTGATGCAGAGTTTCAGGAGAACAGCTGCACTGTGGATAATATATAATTGATGAGGACTCTGTGGGAGGAGGGAATCTATTTGAAGAGGGAATACGTCGCTTATCTGTAACTCCTGTTCTAATGTATTTTGTCTTCCCACAGATTCCTCAGCTTAGATATTCTTTACTGCTATTGCAGATCTCGGAAACTTATCTCTCAGCAAAGGACGCTGTTCGAAATCTGTAGCGAGGACCTTCGTGTTGTCGACATTGGGACAGCACTTGAGGGACATGGATACAAAAGGCGCGCGTGGTGCCCCGCAACCTTGGTTATTCCTTTTTCCTTGCATGCCCAGCATGCTTCTCTGGAACACTGACACCTCAGTGAATGTATTCTCTGACGCACTTACATTTTTTTCGAGATCCTTTGTATTTCACCAATGTCATTGACTAGGTCGAATCTGAATCCTTTGTGTTTTTAACATATGTGAATGCGGCACAAAAATGTCCCGAGCCACACAGTTTGTCTGTGCCGATCATGTAATGTCGGACTGTGGATCATGTCAGAACAGGAGAGAGCAAAGAAACGTAGCCGGAACACAAACGGTCTAAAAAAAGATTCCAATCAAGGAGCGACTCCTGCCACAAATAATCATCATCAAAGTAGAAGAGGAGGAGTAGGAGGAAAAGGAGGAGAAGAGACTCGTCCATGGATTCTACACGGGAGAGACAGGTACATTTTCCTTCGAAAAACAGCTCCAGTGTAAACGTGGGAAGATTACTGCTTGAAAATAATGCAGGTCTTCGAGAAAGTGGGCTCGCCTGCTTGCTCTTCCTCGTTAAAAACCAACGAGCCCAAAAAAGGAGGCAGCTAAAAGCCCAGGAACAGTGAAAGCCTTGTAAAAAAGCTGAACGATTTCGACACCACAGACGGCCTGGTCGGCTTCTGCGTTCTTCGATGCCCCTTCGACCCCAAAGAGCCTCTCTGTTTTGACAGTAGAGGAAGCTGCAACTTTCTGATTAATTCCGAAGTCCAGAAGGGATCAAATGACTCCCTTGCAGGGCGACAATGACAAAAATGAACTGACCATTTTTGGGTTCAAGCCCTTAAGTCATACTTAACATTTCAAGCTGAATAATACAGAGCTTGCTGATCTGGAATACATTTTAAAAGATGCCAGTAAACTGGATACCTCCCCTGTGGTAGATTGTCCCCAGGCAGATCCTCAAGCCTACCCCAGTGTGGCATATAGGAAAATGATGGCTAAGGTGGTTGATGCCATGGGATGCGGGCCCCCTGCAAGGGAGAGTGTAGGGTGCAAACTGACTGACCTTCTGGACAAGGGCACACATGTGGAACCTAACCTTCCTTTCATTGTGCCAACAAAAATCCATTATTGGAGCTATGGAAAACTCCATGCTCGGTGGGCTAGCAGTCCATAATGATTTGACTTCAAAGTACAAGCCAGCACCATCCAAATGGAATTCCATCAATTGCAGAATGCACTGCAACAGGTCGTATACCTACATTCTGCAATTGATGCTCAATAGATACCTGATTGAGCAGGATAAGACAGGCTTGTGATTGGGGAACAGAGGTGCCACCGGGATTTAATTGATGGTCCACAGAAGGAGTGAAGCCCACAATAAGAAATGTAGGTCCTGAAGAAGATGACCAAGACAACTGTGGTTATCGAAAGCGGTCGACCAATATTCCCATGAGCACAACAATGTCCAACTTATGAAGCTTCAACACGTCAAACTACTTCTTCCACTAGATAGGCTTCTTGCCACTAGGTTATTCCCCTCCTTGAGGGTCTTGTTTTAATAGTTCAGAACAAGTTCCGATACGACAGGGGCAACTGCCTAATATGGTGATTAAAACACATAGAAATTCCAGGCAGCAGCTATTCCCCTGTTCCATACGAAGGAGACAAGATCTAACGTAAACCGTCTCGATACAGCACCTATATACTTGTGTCTGGCCTTTTCTAACTCATTTTTTTAGGTATACGTGTATACTTGTTGATCAGGGAGAGTCTCGTCGCTATCCCTTTTAGATAGGCGGTGCACCACCGAGTACCTAGGGAGAGATACTCCCAATTGGATCAGGGTGTTGTTCTGAGTAGGGACAGCCTGTATGTGTGTTCTGTCAAGAAGGAGAGTTTTGTGGCCCTTTTTTTTTGCGAATACTTCTCCTAGTACTGTTTTTTTGTGATAAAATTTACTGCCTTGGCGGTAGGAATGCAATGTTAACCAACATGTATTATAGTTAAGCCCTAGGTTTTTTGTGTGCTGCTCGAGCAGTCTTTCCTTGTTTGCTGCTGTTGTGTTGACACGCCTCCCAAATCTACAAAAACTGACTTTTGCTGCTAAGTAGTGCTGCAGTTTGCGGCCCGTGTACGCGAGAAGAGGAAAAATAAGATCATAATCCATCAAAAACACCTGGCCAATTGTGAATATTACAACTACACTGTTGAGATATTAATATCTGCCATTTTCAGACTCACACTTTCAAAGCTAATGGGTCACTCAGACGCTGGCAGTGTGACCTATAGAATCCTTCTGTCTGATTAACACGACTACACAATTAAATGTTGGAAACAGTTAAACTAGTATAAAGCGGTGTAACAGACTAACATCACACACTCCTAAGTCAAGCAATGTAGCAGACCTTAAACAGCTGTGCTCTCAATACCCGGAGCAACACGCATCTGAATGAAATAAGGACAGTTAGCTCCTTGGCCCCTCAAAAAGGAATAAAACACCACAGACCCAAAAAAACAAAAAAAACAAACAGGGATACAGAGATGCTTGCCGGACCTTCCAATCTTGGTAATGAAGGCAGCGAGACAACACGGCTGAGGGGAGACCTGCTGCCGGTAAGCATAGTAGTGTCTACTCTCTGACCCAGTTGGTAATCACAGCTTCCAGGAAATGTCACAAAAACAATTCAAACCAAAGTAAGTTGTCGTTCCGAGGCTCCTAGGACATACCTGCTGACGCATCAAAAACTGATGCAAACATATGTTGGAGAGAAAGACTGCGGAGATCAATGTTTATGCTGCAATAACGTACAATCAACCTTACAACAAACAGACCGGTTCAGAATGTGGCCAATACCGCCAACGCAATCCAACTGATAACAGTTCTGTGGCAAAAAGCTCATGACCAACAAAAAACAAAAACAAAATCCATACCAAAAAGAAGTCAATGACAGATCAACCAACGTTGAGATGGCACTTTAATCAAATAAAATCGCAATTGCCAGCTGTGACAAGCCAGAAACAAACGGCTCGCAATATTAGATCCAAAGGGAAAGAGGTGCAAAATGCCTTGACTGATATTCATAATGACTTACATGGATGGAATTCACCCTCAGATGGCGATTTGCTACAGAACGATAGCAGCACGCCTCACTCCACATCGACTCTCCGCAATAAAGCGCACCGAAGGGAACTAGGACAATCCAGTAAAGCTCCATTACGGGGGAATGCCGAACCGGCAACCAGGAAAATAGACTGATACCGGATACAAACATCTGACTCTCAACCTGAGCACCTAGAGAGCACGTCTCTACAAGTTGGCGAAAGAGCCTATAGTCCTGGGGAAATTGACCGATTCTACTCAAGAGGCGGATGTCCTTGCTCATGCAGTAGAACTAGTGGATGTTGATGTCTGTGAAGCCTCTTAAGACGCGTGTGCACTATCGCATACGCCAACAATACCACTAGCAAATATTGGCAACTCAGCAAAAGACAAGATTCTGAATGGAAATCGGACGCCTCCCTTGCAATCCCTGCATGTGACTGGGCCGCAAAATTCAAGTGCCACAATAAACTCTGCGTTCGTAAGTCAAAGCATGTATCAGAACGACTTGGAAGCTTATTCTTCAGAAATTGAAAGATCGACATGATCAAGGATTTCCTGGCTTTCACGTTAGAACATAATCAGTTTCTGTTTAACATTCACTATTATGTTCAAACCATAGGAGTGGCTATGGGGGCTAAGTATGCCCCTTCGCTAGCAAACCTCTTTATGGGGAATTTTGAACAACATTACATTTTCAATCCACATAAATTTAAAGATCACATTGTAGCATGGAAGAGGTATATTGACGATGTTTTACTTATATGGAATGGTTCTATAGACATCTTTCAGGAGTTTACAGAATATTTGAACAATAAAACTTTTCGTATTGAATTTGTGGGGCATGCTAGTTGGAATAGAATAGAATTTCTGGACCTAGTTATCAGCATTTCAGACTGTCAGATACATACACAAACATTCAAAAAACAGACAGCTGTTAACTCAATTTTACATGCTAAAAGTTGTCACAAACGATCAGTTATAGAAAACATACCATTTGGTGAATTCTACCGAGCTCGCAGAAACTGCAGTGCTACGTTAGACTTTATTGATAAATGTGGACAGATTCATGATAGGTTTAAGAGAAGAGGCTATTCTAACAAAAGTATTCAGCAAGGTATGCAACGAGCAAGTAGTATAGCACGAGAGGATATGCTTTCTGATCAAGAGACTCAAACCCACCAGTTATTCTGATGTGCGCATTATTAACAAATATGAGCAAAATTCGGATTTGTTATATGAACTTTTAGCCAAACCTTGGCATTTACTTCAGCTTGCTTCGGATATACGTCCTTATATAGCTGACAAACACAAGTTTATCTTTACACGAAATCAAGACACTCAAGGGGCATTTGTGTCCTTCCTTTTTAGTACCTCAAATTAACTCTGCAGACTCAACATCATGGTTAACTTCTAAACCAAATGTTTTTTTTAAATGTGGCACATGCAATTTCTGCAAGTTTGTTATAAGCTCTGATACTTTTTCGTGTCATAATGGTTTATCGATTCAAATTTGTGATTTCATGAACTGCAAGACCAAATATGTGGTGTATGGGATTCTTTGCATATGTGGCAAAGTTTATGTGGGTTCCACAATAAGGGAATTGCGAATACGCATTTGAGAACATTTTGAAAGTTTGAAAAAACCTGATTCTAAATTGCCACTTTCAATGCACCGGCAAGAAAACCATAAAATGGATAATGTTAGAGATTTTAAGTTTATTGGTTTAATGCATGCAAGATCTCACCCTAGAGGGGGCGACAGTCTCGCACTTCTAAGTCAATTGGAAGTTCGTACTATATGTAGATTACGATGTACCACTTTGGGTCTTAACAGTGATACGGAACTACATGTCTCCTAAAGGTGGGCAATTGGATGTGGTACCCATCTCTCAACTGGATGTATATTATGCTGGATTGTGTGTGTGTGGCACTGCTGGAGCCTAGGGGACTGACGAGGTGCTGGCGCTGCACCTGCGGGCCAAATGCATTGGAATAAGCCTAGAACTCAGGTTCATTCACATTAAACACACGTGGCACCGTTAACATTCTCAGCAATTGACACTCTTTCACTTTCTCCATCCATTTCTGCAACTGTAACACATTTTAGTGAAAGTATTATTAATATATTTTTTCTCACTTAACATGCGGTACTGTGAGCACTTACAAGAATTGGTATCCCTTTAATAATTGTTTTCGTTTTCTAAATTCGTTTCTTTTTTTGGACATACTATAGTTTGAGTACTACCAGTATTTTCTCAAATTGTTTACGCTTTGAAACAAGTGAATCATTAGGAGATGATATTTTAACACGCGATCAGGGACGTGCTATACATTTCTTTAGTATATACTGTTCAATTCAGTCCTCATTTATTGTACATTCAATTGGCACAACGTACGCAATAAAGAACGCACAGTTCTATTGACATTTAATCACTGATCACGTAACTGCATGGGGTCACGTGATTAGTGACATGTCACGTGTTCACAAGGTTCTTTTCTTTTACATTGAGTTCGGGGACGACCGCTGTTGGACTTGGTTGTGTTTGGAAAGACTTGCGTAGACGGCAGTATATTTGAGTATGGGAGCTCAAGTTATGCACTCATCGCATGGCATTTAGAGTCACTGCTTTTCCATTCCGCTATTTTTAATGTATACGGTTTTGCTTATTAGGTCTTGCCATTAAGGGCTGGCTGTGCTTCATTGATATAGATCGCCAAAAATAAAGTGTTCCACGACTGATCAGCATTAAAGCTGCATAGGTAACGTTTTCTTTTTGCAATTTGCCAAATTAGGAATTTTGAGATATAAGTTATTTTGGCCAATGAATTGGTAGCACTTACTATTGTTCCATTGTTTGGAATGTAGGATGTCAGAATCACGACTGCTGCAACACTTGCATTTACTCACAAGCTGATATCAGAGAGACTTCATATTGGGTAATTAACATGTCGATACAACCATTTGCATGAAAAATATTGGGAAATGGAACTTTATCCATACCTAGGGGACTAGTGATAACTGAGCACCCATTGTCATGCGCAGTAGGAAGGCCAGGCACACCGCCTTACAGAACACTCATACCTGCGGTGATTCTCTGACACAACACAGCGAGAATCTCCAAGTCAAAGCAGCCCTTCACATGATCACGCTACCTGTGGTGCGAGGGAAGCGTCACCAACTTCCAGGCTCTGTCAGAGGGCGATACTATTTTTTCCCTCGTTTCAGCTGGCAACTGCCATGGAGATTGCGAGAGGGCTGGAGCAAGAGTAATCAACAACAACTACTTCCTGGTTCCGGGCCGAACTCTCGGTCACGTGCCCTGAGCTCCGGTCACATGATCAGGAGTCGGCAGGTATAAAAGCGACGCACTTTGAATCACTCGTCGCTTCACAGCTGTTTCGCGACACTGTTTGGCGTTTTCGATTCACTTTGGATTAATTTGGTTACAGATCTCAAGCTTACGGATTACGGACTGGGTTTTCTTGTTCCTTGGATTTGGCGTTTGGTTTCTGTTTGGATTTACGGACCTTTTGACTTTAGCTCACGTTTCATGGATTGATTGGATTATCCTTATCTGCTTTGTCAAGTATTCTACGCTCTCCAGAGTTCCTCGAACTGCTACGTTACCACAGTTTTCAGAATCCTTCCAAGAATCATCAGGTGGTAGCCAGCGCTGAGTTTCTGGCGCCTTGGCTTTGAAGGATTACCGACGCTTCCCTGCACCACAGCCTCAGAGTTACTGGCAGTTAGAATATAACCCTTGGGTAAGCCCTATTTTCAATAATAGTTATATTGTTGACAGTACTGTGTTTGTTTGTACTAATACCTAATTCATTCCACAGCTCTGGGGTCCTCGACGGCGTGTGGTCCTGCGAAAGAACAACCACCACCTGTGGCCTCAAGGCTCGCACGGGGAGTGATTTTTTATTCTCTCCGTGTGGAACTTGGGGACAGAGGCCCATATATTCTTCACAACGAGTCAAGTTAAGACACCCATTCATAACGCACACAGTTTGCACACGGTCATTTGGTTAACGGGTGCGGTGAGAGGCACTGCGGTTGGAGGCACTGGGGTCCAGTCAGTGGCACACGTGAAATTATTGCATGGGTTCCAGTAAACTGAACATATTACTTAGATGGCATACAGATAACATGCCATATTCATTATCCAGATGCTCATTGTGCATAAGTTTTTTCTAGTCTTCCTTTCTTTTTATGCGCCGTTGATGACATGTTCCTGTTTATTCTATAGGACAATGTGATTTGGTAATGTATACCTTACTTTATAGTTTTATGTTTTCCCTGTAAACTATGCCCCTGTCCATGTGTTGGGTTATTTTCAATATGTATTGTGTTGAAACATTATGAATTCAAATGGTTTCACATCACTTGTTTGGAGCAGAGCTTTGCCTTGAAAAAGACCTGTGGAGGTCGAAACACGTGTTGGCATATAACTCTGACATTTGAACATGGAAAATGAACACAATTAAATAATACATAAATCTATCTGAGTCTCCTTTAAGAAGCACTTTTGTATATGGAATTACATCAATGGCGACTTTTAAAATTACTAATTAAGCATATGTGCAATTCGTGTGAGCTAGCAGCGCATCCAATGGTGGAACAATTACTGTCTTTTACATGGTGCAGAAACCTTGAAAATGTTAGTCCAGAATGCCAAGATAGACAATTTTTATGTCTCAAGTAACATGTTAAGAATGGTGGGCTCCATAAAGATATCTCCAACACCTGCTAGCAATCACGAGCCATTGACTTTCGTTGATGAGGTTGAATAATCAAGTAGCAAAAACATGGCGACACAAGTGAGGCTGAATCAAGTCAAAACTACATACGCATAAAACCAAATAAAACCAAAAAACCCCAG
This sequence comes from Ambystoma mexicanum, assembly GCF_040938575.1. Lineage (NCBI taxonomy): Eukaryota > Metazoa > Chordata > Amphibia > Caudata > Ambystomatidae > Ambystoma > Ambystoma mexicanum. The sequence continues at coordinate 371,842,099 of NC_090935.1, forward strand.
AAACACTGAATGCATGGATAGAGTGCGACAAACAGGGATCTGATTATACACAAGCATTATCAGAATATAAGAGTCAGCAGTACAAGAGTTCCAGCAGCTTCTATAAAGTAAACCATTGCCCTGATGTACAGATTAGTGAGCAGAGGCGCTGCTTGCGTAAGGACATCAGAAAGCTGTGGGATGCTCCCTTAGTAACAAGAGTAGAGGCAATTAAAAAAAGAAAGCAAAAGTATCGGAACTGGATAAAGGCACATAAATCCCAGATGCTACAGAGTGATGTGGAAGGCATGATGACAGCCATGGGAGACAAACTCAATAAAAGTGTGGCAACTATTGAATAGAGGAAATGGCCCTGCATTTATACAACTAGCAAATCCAGTCCGAGAACGGACTTGGGTGGCCCACTTCACGGATCTACATGAAACCAAAACAGTCTGGAAAACGACTGAACCCGAGTTGACTTATCCATGGAACACAACATTTGATCGGGGTGAAATCCAGACAATAATAAAAGGAATACGCAAATCTAGAGCTCCCGGGATCAGATGGGCTTTCAAATGCAATCTTAAGAGCCGTAGCATGGGCACAATTCTGCCACCCCTTGTTTGAACGGATTGCATCCCAAGGACATGCACCATCGTCATGGAAAAAGAGAGTGGTAATCCCAATTTTCAAGAAGGGCGACCGGATGAATCCAGCAAATTACCGACCTATCGCCCTCCTCTTGACGGATTGGGAAAGATATTTGCCTCGGTTCTGCTATGGTGCCTAAACGAGTGGATTGAGAGACTGGGAGAGTTAGATGTGAGACAATCAGGCTGTGTGAGAGGAGTTGGTTGTAACCTCAATCTGATTATAATGAGCTTGTTAAAGATGAAGGCAAAGCCTGGATAGACTTGGTGTACGTTTGATAGTATCATCAGAGAATGCCTCTGGTCAAAAATGGAAGCGGCGGAATGTCCACCGGATCTCTTACAGGCAGTCAAGGACGTAAACACTAGCACATCAACACAGATTAGACTCACCTGTGAAGGGCTGCTGACCGAAGCGATACCAACCAGGATGGGCTTAAAACAAGGCTGCCCATCAGCCATATATTGGATCCTGCTCCATCATGCTCGGCAAAGTTAAACAACCAGATGATAAGGTGGTTACTTTATGCGGACGATTTAGTGTTGATGGACAGAACCCCCACGTGCACTACAAAAGAAACTTGATACCGTACATGAATATGTAAAGCAAATAGCCTGTGAATTAACCCTAAAAAGTTAGAAATACCAATTATGGTAAAGAGAGGCACCCAGAAGTCGAAAGCGTTTTCGTGGACCCTAAGTGACCATCGCTTACAAGCTGTTCCTGCTATTAAATACCTGGGGACAGTGATTAGCGGAAATGCTAACGAACTTCCATGGAAAGAGCATTTGGATCATAAGGTATTGCTTCTATCAGCTCAAGCAAAGCTTATACATAGCAAATATGGCAAATGTTCACTCCTGCCCTTGGTGCGATTTTATAATCAAAAAGTAGACCCCACCCTAACTTATGCCTCGGAAGTTTGTTTGAGTTTGCCCTGGGAGACGTGGGACCGACGAAAGGAAAATGTTGACAAGCACACTACAACTAACTAATGCAGTGCCAGCAGCCATTATTCGGCACAAACTTAGCCTCCTGTCATATGTAAGAGTAACATGGAAATCTCTGTTTCTCTTTGGGAAAATACAAACATTATGACCTATCCAATTTAAAATCTTGCTGCCAAATCTGGAGGATTGCACGTATTGGGTCTTGAACTCAGGGTCCGAAAGAGGTCTCTCCATTTTAAGTGACTTGGGAGTTACTCTCGAAATTCTGAGCCAAAACCCAGCATATGTTAAAAGAATGTTATGGGCGAATGACTGTCAAATGACGCAAACAACAAGAGCAAATTCAAGGACACATACGCTCACGGAAATCATGATGGCATCGTATAATTCGATGCAGAGGTATTTGAATAATTTTCCATCCAACATCCATCAAGGTTTGTACTTGAGATTTCGACTAAATATCTTGCGCAATAAAACCACCCTGCGAAGATATGGTTTAGTCAACGACTCGATGTGCAGACTTTAACAAGCATCTGGAGTCCTTGAAACAATTGATGCTTTTTTTGCCCGAGAACTCTATATTTGTATACGCACTTGTCAAGACAATTTGGATTAGATGCAGAAGCGTGGTGGAAGGCCCTCTATTCAGGTCACACACCAAAATGGACTTCTGCTTAGCCACATTTTTAGAAATAGTTCTTGAAAAATGCTCAGTTGTACAAATATGAAGGAATGCAGATTTCTTTTGTTAATTGGTAAAAGAAACTAAATACTGTGATAAAAAAATGCGATAAAATCGAATTTGCAGTAATGGATTAAATGTAATCACATAGATCGGTCTTTCACTACTACCGGGACTATTAGTTTTTCAGGGCACGATCCCCCACTCAGGTCCTGGATAATCGAAGGCCGCACCTGCTAACCTCTTCCACAGACTAGGCTTTTAATTCAATTTGAAGAAGTCTCAATTGACACCTTTTCAAATGCTTTAATTTATTGGAGCAGTTGTAGATCCCCCCCCCCCCCAGCAAAGGCTCTCCCTGCCATGGACAGGGCTCTACACATCCAAGAGATGTCTCCGGTTCTGGGTGTTACAGAACAATATCTCCTAGTCAGCAAGTCACTTCACGGGGATGGAGAACAACGGTGGATGCCGATAGCAGGCAGGGCTCGGCATCCCACAAGTGGTAGATGTGCCAGGAAGTCCTTCAGGTGATCTTCTCCCTCTGGGAAACCACAGGTGGATCTGTTGACATCCAGTGTGAACAGAAGTGCAAACTTTTGTATTCAGGCAATTTCCGTCGAGAGGAGCACTGGGGGATGCATTTTTAGTGGACTGGAAATTCCAACTTCTCTAGGCGTTTCCAACGATTCACAGCATCCCTCAAGTGATCAGGAGGTTAACGAGGTACGTAGAAACCATGATCCTGATTGGGCACGGAGGACATGGTACCCGGACCTTCTGTAGATGTGCATCTGTTCTCCACAACGTCCTCCCCAGAGGCAAAACGACCTTCCTCAGGATTGACATTCAAATTGCATGCCTGGTTGAGAAAAGTTTAAGGTACAGGGATTGGGACCTTCCGGAAGACGTAATAGAGGTTTTGCGCTCAGCCAGGAGACTGGCAACAAAAGCTTTGTACCATTGCCACTGAATAATGTTCTGAGGCTGGTTGTAGAGCAAAGAAGGTGGATCCATTTTTAGGCAACATCTTAAAGGTGCTCTCATTCCTTCTTCACATAGCAAGACAAGGCCTTCAGGTGTCACTGTCAAAAGTTAACTGGCAGCGCTGTCCATTTTTAAGTGCACACCCGACCATGGGTCATACTTCACAATCTCCTTGGTGATCCCATTTTTAAAAGGCCTGACAAACACGCTCACCCTCGATCTGCTTCGTGGTGCAGACGTGGGACTTGAATCTGGTATTAACATTCCTTATGGCTTCCCCATTCAAACCGATGCATTATTCCCCTACATAGTCAGTGAATAGGGTGAGTGAATTGCAGGCCATGTCCTGGAAACCACCCTTTGTGGTTTTTCAAAAGACAAGGTGACTCTTAGGGTATGCCCTTTGTTCCTACCGAAGGCTGTGTCCGAGTGTCATATATGGTACATTTTCTTACCAGCTTTTTATCCCTTATGATGGAATGTTGAAGGGACATTGGGCATGAAGGTAGGATTTGCTTGCAAGGGGACCTTGGCCATGTGGTATACAAGGTATAGTCGCTTGTAGGATAAAGCTTGGATCTCCGCCACAGTTCTGGCAGAGAAGATGGAGACCAAGAAGACAGTCTCCCATGATAGAAACTTGATGCTTGCTTTGTGCACTTCTTTAATAGGTTTGTAAGACCATAACTAAGGTGTGTCAGTGGTGCAAGTACATCTTGAGATTGCAGCCAGATAGACTTCAATAGAGGAATGTGCAAGACAACCGTGGCCCACTGACAATAGGTATGGAAGAATGTCTGGAGGCTGGAAGATGAAAGAAACAACATTATTGGTGGCACACCAAGTCGTGAAATGCTAACACTTATTGTTACAGCAAGAGATCGGAGAAGGCACAGAAGCATCAGCAAGAACGTCTCTGCAGTCCTGAAGCATGAGGACATGTCAGAATTCTAAGAAACAGGAACAAGGCTGAGGGAGGCCATACAGTGGTGCAGGACCACTCCCTTGTCTCTGAAGAAGATGTTGAAGACAGGGAGGCAGTCTGATGGGAGCGGTCGACGAGAACCAGAAATGTCTCGGTCAGTTCGGGGTCACTAAAATCAGTTTACACTGATATTGTCTCAAAGCATGGAGGACCGTCGGGATGAGTGGAAACAGGGGGAAGGCATAAAGAAACATGTTGGTCCACAGAAACGTGAAGGCACCTCCCAGGCTTCCGGCTTGGGGGAACCTGCTGGCCAAAGCACAGAATTTCCTGTAATCTTTGGATGGCAAAGCGATCCATCTCCAGTACTCTTGATGTGTCGAAAAAACGCAAAACCTGATCATGGAGCAGTTAGCACATGTGGCAGGAGCGCAGTTCCCTGCCGAGTACGTACGGTGCTAAATTGTGTATACCCCGCAGAGGGATTGGGGCTAGTAACATCAGTTGCATCTGTGCACATTTCCAGAGGGATTGAGCTTCTGCTGAGAAAACAGGCGAACAGGTTCAGTCTTGTTACCATATATAAAACATGGTGGTTGTGTTGTCAGTGAAGACAAAACCACGTGCCCTTGGAGATGAAGGCAATAGGACTTAATACTGTTCTTAGCTCAAGTACGGTCCTCTAAGGATACATCAGTGTTGACCGTAACATGGTGGATCAGCGGTTGAAATTGTGTTCGCTGGGTAATGTTGGTTAGCACTGACCACCAGAACAGTGCGCTGCCGAAAGGGGCATGTGAGGAGCACTTTGTCTTCCTACTCACTGGACACCTACAAACAGGTAACTACAAACTTCTGAGTAGGTCTCATCCAAAGCGGGCAGTGCTGAATTAGGGGCATGCGGGAAGACGTCATCCCTAGGTGGAAATTCAGGTTACAGACTGACGTTACTTGCTTCCGTGAGAGCAGGTGGGTTTTCGCAAGAATCGACTTGATCCTGTCGGCCGATGGGGCAGCGGTGCAGGATAATCTGTTCAGTTGTGCACCCAGGAACAGCATTCGCTGGGAAGGAGTAAAGTTTGGTGTAATTGATGAAGAATCCCAGCGAGGATAAACACAGCGTCGGTGTATTGAAGGGCCTGAGGAAGGGATGGGGCCCTGACAAATCAATCATCGAGGTATGGGTACATATGGACCCCAGACCGACGAAGGTGAGCCACTGGAGGAGCCAGACATTTAATGAATACCCACGCAGGAATTTGTGCCCAAATGGTAGGGCCTTTAACTAAAAGTGTAGTCCTACTATAGTACATTTCGGGAATTGCTTGTGGAGACTACGAATAGAGACGTGAAAGTACATGTCCTTGAGATGCAGCGATGACAAGAAACCCTGTTGCTGCAGCTGACCGAGGATGTGTTAAAGCGTGATCATCCTGAAAGTCTGGGATCGAAAGAATTTGTTCAGGATATGTATGAGTAATATTAGTCTCCGACCGGCTGATTTTGTATTTTTGAGTAAGTACCTAGAGTAAAAGCCTTCACCCTATTGGGCACACTATCACTCCCTTGAAATTGAGGGGGTAGAGTTGAAAGATGTTTCTGTATCTTTGTGGAGGGAGAAACATTGGGCAGTTGTTGCAGGAATTCTTGTGTGTGGTCGTGTCAACCACTTGTCTGTGGTAGCAGCGAGAGAGCACCCGCTTGTCTGTGGTAATGTGGCACTAGTTTAGGAAACTGGAGAGGCACCTTTCCACTGGGTTGTGGAAGTTTGAGGGGCGTCCTGGTCAGGCCTGTTTACAGGGTTGGCCCCATGCATGGGAGGAGCCATGTTGCTTGTTGTGTCCCTGTAGGACTGAGATATTCCTCCCAAATGTTCTGCGGGGGCATAGATACTGGAGCAATAAGATTGTGCTGTCAAACAATCCTCTGACATATTAATGTCCTCACTCTCAGAGACATGGTTCCCAGCCAGCTCTGTGACAAGTTTTGACACCCTCCTCCCTGAGGGCTAGAAGATCCTTTCCAAGCCCAGAACCAATCAGCTCGGAGGTGGAGTGGCCCCGATCTTTCCTGAGTGGGATCCAGCATCTGTCATTCCCATGCAGGCCTATTCCTACTTTGAGTGCCTGGTCTCCTGACCTCTCTCCAACTGTGGCCACCATCTACAAGCCACCTGGCCAGGTCTCACACTTCCTCTGAGAATGGGCGGACCTCAACTCTTCCCTCTTCCTCTCAACCTCTCCACAGCAATCTCAACATCCACCTGGAAGCCTCTGACCCCTCCTCTGGGCTCTTCTGCAACCTTTGCGACTCTCTCCCTTTCCATTCTACCCTCTGGTCCAACACACTGGAACGGATACACCATAGATGTTCTCAACTCCGCAGACATCCTTATTTAACTACTCCTCTCTCGGTCTGACCACTTTCTGCTCTCCTCCCACCTGAAGCTTCCAGTCCACCATGCAAAGCCCACCCCAGCACTGCCACCTTCCTTCTTGGTCATTCGGCCCATGAAGAGGGTGACAGTGGCCGCCTTTGCCTCCACTTTCTCTGTTCCTCCTACTCCTATGGCTGACTCCCACTCTGACACAACCCTCTCAAACCTGCATCTTTCTATCTTCAACACTCTGGACATCCCTGGCCCGGTCATGAGGATCCGTCTGAAGACCACCTCAAAGTGCAACTCTTGGTACGACTCCGACCTGGCTACCCAGAAAACGTAAGTGCACGGTAGCTGAGTGGTAGTGGTGGGCATCGGGCGCATCCTCTGACAAACTGGCCTGCCAACTGCTCCAAAGGCAATATAGACTCTCTTCTCCAAGAAGAGGGTCCATATTCATGCCCATGTCTCTGCGGCCTCTAACACCACACCAAACTCTTGAAAATCTGCAAGGAGCTGGCCAATCCCAGGCACTCCCTTGTGAACCCCCTTTTAAAAAAAGCCTCCTGCAAAACCTTCCTGTTTGGCAAACTATCACCCGATCTCAATCACTCCTTTCATGGGCAAACTCCTTGGAAAAGCCGGCCATCTCCCAGCTAACCCTCCATACTGAATCACTTGGTTGTCTCCATGACCATCAGTCTGGCTTCAGATTAGCCAAATGCAAGCAAACTGCTCTTCTGCACACCCAGTAAAGATCTGCTCTCTAGTCTTGACTCCAGCTCTCCTCATCCTCCTTGACCTTTCCTCTGTCTTTGATACGGTCAATCACTCCATCCTGATTAATCGACTCTGTGAGAACCTGTTCATCACGGATCAGGCTCTGGCTTGGCCGACTACCTTCCTCTTGGAATGACCCTCCCAGGTCCAACTAGAGTCCTTTCTCTCCACCACTTCTCTCTCTCTCTATTTGTGTTGTGCCCCCAGGGCTCTATCTTCTTAAACTGGCTCTTCAATGTCTACTTGGCCCCTTTGGCCCACCTGATTTCCACCTTCTTGTCTAACTTCCAGTGTTAGGCGGATATGATGCAGCTTTCTTTCAGGCTTTCCTCAGCCTCCTCCCCTTCCTCGCTCATTCCAGACTATCTGCGATTTAGGAATGGTGCGCCTCCAACGATCTCTGCCTCAATGCCAGTAAGACAGATCCTCCTCATTGGGACCCCTGCTCCCCGCTTTTCCTCTTGCACTTTGGCCACCCTCCTTGGGCCCTCTACGCTCACCCTCCTCCGAGGCTAAAAACCTTGGGGACATCTTCAACTCCACTCTCAACTGATCACCACACAGACTTTGTTAAGAAGGCCCACTTTCAGCTGCACCACCTCATAGGTATTCCACCTTCCTGACGGTCTCCTGAGCTGTTTTCATCTCCAGGCTGGACTACTGCACCAGCCTCTTTCTCAATCTGCCTAACTCTACTCTGCGCCCCCTTCAACTAATCCAGAACAGGACTGCAAGACTTATCATTGGCCTCAAGCCCAGGGACTGCATCTCTCCAGTCCTGAAGTCTCTGCACTGGCTCCTGGTGGCTACACAGAACAAGTTCAAGAACCTTTGCATTGTCCACAAGGATTTCTGGGACCGGGGTCCACACTATATAAAAACTCTCTCTGTTTAAATACCTTCCTTCTAGAACCCTTTGCTCAGCTACATCGAATTCCAAGGGTCAGACGCTTCTGCAAGCAGAGAAAGGGGGATAGATCTCTCTCCTCTGTAGGTGCCTCCCTCTGGAACGGTCTCCCTGCCCCACTCAAACTTGAGCCAGACTACCTGAAGTTCTAGAAGCTGCTCAAGACCTAACTGTTCCCCTTTCATCTCTCTCCTTCTTCCTTACTATCCTTCCTGTCTGCCTGCCGAGTAACCTCAGAGTCTCACAGGGTACCAGGCCCCTCCATGACCAGTCTTCCTGCACTGCCACTTAGGGGCTGTAACTGTAACTCCTACTGCTCCCTGCCTTCAAAGCATGTACCCAGAACCTTGCTGCCCTGGCTGTACTTATTCAGAGTCATGGTACCTTGACCGCACTTTCCCCTATCCTCTCCTCTGCAATTCCCCCTCTCCCTTCCCCCTTGCACTCTTGCTGTGGCACTTGCATGGGCGGAATGAGACGAGGCCTAGTAGGATCGTTTATCCAGTCTTCCCACTGTCTCCCCCTTCCTTGTCTTGTGCCAGCTAGAAACATTTGTGTACATGCGCTGTATGAATACATAATCATATCAGACAGATCGGCCTGTAGTCACATCCTGGAAAAACTGGATTTTCCAGATTGAGCAGAACTACGCCATTCCCCATTTCACTAAACAATGTCAACGATGTCAACTGCTTCGGATATGATGTGATCTGGTACAGCTTCACCCTCATGAAGGAGTTTTAAGGTTTCTTGTTTCATATCCCCTGGCAAGAATTCTAGTATGGACACCATCTTATACCACAATTCCTGGTTGTAATGGGATAAAATAGTCTAGGAGTTATTTTTTTTTTAAATATGCATTTGTTTTTGGTCCAAAAGACTTTTACCAATGTCAAAACATCTTAACGAACAAAAATAAACATGAAACAATTCATAGATTTCATCTTGATAAAAGATCATATACTTAACAATCAATAAAAAGAATATTGGACCCAACATATAACACAATGCATTACCAAGTTGTTAAAAATGGTGAACAAACGAATTAGCTTCACCCATAAATTAAGTAATAGCTTCATTCAAACACGTAAGCCTTCACTTAAAAACTAGAAACATCCAATATTTGCTCAATACACATTTCAATTCACAAAAATAAAATCAATAATGCCAACTCAACTATGAGTGGTTATTTCACTGTTTCAAGTTCGTGTGCAATAACATTTACCAGCCTTACAGTCGTGAGTATAGTCTTATTAGATGCCCCCACATACATTTTAACCAGATCCAATTTCTGGCAGACAGAGTTTGCGTGCAAGAATGAATTCATTATTTTACATCGATCATTTTCAAAGTGTGAACAATTGAGGAGAATATGTTTTAGGGATTCCTGTGTTAACTTGCAGAATCTACATATTTCATCAAACGACTGTTTTATCTATATGCCAATACTTCCTCCTTACCCTTGTTTGGAGCAGGTCTAATTTAAACAGCATATAAGTTCTGCGTACCTCTTTACATGGACACAGTGTTAGGTATGGTAATTGTGGAAATTGTTTATAACAGAATTTTGAATATTCTGCATAAGATGAATAATGCTGAATTTGCATAGTGCAATCCGCCCAATCATTATCTAAAAACATTTCTTTACCTTTACTTGATGCAATTCAAGATCTTCGACAGACATATTGATTTATTCTAATAATGACACCATGCGAAATTTGTACTGGGCCATAGACGGCGGATGATTAATGAACAGCATTTGATGTAAGCTATTATAAAGTGAATTGGTAGGTGGAATTAATAATAATCGCCAATTATATCTTGCACATAGGGAATTGAGCCCCAATTTGTGCCTAAGAATTGCATTAGGAATAGACGAAGGTAGACCCAGGGTATACTTCTAGATGGAGCCTTGAATTTGATCAAGCAGGGGGCCTATGTCGGCTAAAAATAATTCCACTCCATATAGCAAGATCGCCTCAACTTTTTTAAGGTAGAATTCCAATAAGGGTATTAATGAAAACTTGCATATTTTGCGAAACAAGATTTTCATTTGACCCTTAAGTGGAAGCAATTTCACTATCAAAAGCTCTTTCGTTCTTTTAAATGAAGTATTGTTTGTTAATGTGAGACCAAGAAAGGAGAGATTCATAGATAGCGCTATAGGAATAGAATCAATTTTCCACGAAAAGTGCCAAACTTTTTTCCTATTACAAAATACAATGATATCCGATTTTTGGGGATTTACAATTAAATTGTGGATGTTACAATAGTGTAGAAAGCTTTCCAATTTCATTTGAAGACCTGCTTGTGTTCTATCAAAGATCAAGAGGTCATCGGCATAAGCTAGCCAAGACAGTGTCAGAGGCCCGAGCAGAAGCGCAAAAGATTTTTCTTTGTTCCATATCTCGTCTAGATCAGCCAAGTAGAGATTAAAGAGGATGGCTGCGAGGTTGCAGCCTTGCTTGACCCCTATCCAACTTGGAATAGCGTCAGTGAGAGCTCCTGCACGATTAATTCTCACTTTAAAGTTGGTATTGGAGTGAAGCATCTCTACTAGGGTGATCAGATATTGAGGGTACTTGGGTTGGCACATTTTCTGCCAAAGTTTGCCCCTTATAACACAATCGAAAGCTGCTTTTAGATCAAGCGATGCAACAAATGCTTTTTTCAGGACAATTGGCAGAAGCAATGATGTGAGCAAGAATACTGGCGTTGAGGGGTGTTCCCATACCTTTTCTGAACCCCACTTGAGCCATGCTTAAGCAAGAGTTGAGACGGGTGAAAGTTTCCAACTCCTGCAATATCAAAGATGCAAATATTTTCGCTGCCACATCTATGATAGCAACTGATCTGTCGTTGTTCGGATCAGATAATGACCCCTTTTTATGAAAAGGAATCATTATTGAAGTGAGCCACGATTGAGAAATAGTTTTCTGCGGGAACATTTCATGGAATATCTCACCAGAAATCGATGACCAGAACACTGGATCATCTTTAATAAGACATGGAGGCAGTCAGTCTGGTCCTGCACATTTCGACCCTTTCAATTTCTAGCTTACATATTTAATATCTGTTGGACCCCAAAGACAACTATTTGGAATTGACAATCTGGCTGATGTTCAGAAGATCTGAACTCATCAGGAAGGGCACATTTATTGAGAAAAAAAACTCCAAGTTCTACTGTCAATTCCTGAGTCAAATTCTAGATGCTTTTTCTTGTCTATCGATCTAATAATCGCCCAAGTATCTTGTCTTCCGCTCGCATAGCAGATTGACTCATTTTTGATTGAGCTTTAAATTATTTAGGGCCCGATTTTGAATTAAAGCTTGTTTATATTTAGATATATATATTTTTTTTATTATATACTCAGAGATGTTGCTAAGCGACTTGGACTTCCATGCTTCTCGGAGTTCAGCATTTTTCTTGTGTTTACGTGTGGCTATTTCTTGAGAGAATTACATTTCATCATTGTTGATTCTTATTCCCACTACCTTATTTTGTGCCATAGTTACAAGGTGAGATGCAAACATTTGCATATTCCATTTTAATATAATTTAACTTTCATGGCAATTCCGCCCTATGTTCTTCCATAGATCTCTATTTACGAGGGCAGTGAATCTTCTACAGGTAGACGGCAACCAATTAATGGATGCTCTAGGTCTGTCAACTTGAATTAAGGAAAGACAAGTTTCTTGTTGGCTTAAATTCAAGTGATCGACTAGGGAAGTTGTAATCATTAAGTGATCACCCAAATTAATTTCTATTGAGTTGGTTTTTGTTAACAAGCCAGTTAAGTGTTTAGAGGAAAATATATGATCAATCCAAGATTGATGAGCCCCTCTTTTCCATGTGAAATTGGCATGATTATGTTCTGGTTGAATTATATACACATCCCAACAATTTAAGAAGTTTCTCCATATGGTTCCTTTTTGTAATGAAGTTGGGAAGTGTGTTGAATTTATAGTGATGTTACTCTTCCCAGTATAAAATGATGCATTAAAATCCCCTCCAATAATGATTTCAGCATAAGGGGAGTTATATGCCTTAATAAGAGCATCATTTAGAATTTCACAGGCTATTTCAATAGGATAAACGATCGGGTTCCAATACAATGAGATTATAAATACATTTCCACTATACATAGTCAATTTTTATGTCCACCAGTAGATAAAGGTCAGATTCAAATACATGATTGGTAGTGAAATTCAATTTTGTATCAATAAGAATTGCAAGACCACCTGCTGGTCTACCTTCTGCACCTCTGGTAGCACGGTGTACACAAGAAAAAAAAACATCAACTTCAATATTTGCTACAGCCATGGTTTCCTGAACCATCAATATGTGAGGAAGAGACTCTTGGTTTGTCTTAACCCATCATTTCACTAGATAAGACAAACCACAACAATTCCATGATGCAACCTTAAGATCATGAATTTATGATGGAGTAGATGGTGGATTTATGTTGGCTGCTGTTTTCATTAGCGGTTCAAGCCATTTTAAACCATTCAAAGCGTTCGTGAGCCCTAAAAGTTGTTCCATCATATTTTTAAGATGACAATTCATTACTTACCATAAAAGCATTTCTGATGGTTGTATCTGCTTAGATTCACATGCTGTGCATAGGTCCGACATCCAGTGGTCACTGCGGGGTATTGCATTTTGTTTTTCGTAGTCGAAAAGGGGACGTCGACAAGGCGTGTCTGTAACACCATCCCTATAGTGACGTGCATTGTACCCACAATCCCTCACACGTCGAGGTCCCTCTGTTTGTATTTTTTCTGCCCTGAGGGAGCCTTCTATACGTGAGTGAGTACAGAAAAGAGAGATGTAGAAAGATGTCTATGTTCCTTCCAACCGAGCGGGGAGGAAGGGTGGGCGCATGTGAATCTAAGCAGATACAACCATCAGAAATGCTTTTACGGTAAGTAATGCATTGTCTTCTGATGTTTGTTAATCTGCTTAGAATCACATGCTGTGCATAGACTAGCGAGCAGTACCCGGAGTTGGAGGTGGGTTATGAGAAGGAACAGTAGAGAAAAGATGTCTTAATACTGCCTGTCCCACCTGGGAGTCAGATCTAGAGTGTGCGTCTAAACAGTAGTGTTTTGTAAAGGTGTGCACCGAACTCCAGGTTGCCGCCTTGCAGATGGACTCAAGGGGAACATTTGCAATGAAAGCTATGGATGCCCCTGTGCCTCGAGTAGAATGTGCTCTTGGCTTGAAGGGTAGTTCTCTCTTAGCAAGAGTGTAACAGAGAGTGATGCATTGAACAATCCATCTAGATATAGTGGACTTTGAAACTGCATCTCCTTCTCTTCCTGCTGCCACCGAGACAAAGAACTGATTAGTCTTTCTCAGTGGTCTGGTTCTTTCCATGTAAAACATGACAGCTCTGCGCACATCGAGTGCATGCAGACTTTTTTCTCCCAGATTTGAAGGGTTTTGAAAGAACGTTGGTAGTTCTATTGACTGGTTCACATGGAATTTCGAGATGAATTTCGGTGCAAACCTTGGGTGTGTGCGTAGAACCACCTTGTCTTTGTGAACTGTTACACGAAGAGGTCTAGAACTGAAAGAGCCTGTAGTTCACTTACTCTCCTAATGGAGGTGATAGCTATTAGGAAAGCAGTCTTAAGAGTGAGGTGCTTAAGAGTTGCCTTGTGCATGGGTTCAAAGGGCGAGCCCATGAGTCTGGTAAGTACCACATTTAGGTCCCATCCGGGAGCTGGGTTAGCTATCGGAGGGTGTATTCTCTTTACCCCCTCCATGAAGGCTTTGATAACTGGGATTTTCCACCACGACACTAAGTTGGGAAGTGGTGTATGCAGAAAGTGCAGCTGGGTGGACTTTAATAGAATTGAACACCAGACCTGAGTCCAATCGGTGGGTCAGGTACAGAACAATTTGTGTGGGTGAGCAGTCAACCGGGTTGATGCTTTTCCCTCTACACCAGATGACAAATCTTTTCCACTTACTAGAATAGCAGTGACGAATGTTAGGCTTTCTAGCTTCCCTGAGGATGTCCATGCATCTCTGCGGGAGTTCTAGATGTCCAAACTCTATGATCTCAGGAGCCAGGCTGCCAAGTTCATTTTCTGAGGGCATGGATGCAATGTTCTGCCCTTGTTCTGTGACAGCATGTTGTACGGGCAGGGAAGTTTCACTGGGGGAGATAGGGACATCTCCATCAAGTGAGCGAACCATGGCTGCCGGGCCCACATAGGGGCCATTAGTATCATGGTGACTTGTTCCTGGTGCATCTTGTGCACGATCTTGTTGAGAAGGGGAGTCGGGGGGGGTGGGGGAAAGCGTAAACAAATCTCCCTGACCATGGAATCGACAGACCGTTCCCCTTGGACTGGTCCTGGGGGTATCTGGAGGCGTAACTTTGGCATTGTGAGTACTCCAGAGTTGCGAACAGGTCTATTTCTGGGAATCCCCATTGTGTGAAGACGTCGAAAACGATGTCTTCTTGCAACTGCCATTCGTACTCTGAGGGAAGTCTCTCCTGAGCTCGTCTGCTAGCAGATTGAGTTCCCCTGGTACGTGTCATTACAGTAGGAACAGGTTGTGTCTGAGAGCCCACTTCCATATATTCTGGGACAGCTTGGACAGTCCTGGAGAGTGGGTGCCCCCCACTTCTTGTTGATGTAGTACATGGCTGTGGTGCTGTCCGTAAGGACCATCACTGTCTTCCCTTGTAGGTGTTCTTGGAAGGCTTTTAGTGGTTTGAACACCTCCAGTAGGTTTATGTGCTTGGATGCTACGCTCGGAGTCCACACTCTGTGAGCAGTCTGATGGGATAGGTGAGCCACCCCCATCCTGTGAGGGATGCGTCTGTGGTTAGAGTGGCTTCCACTGCGGGTGTGGCAAAAGGTTTCCCTATTACCAGATTTTCCTTTGTCCACCACCGTAGCGAGAGAACCAAGGCCTGCGAGACCACCACTAGATCGTCCCATTGTCCGCTGGCCTTGACAGCACTGGCTGTTGAGCCACTCTTGCATTGGGCGCATGCGCAGGCGCGCGTGAGTTAACAAATAAATACACAACGCCATCATTCCTAGCAAGCGCATCGCTTTGCGCACCGTCACCTCTCGACCTGCCACATATTGGGGGATCTGAAACAGCATGTTTTGGACCCTCTCGTTGGAGGGGAAGACGAGGCCGTGCCTTGTTCGAATTAGAGCCCCTAGGAATTGTTTGACTTGGCTGGGGTCTAAGCTGTACTTCTTCTCGTTGATGGAGAAGCCCAGTTGGAGCAAAGGGTCTACAGTCTTTTGGGTGTTTGAGAAGCATGTCTCGTAAGAATCCCCTGTTATGAGCCAGTCGTCGAGGTAAGGGTATACTGGGATGGATAACCTGCGCAGGTGGGCCGCTGCCACTGCCAGTACTTTCGTGAATACCCTTGGTGCAGATGCTATGCCGAAGGGTAGCACTCTGAACTGGTAGTGTTTGCCCTCTATCATGAACCTGAGGTATTTTCTGTGCGCTGGCAACATTAAAATATGAAAGTATGCATCTTTCATGTCCAGTGTTGTCATGTAATCTCCCTGTGATAGCAGTGGGATCACTTCCTGTAAGGTCACCATACGAAACTTTTGGGGTTTGACAAACTTGTTCGCTGGGTGCAGATCTAATACAGGGCACATGGTTAGATCCTTTTTGGGTACAAGGAAGTACACTGAATAAATACCTTCCGTTACCTGAGATAGAGGCACGACCTCTATAGCTCCTTTTTCAAGTAGCTGATCCACTTCTTGGAGAAGGATGGCGAGGTGTTCTGGTGTCATGCGTCGTCCCCTCGGGGGGTCTGTATTTTGGGGAACTGTTGAACTCTATACAGTAGCCGCAGGCTACGGTGGATAGTACCCAGCGGTCTGAAGTTACTCCCTCCCATGCTGGAAGAAAGGATGTTAACCGGCCCCCGACCGGCGATGCATGGGAGGGGACCCGAATCTTCGCGTCACTTGGTGGTGTTGGTGGCTTGGGAGCCTCTAGGGGTGGAACCCCGGCCTCTCCCCTTGCCACGGCGTTAGCCTCTCTGATTGTACTGGCCACTATTACCTTGGTAGTTGTTGGCAGAATACTGTTGTTGCTGGTTTTGTTGCTGACGTTGGCCACGAAAAAAGCGCTTGTTACCAAATCCCCGACTGTTAGGGGGCTTTGAGATTTGGTCCAGGGTCTTTATGGTGTCAAATTCTTATTTCGCATTCTCCAGAGCGTCGTCAACTGCCTTACCAAAGAGGTTAGACTTTTCAATGGGCTTATTAATGAGGGACGCTTGCGTTTCTGCCTTAAATCCGGAATTGCGAAGCCAGACGTGACGCGTCAGCAAAATTCCCTGTACCAAAGTACGGCCAGCCGTCTCTGCTGCATCGAGTGTATTCTTAACGATGCTTTGGTTGACCAGAGAGCCTTCATTAATTGTAGCCAATAATCGAATTAAGGGGTTCAGGGGCCTCTTCGATGTCCTGCTTAAGCTTTCCCCATTGAGCATCTGCGTAGCTTGCCAATAATGTATTATTATTGGCAATTCTGGTTGAGAATGCTGCAGAGGTGGTGATTCTCTTGGCCAGGGCATAAAGCTTCTTCCCCTCTTTATCTGGGGGTGCCTCGCTGGTAGACAGTGGGACCCCAGCCCTCTTCCTAGTGTTGGTCACCACTAAGAAGTCTGGGATTGAATGACCCCTCATATATAGTGGGTCTGACAGAGGGTGAGAACAATTTCTCAATTCTCGGATTGACCCCTCTCACCAGTGCCGGAGTGGACAGTGAGGGGGTAATACGTCTTTTAACTGAGGCGAGGATGGGAATTGTTTGGCTAGTGGGAGGTTTTTCCTTGATAATCCTTTCCACGAAGTCAGTATCTGGGGTGACCTCCCCAGTTTCGAGTTCGAAATGTGCTGCTGCCTTCTTCAGTAGCGCATTGAAGGAGGGCTGATCATCAACAGGCGAAGGGTTCCTGACTGGTGTAGTTTCAGTAGACCTGATGACTATACTGTCTGTGTCTGTAGACCTAGCTGGTGACTGCCAGGGATTTGGGTCACCCTCGCCTGTGTCCTCCTCATACCCCTCCTCACCTAGGTTAGTGTCCTCATGAAACCCTTCTTCTTGTTGGACTTCATCATTAATAAACTCATCTTCCTGCTGGAAGTGAGTGTCCTCCTCAGTGAGGTCGTAAGAGTCCATGTCTTCGTGTATGGGGTTATAGAACCTTGGGTATTTAAGCACTGGACTCTCCAGGGGTGCCTCCCTTGGTCTCTTGGGTGCCCTACTTTCTGGGATGGCCATGAACCGGCCTATTTTATCCATACAGGACTGGAACTTCTCTAAGGTCCACTGAGGTAGGCCAGAGCGGTCTGGGAATGAAAAAGGATTTTCTTCTCCCTGTAGTTGCCTGGTTCTGTCCCATAACGTCGAAGAAAGCGAACCTTCGCCTTTTGGGCTTTCCGTCGACGGCGGGAGCTGTCCTGACCTGTTTTCCTGCGCCTTCGGCGTTCTTTGGCCTTGTGCACGGTTTTCGGCGTATCGCTCGCCGTCCGTCTCTGGGCGTCTTTAGTGGATATACGCGCGAGGCTTTCGGCGATCATTCTCTCTGCCGAGGGATCGGTCGCCGTCGCTCTAGGTAACGTCGAGTCCTTACTGGTAACGTGAGCACTCTTACGAGGCGCGTCGCCGGAGGATTTGGTGTTAGCGCCCTTATCTTTAGAATGCCCGGACGCCTGTCGCGGAAGCGGTGGCGGGGAGGGCTGACGACCCTTACGGTCGGCGGAAGACGCCGGTGGACCCGAAGCCCCTGTTGGCGCTATGGCTGCCTTCGTCTTTGACGAATGCGTGCCGGGGGGTGTGTGTTTTTGTGTGCGTCCTTGTCGCCGGGGTGATCATCCCCATAAGCTGTGTGTGAGCCGGGCTTGTCGGGGCCGGGGACGGACGACCAGGAGCGTGAACGCTCCTTTGAGAGGTCTACAACCTCCGTTACGGGGGCCGTGTAATCACTGTCCTTATCACATTCGGCGGCGGCAGCGGGCGAGGAGTCAGGCCTAGACATGGCGTAGGCCGCCCACCTTTTGACCTTGCGGTCCTTTAACGTTTTGGGCTTCAGTAACTTACATGCCGCACAGCCGTCCTCCTTGTGATCGAGGGGCAAGCAACGGTTGCACCGTTTGTGCTGGTCTTTCCAGGTATATTTACCCTTGCAAAGCGGGCAAAACCTAAAGGGTGTCCTCTCCATAGCTGAGGGCCAGAAGTGTGATTACGACCTCGGAAGAGAGGGAGGGGAAAGAGAAAGGCATTCTCAAAGAAAAAAGAAAGACCACACAACCCCACTCTCCCTACTGTGTAAGGCCGGCGAGGCCAGGCCACGTGTTCGGCATCGGCGAGGGATCTCCTCCGCTCGCCCTTCCGTCGAAGATCTTGCTCGGCGGAGAAACAGCTCTGCGTCGAGGGAGGGATCTATGTTATTAATATTAATAATAAACGACCAGAGGTCGAAGGAATGATTTGGCAATGTCTCTCGAGAAGCTCTGTATAAAGGCGACCAGTAACTGGGTGGAAAAAAACAATCTGAGGGACCTCGACGCTTGAGGGATTGTGGGTACAACGCACGTCACTATAGGGATAGTGTTACAGACACGCCTTGTCGACGTCCCCTTTTCGACTACGAAAAACAAAATGCAATACTCCGCAGTGACCACTGGATGTCGGACCTATGCACAGCATTTGATTCTAAGCAGATTAACAAACATCAGAAGTATCTTTATCTCCAAAAGAATTGTGACCATTGTTAATGTCAGCTATAATAGGTGGGGGTTGGAATTGTACAAAGTACATTGCGTCTTAAATGGTCGAAAAAGCATGTATATTCAGACCAAGTATCTTTAAGTCACTTTCATGTTCCCAAATCAATTTTGCAATTATTGGCGACAACATCCTAGAAAGCATTCGGTTGTTCTCGTTTTGCAGCCGAATCCATGCAATATCATTTGTAACAAGGCTACGGAGTGAGGGAATCTTAAAGAGAGCATTCATTAGAAACAATCGATTAATTTGCACAGCTCCATTAATGTTTGCATCACTCTTCCATCCTATAGTGTTTTTCATTTCATTCGGGATTGAATGGAAGGTGTGTACTACCTTTGAAATAATCACCTCAGGGCACACCACTAGATTCGTATCAGACTTATTATCGTCAACTCTCTGTTCATCCCTATTCTCAGTGGCCCTATATGATTGGTTTGACAGTACTAAACCTTTTTCAGCCGGTGTTTCGACTTGTGCATTCAGCTGGCACATAAAAATCTCCTTGTATGGAGATTGAGGAATCAACAATGTTATCTGTTGTGTTCTAATGACTGTTTTTTTATGGTGCCATTAACATGCCCCACACTTGCTCTAGTCGGAAGTGCCTCATGAAGAGGAGGAGTGGTTTTAGATTTTTCAACTAATGCGATTTGATTTAAGCAAGTCTCCTTAGAGGTCTGTAGAGATGATTTTTTTTTATTTTTGTATATAATCTTTGTTAGATTTTTACAAAAGAAGTTCTCATGATTACGTATAGCTAACAAAAGAAATGTAGAAAGTTGCGAGCTAATAGATGTTTAGAGCAATATTATTGTTTACGCCGTCCAAGGTTTATAAAAGTTGAGGGGATTTTCTCGTTAAATTTCAGAGATGGCTGATCTTTTCCATGATGATATTTAGTAGTTTTGCCGTCGGAATTAGCCATCTAGTTTGAGCTCCTGTAATTAAACGGTTCCACCACGTGTCTTCGTCGTTGATGAAAGAGTTTATAAACAAGGGACCAAAAAAGGCGTTCCTTTCCTGTGCGATCGCCGGGCAAACCATCAGGAGATGTCTTATAGATTCTGTAGTTTCAAGATTTTTACAGAGACATGTTTTCTCGTTAGTGGCAGCTCGGATGGCTAAAATTTCTTTTGTAGGAAGCAAATTGAGACGGGCTTTCAAGAGAGTTTTCATTAACAGCTTGCAGGGATATTTTTTGCAGTACTCCATAGGCTCTTTAAGTTTGTTGAAAACGGGTGGTAGATGATTTAGCAGCTTGTTTGATGTTGCTTTTTCATTAGTATTTATCCAATCTAACCACTCCATTTTTGATTTTATTCTTAAAGGATTCCCGAGTAGTTCGTCTTCTGAACAGGCTATCTCCTGCAGGATTTGTTGCTGAATTTCAACCCAGTTTTTAAGTAGCTTATTGTTTCCCTTACTGATTTCTTCAATGATCATACGGTATATTTGAAGACTCTCTGGATGTCTTATTTTTCTGAATAGCTGAATCGTACTTTGTGTCACCACTGCAGCTATAGAAAGCAGACCTAGTTCACGTCTTATTGCTGCAGAAGATGTGGATTTAGGAAGTCCAAGTACTGTTCGCCAGATGTAGCCTTCTAGTTTGGTCCAGAGCGTCGACGGGATTGTGGGTATTGCATCCATGCCGTATGTTAAAGACGGGATTACTTTAGCTTTGTAAAACTGGATTGCAGGGAGGAGACTGAATTTGCCATATTTTCTATGGACTGCTTGAAGCTGGGATGTTAGATGTTTCGCCTTTATCCATAGAGTTTGTTGCATTGTGGTAGCGTTCTTGGAGCTGTCAATTTCGACTCCCAAATATTTGAACGTTGTAACTACTTCAATTTTTGCTTGGTGGAGGAACCACTGTAGATTTTCTTTCTTTTTAGTCCCCTGTTTTTGAAAAATCAGGACTTTAGTTTTTGATTTATTTATCTCCAAGTTGTTATCCTTTATGTATTGGACAAGATTGTCGAGTTGCCGCTGAAGTCCGACCTGCGTATGGTCCAAGATTATCATGTCGTCGGCGTATAGAAGCCGATTGACCCCTACATTGGCAACTTTAGGTGGAAATGACCTGATCATATCTTGGGAGTCTTTAAAGTCGCCTAGGAAGGATATGAAGAGTGCGGGGGCCAGCGGACATCCCTGCTTCACTCCACGATAAGATGGAATTTGATCGGATAGCAGTCCTTGGTTGTTCAGGCGAACGGCCATCCTAGTGTTCGAATGAAGGGAAATTATGGGGTCCAGGATGTCTTCAGGACACTTCCACGCTTTCAATTTGTTCCACAATATTGACCTGTCGACTCGGTCGAACGCCTGGGAGAGGTCAACAAATGCTAGGAAGACTCTTGGTGCTCCCGACAAGACTTTATCTTTGATGATACTCAGGATCATTATGTTAGCTGCCGTACTTGCATTTTTTTGAAAACCAGTTTGCAGTGGGTCTGCAGAGGGGGATAGCCTTGCCCAGCTCTGGAAATGGCTCAAAAGCATAGTAGCAAAGACCTTGCCTATAACTTCTAACAAGGCTATAGGGCGATAGTTCGAAGGGTCCTCCCTAATGCCCTTTTTGAAAATCGGAACGACGACCGCCTGGGTCCAAGAGTCAGGTATTATCTTTTGGTCTTTGCAATCTTTGAAGATTAGGCTCATTGCTGCTGCCCAGTCGTCAGGGTTTCGCTTGAGGTCCGAGTTTGCTAGCCCGTCTGGACCAGGGGCTCGGGATAGTTTTATTCTTGTGATGGCTTTTTTTATCGCATCTTCGTCAGAAAGGTCGACCCAGTTTCTCGCTGGCAATTGCTTTGGGGGAGTGGTAGTTATTGAGGGTGCCTCAAAAAGATCAGAAAAATGTTTGACCCAATTTTTTTCAGCGACCGAGTTGGTCATAGCAGCTTTCGGGTGATGGTTTATTTGGTTAATCATAGACCAGAAATCCCGCGATTTTTTCGAGGCTAACACCTTAAGCATGTTTTCTGCATCACACTGAGATGGTTGTATTCAAGGCAGCAGCTTCTTTCTTTGCTTTCCTTAGCGTCCTACGTTTAATTACCAAATTGGCGTTGTAGATGTGATTATGTTGAAGCATTGAATCGTTAGGAAATTTCCGTGGTTTTTTAAACGGAAGGAGTAGAGGAATGTAGCTGTCTCTAAAAGTTGTCTAGTGTCAATGGCGGAGGTTAGCATTTTATAATTGGCAGTCAATGATTTGATGTCTTTGGTAGACATACAAAGACGGGTTGCCTGGGAATTTATCTCAATTGATTGTTTGTAAAATTGGTGATCATGAGCAGCAGTTTTACAAATGAGGTTCAAAAGGTTATGGTCACTCTCCTTGGTTCTAATTATTTCAAAGGTGGTTATGCGGTGATAGATTTGTTCGGAAACAAAAATATAGTCAAGGGTGGCCGATGAGTTGTCGCGTTCCCATGTTGGGATCAAGTTTTGATTCTTCATTACGTTGACAGCGTTATGGAAGTTTCTAGAAGTCATTAATGTAAGCCATATTTTGCCCCTTCTCTCGGCCAGAGTACTGGGTAGTGCATTTGTTTTTGGCACGTTTGAAGCCACGCAGTTTGCGTTAAAGTCCCCACAGATAACAATATTCGAAATTTGATGTTTGATTCTAATTTTGTCAATGATGTTAAAGGCAGCATCGCAAAAGGTTTCTGGTGATGTTTTTTGGGGATTCCAATATATATTGATGACGGCAAGCGGTTCTGAGGAAATGTTACCTTTTGGCGAGGATTCCTCCCGGCCATGTGGCCAGGATTGCCAGCAGTCCATAGGATGCTTCTATTTTCTTAGTGATGTGTATCCCTGAGCCTATATGGACGGCTATAAGTAGGCCCGATGATGGGCGGCCTAGAGGGCCTTTGTGGGCCGGAGAGATCTCTATATTGTAACCGTCCAGAGCCGGTTTGTCCAATAGCCAGGTTTCCTGAAGACAGACGATGTCGTGGATTCCTAGGTTGTAGCTGTCACATTTAGTTAAATGCATATGGCCTCTGGTGTTCCATGATGCTATGGACAGAAATGAATTTTGAAGATCCTTTTGACTCAGACGGGGGGGCTGAAAAGATGGAGTTGGGCCCCCTGTTTGCTGCTATTTTTTTAGTCCTGGTGTTAAAACATCTCGTATCCAAGACCAGCAACCCTTTTTTGGGACACTGTCCGAGTTGGTTGTCGAAGGGTGTGGTGGGTTTTTCCTGCTTTCAGTTTCTTGAAGTGGAGAAGGTCGACGATCTTGGTGACGTACTCTTGGGGAATATCTACGGGTTTGGAATCTCCCATAGTCATTTTGGCTCCTAGGCTCTCTTCTTGTTCGTGTTCTTCCGTTTTCCGATTTTTCGTATCTTGGTTTGTCCCAGGTGCTAGGGCGGTCCCTAGTTGATCTAGTAGGGTTGTAGTTGGATTCACTCCAACGGGGTGGGGTTTTTCTCTGTCCCGATGAGCCGTATAAGTCCTCCGTACGAGATTTAAATCTGTATTTTTTGCTAGGTGAGGTCTTGGAGTTTTCTTAACTCTTATTACTTGTATTTTGGACCGGGACCTCAGTGAGTATAAAGCCCGACTGTTCTAGTTCTGCATAGACGCCTTCTGAAATTTCGCGAATTGCCGATGACTTAATGTGAAGAAATGCTTTTGCTTGCTTGGACCTGTGGTACGGCTCAATTAAGATAAAGTCGTCTGATTTTAAGGACCGAAGAGTGTCAACTTGTTTTAGGATCTTAAGTACTGTTCTTCTATTCAGAATCATATAATGATCGTCCATAATTTTTTATTCTATTTTGAATAGACGGGTAGCTGTTGTTATGAAAGCATGAGAACTTAGAGGCGTCTCTTTCAGTTTTGTGGTTGACAGTTTGCGTTGTTTGACATGTCTTTGCTCAGAAAAGATTGCCACATGTTTTGAGATCTCCTTTTGGTGTAGATTCTGAAGATGTAGAGGCAGTATTGTTGTAATTTTGGCCCTTCTCTCCGGATTGAGATTAGTTGATGTCACCATAAGTTTGTCGTTCTTAGATCCAGGGGGTTCATTAGATGTTTCGAACTTTGAATTAGATACACTTTCTGCTTGCAGTTCTGTGTTTTCTATAGTATCCCAATGTTGCGTTAGATCTATCAAAGGGCTTTGAGACAGAAATTCCTCACAGGTCCTGGGGGAAGGCATAGAATACGGTTCTATGTTGACTTTGCTTTCGCTCCGGGGTAGTGTAGCCTGGTTTCCATCGAGCATTTTTTGTTTGTTTTTAGGCGATTTTTTTGGCGCTAACACTAAATCGAGAGCGGACACTGTTTTCAACTGGAAATAATCTTGTTGGGCACCCAAAGCAAGTTTCAACACAGGATGTTTCCCTACGGGCGCCTCTTTTTGAGGCCCCTCACTGGGTGAAGCAGGTTTGGGTGCTTTATTTGGTATGCGGGGGAGCTTGTCAATTGATCTTGCAAACACCGGCGCGAGTTCTATGGATGTAGGTGGTAGCGCTGTCTGGGTTTCTTGATCAATCGAGATTTTTTTTAGCTCCGGTAGTAGATTTTAGAAAATTGATCTGTTCGTCTAGCACGGCTAGTTTTAAGTCCCAGGTATCGCTATGTATCTTATTCCTTTGGTCCAAGGCAGTTATAAAACCTTCAACAAAGATCAATTTAGTGTGCATCATTGCTGTAACTGTAATGTGATCTTTTAAGGAATCACTAATGTTCTCATACAGTTTTCCAAAGGGTGCCAATGCTATTGTTATAGCAGACATGATAGTTGTAAGGTCAGGTTTTTTCGGAGTGGCTTCCTTGGTACAAGGTGTAGATATTTCGCTAAGCCTCCTATTTTTAGGTGGCGACCGATCTCTTGATCTAAGCGGCGATGATGGCATTAATAGTGCAAAGCTTTCATCTGTCTGAGCTGCTCTTTTCAAGTTTGTTGGTTGTGGCAAAGAATTATCGGGTTCCAGTTGGTCGACTGCTAGACGGCCAGGAGGTCGGTATTGGATGGAGGGTGGCAACAATACCGAGATTGCTCTTAAGGGTGATGTTTCGTTTGGTGAGCTCTCCACGGCTCGGGGTTGTGCAGATCCGTTCTGAGCTTGGTCTGTAGTGTCTTTAATGCTACTGAGTATTTGTATTTGCAATTCTGGTTGTATTGGGTTTGTTTTGGGCAGACCTTCTGGAATCCTTTTTATTGGTGTACCATGATCCGTGATCTCTCCAGGAAGATTTACTATGGACGAATTTTGAGCGTCCGTAGATCTTGAAACTCCTTTGGGGTCCTTCTTTTTTTCCAATGAGATTTCGTCGTTTGTGGATGAACGAAATGACTTTTGTTTTGTTGTTTCTATCACTTTCCTTACTTTGGACACTGGGGGGAGATCTTGGATAGCTTCAAGGATTTCGGCGTCCGAAAGTTCATGTACTTGGTCCAGTTTTCTTTTGCATTGTCTTTTAAAAAAGTCTTTAAGTGCAATTGATAGAAGCAGGTGTGGAAGGTTTTTTTTTGTTAAGGATTTTTTTTTTGAGTTTTGAGGATTGTATATTCTGAAAACACGAACTGGATTCTTTCGACGGTTTTTGACGCGATGTTTTTGCGGCTTTATCGACTTTGTCAAGAGAAACTAGACTTTTTGATTTTTGGTTTTTAGGGATTTTGAGGTTTTGTGGTGCAAAACAATCCGCTTCTATAGTGTTGCTAGAGTCTTTTTCAGCAGGTAGTTGTCTTGGTAAGGAAGCAGAAGATTTTTTTGGAATAGTAGAAGGTGCCTCTATGGGTATTGGCACATTTTGAACATTTATTTCGTTGTTTCTATGTCGTTCCGAGGGTTGGGATAGGGGCTTCCCCGATGGTGTATTATTGCCCATTTTTTCGGTTTCAGTCTGCAGGCCTTCGTTTTTTTGCTTTTGCGAGTCCGTGCTAGGACTCCATGGTACATGGATTTGTGCTAGTACCGTCGTACTTACTGGCCTCACGTTGGTAATGCTGGTAGAAGAGATGTCTAGTCGACGGCCCTGCAAGCCTTCAGTCGTATCCTCCACGGTTTGTAAATGGTGGAGGTGGTTGAGCTTAGTTGCTGCGGGGGAGGGGAAATCCACCTCCCCTGGCGGAACCCTCCAACCGTTTGCCTTCGTTGGTTCTTGGCCCGGAGCTTGTCCTCCGGGAGGCAGGCTAACTCCCGCAGACGCGATATCACGTCGCTCCCCTGGTGGAGCAACCAGCTCAGGGGCGGCGGCCGGCCGCCCTCCAACAGTCACGGCCTCCGCTCCACTCGCCACCCCGGGGGGCTGGCGGTAAGGCTGGACAGAAGAAGCCGCACAAGGGGAGGAAGAGAAAATCGTCGCCTCGGGATTCAGTCGCGGTGAGCGCGACTCGCATGTTCCCCCAGGGGAGGGGCACACCTCCAGCGCAGCGGCCCACAACACAGGTGAGATGGGAAGGGTCGGAGGCATGATCGGGTCTTCTGCATGGGGCGAAGCAACAGATGGGATGTTGCAGAGTGTTAATGCCGTTTTTTCGGCAACAGCGACAGAAAAGTTGAAATGACTTGTGGCAGTCATAATCTCCACAGGCTCCACCGATGGATTAGTGATGGAGGGATTAATGGGAGACAGAAATGGGGAGCGCCGAGTAATGTCGAAGGGATTTTCAAAATCAAACTGTGGTTTTGCCATTTCTGTGACTTTGTTTGGTGAAATAGTTATGATAGAGGGCGGGTTGATACCAGTCCTTGTCTCCTTCGCTTTTCTGGTTAAGGACTTCTGTACAAGGAGTACATGGGATTCTGGAACCTTGCGGTTGCTCCTGAGTCTCCGTGCTTCCAAAGCTGACCCAACAGAAGTCGTCAGATAGGAAAGTTCTGGGGTTAGATTTACAGTTTCAACAACGGGCTCCATAAGGACAAGCACGTCGACAGCCGGGAATCTGCCGCCGACAGCCGGGAATCTGCCGCCGACAGCCGGGAATGTGCCGGGAATCTGCCGCGGACTGCTGCAGACTGCTCAATCCTCAGCTCAAGGCTCCGCTCACCGCTCCGCGGTGTATGCTGAGTTTAAGTGGGACCTCCCACAAACAACAGAGTAGACAGACTGCTGCAGACGGCTCCATCCTCAGCTCAAGGCTCCCTCTTTTTTTCATTATTTATATTGTTTCTCAAGAAGGTATCCGTTTTCTTCACCGAGATATCTGTGAAAAACGAAGTTAGATTTGGCTGTCTTAACATGGGTGGACTAGGATTATGGTCATTTTGCATTGGTGAATTTACTTTTGAGACAGTCACTTCCAAGTCACATGCCATCAATTTAGAGCCTTTATTTATATTTACCAACTGTTCAGAGCTCTTCCCGTTATTGATTTTAGAGCTAATCTGCAAGAGTCTTTTGCTTTCCTCATTCAGCTCACTTAAATGTAACTTTGGCTCAGGTGGCGTAACGTTTTGAGAATTTTTGCCTTTACTTGTTTGGTTCTTGTCGCAAACCGATAATTTCTAGGTTTTTCACTATTGCTGTTTTTTCTGCGAAAGACGCAGTCCCGTTATTTTCGTGTCTCCTTTTTAAGGCTTTCTGATGATTCTTTTTAGCTTTTCTTGAAATAAAGTAAAAGTTTTCTCTCGAAGCCGTTTCTTTTTCTTGAATTTCAAGGAGTTTATCTTGTTCGATGATCTTAAGAATAGAAGGACTGTCTGGAGTCTGTCCATTCGTAATCAAGTTTGTCTCTGAAGCTTCTGCAGGAGCAATCATCTCAAGATTTTTCTCTTTAGGATTCATCTGTACTCGGATATTTTCAACCTGAAGAATCCTTTGATGTTGTGATCTTGCAACATCCCTGTAGTCGATAGGTTCGCGTAATGGTTTGCTCGTAATATCATTCGTAATCAGTTTTGTCTCTGATGCTTCAGTAGACACAATCTTCTCAAGAATATTTTCTTTAGGATTCATCTGTACTAGGATTTTTTCAACCTGTAATATCCGCTCGTGTTGTAATCTTGCAACCTCCATAAAGTCAATTGGCTCATGAAAGGGTTTGTTCGTGGTAACCTTCGCTGCATCATCTTTATCATGTATTTTTTGTGCGAAAGTAACAGGAACACCATTTAGAAGGAGGGGATCGACCGATGTTTGAGATCCCTTATCCATTTTTTCTAGCTCTAGAGTTCTGTTTATTTACTTTTATTTTACAATTGAAGCCGCCCTTTCGGGGCAATTCAAGTGATGTTTGTGACATGCCTCCTGAGCTAAAATATATCCTTCTATTTTCATTAATTTTGCAGTTTTGGTATTCAAATCAATTTTTAACTCCCGCAGCAACAGATGAGAAAATTCATGCCCTCGATCTAATAAATTTAGAATTCTTGTGAGGACAGGAAACTCACGAATATTTTGCTCAGTCAGTTCTTCTTCAATATTTTCTTGAGTGAGCGGATCTTCAGGCAAATTAGAAAAGTTAAAAACAGGTATGGATGAATTCACATTCCTTTGCGCAGGCATATGGTTTAGAGGTTTTGTTTCAGTCAGAGACTTTGCAGTAGGGGAACCAGTGATGGGAAATTGCAATTTCTGTGCTAATTTGGAATCATTATTTTCATGATCGCGCAAGGGACTCATAGGGTCCTTTACATTGGACTTGTGAAAGTAAACGTTCTCCATAGTTCCCATTTATGGCGACAGGCTTTGAAGGACCAAGAGACAGCCGTACTCTCTTGTCAAGATCTGCCATTATTACAGGTGCAAGCATGGAGATATCTGCCACAGGAGAGTATTTTCGTATATCTCAGCAATGATTTTGTGATCTGTGTTCAAATGAGTTGCTACCGCAAACGGATCTCGCGTAATGTCTGTTTGCTTTTTTTTTTAGTGAGCATAGATCTTTTACAGGAAGTTTGTTATCTTGTGTCTCGGGATTACAGCTTTCCTCATTAACTGGTATAGTTTCTTCAATATGCGCAGGCATTGAAAGAAAAGAGTTTCCCGTTTAGCGAAACAGGACTTTTTTTTGTTTATGTTTTTTGGAGATTCAAGATTGGGTTGGAATGTGGAAGAGCAATCCTTCCGTTTTTTTACCATTTCTAAGGGTAGTCTCCATAGGGTACAAGGGGTGAATTAAAATTCAAATAGAACTACAGCCGATTATGCGGTGGTACTTATAAGTCAATTAAGTCAATGAAGGAATATACTTTGAAAAGTGTTAGGGAGAATTCTCTGTTTAGGCTGAATTTCCTAACCTAGTGAGTCCCCCAGCAGCTTTGCTGGATTTCCTGCCAAAAGTGAGTCTCATTTCCTCACACTCTTGGACATGATTTGAGGGGTTCCTTTGACGGTTAATGTGTTTTATGGGCTATGGGGTCTTTTACTCCATAGGGTCTGATGTGTTTTTACTATGTGTGTTACACAGCACCCTCAGTGCAGTGACACAGGGGTGTCATAGTGACACCCCACCATAGACTCCATACCCTGGGACTGACTACTGTCTCCCAGGGCATGTAAAGTCACCATTGGCTTTACTAGTCCCAAATTATTAACAGAAACCGGTACAAACCATCATATTGTGGACGTACTGGTCGGGGCAATCCGATTGCCCCGGGGTCTGTTATTCGAGGGGGCACGTCTCCGTCCCCCCTGATCGAGTTTTGGCTGGTGGCAGTGGATACTACTTTTTATATTCGACCGCAAATATATCTCTATGGGATTTTCCCATTGTTCGAGGCTACCAACTTTAATTATTTAATTCCAATAGCCTCGAACATACCGCCGGGTTATTTATTGAATATTAATTCACTGGTTGGTATATTTTGCCAGAACCCGATTCTAAAATGGCGTTTGTGTTCTCTTCTGTGACTCCAACCCAAGTCGAGCCCTTTGTTCCACCTTTTGGCGGGCTTCTCCACAGAAGCCTCCAAAAGTGGTACCACTCTGTCTGGGCACCACAGGGGATGTGGAAGGGGGTTTAGGCACCCTGGACTGAGTTGCGTTGGCAACTCAAGTCGCACTCTTGTGTGATTGGCCCAAGTGGTGAGCCGGCCGGCTCACCACTTAGCATGTTTGATTGATAGCTAGGCTGAATGAATGGGGGTTTCTTGCATAAAAGCAGGGCTTTGGGGACTGGAACTTCAGAAGTCGCCACAGGACCTGAGAATCCGAAGAGGGAGAAGCTGAGCCGACCTGCAACGACGACACCACCGGTGGAGCCCTGCTGAACCGTCTCACCACTTCCCGACGACAGAGGAGATCTTCTTGCCCGAGAGTCTCTTAACCTTGAGCTGGTGGGGACAACCAGTTCGCTTTCCTTTTTCTCCTACCAGGACATCTAGTGGTTGAATTGCCCGTGCCAAGCACCCCGGCAACCGGATAGCCACTTACCACTGAACCGCGAAAGAAGGGACCACTCCTTTTAATCGAGCAACTCCACGGCTGGTTTCTTCCCTGGCAGCACGACCTCCTGCTTTCCTCCCCGCCGAGATCTTCTCTTCTGCTGGACGAAGCACCGACTCGCAACCGCTGCCAGGAACAACTGCCCCCACTGGAGTGTTCTCACCATTTCAAGGTACTGTGTCCGCCTGGCCTCCCTTTCTATAGATTGCTACAAGGTGACAGTAAATACTTAACCTTCTGGACTGGGCTGGCCTCTTGACCATCTAACTGGTCCCTTTCTTTTGGTCCAACTTCTTTCTGAACCTTTGAGACTTTTGTGCACTTTTCAACCATGTGACCTTGGACACATTTCGTTCTGATCCTCTTAAAGTGGATCCGGCTTTCTGAACTCTACCTTCACGGTTTGATTCTGCCTTCCTCTCTTGCTGTGTTCTTTCGAAAGTGTTGGGATCTGTTTCAATTTATGCTCTACCTTTCTCTCCCTTTTAAACCGAATTATTAGAGTGCCATCTGCGTTAAGCGCTCACCGCTGTCTGAAAATAAGTGGGGCTTTACTTAAGACTTGTCTAAATATTCTTGTAAGGGAGTGTATATACTTTAGTGACTGTGATTTTGAACGTGCTTGAGATTAGTGCCAGTGTGTTTTCTTAGATGTGTTTTTAAATAAATAATTATATATCTTCTACACCAAAGCTCTGGTCAGTGTTTGCTTGTTCTACTGTGTTTACCTGCCCTATTGCGTATGCTCTGTATACTGCCTAACTCTTCTTGAGAGAAGTCTGACTGCTCAGCCACAGCTACCAGTTAATCTGGGTGGTGCGGACTGCTACCAATTGGGTTTACTTTTAACTCCTGTAGTCCTAAACTTTTTGCAGTGGTCCCTAAGGGAACTGCACAGGTTTCTGTCTAACAAAAAGCAGGTTTCTGCCGAACAAAAAGTTAATTATAACTTCCCTCTACACCCAGTGAACCTGCCCTGGAAGCGAAAAAACAAAAAAAAATATTTTTGCAGGGAAAACCAACAAACAACCAACCTCCCACCACACCACCAAGTAGCTTGAAAACTACCTACAGAGCGACTAAATCTATTACTTTCACACACTCTGAACCCTGCGCCGTGCACCGTGACCGGTAAACAGTACTTAAAGTACTTCACAGAACGCGCGCGGGTGCGCTGCTTTGTGGGAAATTAACTTGGCCAGAGGGGGTGGAGGCGCCAGGGGGGCAGAGTCCGTGGGTCACAGGACCTTAAAATGAATAAAAGAAAAAGATGTTTCAGCGCGTTGACACAAAACTTAACAAAACTTACACTCTGTTTACAAAAATTCGCTATGTGCACAACAAGCACTACGTGCACAAAAAAACAGTCACCTTCTTTACTTTCAATCAGTCAGGCTTTTCTGTGTAGCTTAGAAAGACGTCCTCCCGTCGGACGTTCGCCTGCACATCGAAGGAAGAGCTGCGCTGAAACAATCGGAGCTCCGGTGAAGACAAGCTCACGAATCCACACACTGTCAACCCGCCACACCAGTAAACAGTACTTAAAGTACTTCACAGTGTTTGTGGTCTTCATTGTGGTGTTTGATGTGGACAGAATGCACTTGCCAAATTCATCTAGTTGTGGCCCTTCCTTGACTTTAGGCACATTACACAGCAAAGATGGATTGGCAGAGCATTTACGAGCAGCTAAAGAAACCACGGAATCTGGGCTCCGTTAGGTACACAGGCATTTAGGGGAATTGCCAGGTACCCTGTAGTTCTTTTCAAACCAGTCCTTTTTAGAAGGGGCTTTGAGTGGGGTTTCATTTCATGGTCAGGAGACATCCCTCCCAGATGTTGCCCAATATTGGAATGGAAATGACGGTCTTTTGAGTGTGTTCCCTTCACTGAAACATGAAGCTACATTTTCTTGGCTCAGTAGGAAGCAGGTCCAACAGATAGTGGCTCTTGACATGATATGAAATGACTCAATTTAGTCAGGGAATGAATCCTTGATTTGGAGGGTGGGGAGAGGCAGAGGGTTCACTGTTAGGCAGAATTCTCATAAATGGCCGATTTCCCTTACCTAATGAGTCCCTCAGCAGCTTTGCTGGATTTCTAGGGTTTATTCTTTTCTCCTGTTAAGAGTGTGAGCCTTTTCCCTGCTCTTACATGTGTTTTGCTGTGTGTGTTTTTACCATGTGTGTGATCATGGGTACTGGAGCCTCACCTACTCCATGGCCTCATATTTTCATGTGTGTTACACAGCACCTTCAGTGCAGTGACACAGGGTTGTCTTTGAGACTTCCCACCGACTACATTTTCTGGGGTTGACTACTGTCCCCCAGAATAGGTAAAGTTGCCATTAACTTTATTTTAGTCACTTTAAACCACAGACCCAGTACACCCCATCTTACATGGAGTATTGGAAAGGGTTACTTATTATCCCTTTTTGTCTGTGTCTCTTGGAGCATTGTTTCGCTCCCTTTACATCAAGACTTGGCTGGTGGCAGTGGTAATTACCCTACCTTTTCTACCGCCGTTATCTTATATAACCATGGTATTGTTTTAGGCTATTATATTAGCCTCGAACATAAACCCGCTTGACCACATACATTTTATTTTGGCTCCGACTGGATTTATTTATTTGTCATTTCTTTTTGTTAAAGTCTTTCTCGAGCTTTACTCTATGCGCCAAACCGGGGATGATTCCTTTGTTCGCCGTCTTTTCGCGTGCTTCTGCACAGAAGCCCTCCTTAAGGTGTCTGAAAGTCTGGGTAGGCAGGATGTGAGGGAGGGATCTTCGGACCTCGGCCATGTGTTCCCTTGGTAAACCAAGTCGCACTCCTGTTTGATTCGCTGAGGGGACTGTCCTTGCCAGGGCAGCCACCTTGCTGTGTGATTGACAGCTAGGCTGTATGAATGGGGGAAACTTGCATAAAAAGCAGGTCTCTGGGACTGGAAAGGCAGAGTCGACACTGGAACGAAAGAACCAACAAGGAGCTGATGGAAGAGGACCCCTACAACGAATGAACCGCCCGGTGAAGCCCTGCTGAAGGTCCGAATCATCAGAATCCGACAACAGAGAAGATCCTCCAGGAAACTTCTTCCCTTCAGCTGGTGGGACCAACCAGTTTGCCCAAACTGCAAGCCAGGACCCCTCCTCTGGTCGAATACACTGTACAGAGCTACAGTGGGCCAGATAGCCAAGAAGGTCAGACCCTGCTTGAGTTTTAAGGAGTGCGCCTTTTATTTGTTGCTTGCTCTGCTGCTGGTTTCTTCCATGGGTAGTGCAGGACCCTCCAGTCTTCCTACTTCTTGTCAGTCCGACAGTCGCTTCAGGAACCGTGAGCCTGCAGAAACTACCAGGAACGTCCGCCTCAGCTACAGCTTCCTCTCTGTTTTATGGTACTGTGCAAATCCAGTTGTTCGTTTCGTTCAACCGCGATGAAAGTGTTTGAAATCCTTCTCCAACCCCAGGGCTTGTCCTTCTCTTCTCATTGAACTAACTTTTCTGCCAAACCACCTTGTCCGGAATCCGTGGCATGTACTTTACCGCTAACTACCCTGAACTGTGTGATCTTGACCACAAGACTTTTGACCCATTGACTTTGGCCCAATCTACCTGATTCTATCACTGTAGTTCCTCTTGTTCAATTGCCCTGGGTACTTACCTGTTGGTGTGATTTAATTTCTATTAACTTTGTCTTTCCCTCACTTTTAAATTGCTGGAGTGCCATTTTGCCCCTACTTCATTTTGTGAGCTTAACTTGTCTGGAATTTAAGGGAAGTGGTGTGGTGTATTAAGAGTGTGATTTTTAAACTGCTTTCAATAGTGTAATGTTATGCAACTCAAGAGTAAAATAAATGTACATGCTTTTACTTGAAAACCTTGAGTCAGTGTTTGCCTGAATCATAGTAATTGCTGTCCTTTGTTTAACTATCTGATACTGCTCACTTACTCTTGAGATAAGTCTGGCTGCTCAGCCATTGCTACCACTTTAACTGTGTAGTACAGGCTAGTACCAAAGGTGAATTTGTATGGTCACCTGTAGTCTTAATTGCGTGTGGTGTTCCCAAAGGGTTCTGCATATAATTCTGCCTAACATTCACCATCCACAGAGATCAAGTCTAACTTATTATCAATGGTAGCAGTGTGAGTCGATGCCCCTTCTTGAGAAGCCGCTGGAGAGGTGAAGCGACGGCATCTAGGCAGAGCAGAAGGCAGATCCAGTAGAGGAGAAACAGTCGAAAAGACAGGGACTCTGGACTGCAATAACAAAACCAGTGTCTGCCCTAGAGAAGATATCCATCAACTGATAGTGGGCTTCCGAGTGACTGGGAGCCGACATTGGTCGAGGAGCAGTAGGTGCACAAGTAGTACGAAGTAGCTAAGAAAGTGGTTGAGTTTGAGCCAAAGATGTGAGGTCGTCCTCGATATCTGAAAAAACACCTTCGGGAATAGCACAGGGGACTTGCGGCACCAATGTGAACAACATTTTTTGTGGACCAAACCGAGGACCCATAGATGCTGTTGAGAAAATCAAAGATGAAAGGCAAAGATTTAATCGCTGACAAGACACTTGTCCATGTCAACTGAGCTCTTGCCATCGACAAAGTTATCGTGGTAGTAGACCCGGTCTTGATCGTTGTCGAGATAATTGACGACTGAGTGGACAACTACAAAGTCGTTGACGGAGTGGCGGACAAGGTCGTCGATGGCATGGTGAATGAACACTTGTGTTTATGGATTGTCAACATGAAAGGTGTTGACGGGACAGTCAGCTGAGTAAGCTGCATCGACTAATGTTTTGTGGATGAAAGAGGAGCAATGGACATGGAAAACGTCAACAAAGCAATACCTTGAACTTTGTTGATCTTGGTTGCTTATTAGATGATGCTGGTGGTGGTACGGCTACCTTTTCCGGCATAGTCTGAGCATGGCTGGAAAGCCTTTTTTTCCCCCTATTCCCACAGTAAGCCTCCCCGTGGGATCTCAACCTCTTAAGCGCTACTTTGGCAGAGTGCAGCATGACTCCGGCCAGAAATCTAATCCAAGGCCACTGTCCCCTCATCCAGCTAAGCCACTAAACCTTCTGTGTTGATCCTTGAGGGTCTTTCTAGAAACAGAGTGGCAGAAGGAAGACCAGTCATCATCATGACTGGGGCAGTATAAGCATTCTTCATGTTGATCAGATATTTTTTAGTTAGCCTTTGGATCGCCATAATGGGGTAAGGAACAACCCTTCCTAGGTCACAACCCTGAGGGGATGAGAAAAACATCAAATGAAGAGGATAACTTGTACTGAAATCCTAAGACTTCAACGTTTAGTAATACATCTGAAGATGGCCTTCAAGGGTGGAGCTAAGGGAGATGCTGCCTGAGCAAGATGACCCAAAACAACTCTAAGAGAACACTAATGTGAATATTCAAACATGTGAATCCATGAAAGATACAATGCTGGAGAACTACATCTTCACATAGAATATGGAGCTTTATAGTATACTTGATATCTATTGTCACCTTTGTGATGTCCATTAACTCCGAGTCGAGCTGTGAAATTGCTTCTTGTGCTGAAGAATGTTGAGAATATTGCCTTGCGAGGGTCTCCTGAATCTGAAGCTGTATTCGGGCAACCTTTAAAAAAACAGAAGATATACAAATTACCAAATAAAAGGACATCTCTTGACTGACAGACTAAAAGATGTAAACAATGGATCAGCAAGAAACATTCTACAACAAGCAAAATAAGTATTTTTACCATCATGCGTGTTCATTATTGCTTCATCCACATGTCCTGCTGGAAGCAGTCAAAACTTACATTCACTGCATTCATCCACTGCTCGCACATAAAATCCACATGTTTGGATCCAAAAGCCAATTTGTTGTAGTACTATTGCTGTATACTATGTGATGAATCCTGTGATGTCACCCTTTCCACTCAGGGCATGGCATCCCCCTAAATTCACAAGCCCTTATGCCCTATTGTAGTACAGATAGAGTCCAACAACCTCTATACTGACAACAGGGCTCTTTTTGACAACTTTTGCCAATACACTGAGACGAGGAAGAGGTTGAGAGTAATGCAGAGCACAAAAGCCTTTCAACCAGAGATGCATGCTAGTGGATGGAAGCATCCAATAGGTGCAGGAGACTTACAATCCCAGCCCTGCAAGGGAGATGGAGATCCACAGTACCAAACACAGGTCGGGAAGCAAGAAGCAGACCAACTACAGCACGTAGCAGCAGGGCGCCACCACGAGAGGTCCAGAGGGGAAAATCTTGCTGCACGCAGACCTGCTGACGAGGACGAGGAGGAGGTCCAGGCACGGCAAACACCAGAGGACAGGTGGGATGCCAGCAGAAGGAGGAGGTGCCCTGGTGGAGAAGCCAAGGGATGCAGAGAACACAGGTGAGCCCAGAGAGGGGAATTGGGACACCAGGGCGCTTCAAGGCGTATACCGCACAGCATGGGAAGGCAGAGACACTCACAGGGCAAGGGAGTTGGGATGCAGAGTAGATTTTGAAAGGAGACAAATGAATCTAGGTCAAAGACCTAGTACCTGAAAGAACTGAATTTTAACACATGGTAGTAGTACTGGCACGAGAGTAAACTAGGCAGCCGGTTTTGACTCTGGGACCCAAAGTACAAAGTGAATAAACCCTGGCAGGAGAGGATACCAGGCAGTGTGATTGAGCATCTGGGACCCACACCCAATTACAAATAAGGAGGTATACAAGTAAGAGATGCCAGAGGAGGAAAGGCAGTCTCTTGAAAGTATATGAAACCCAGGGGAAGGAACCAACCCACCTGGAAAGGTGATTAAACTGTGGAGAGCCAAGCGAGTCAAGGAGAGGAAAAGAAGCTTTGAGTGTGTTAATTCTAGGGGAAGGGACCCAAACCCCCTGGATTAGATAATTGCATATTTCTGAGAAAGATGTGGTTGAAAGCTGAGAGATTCAGGGGAAGGGACACCCCCATGACCCGCGCCTCCTCCTGAGGATTGTGTAACCTTGTGGAACTTGGATTGTTTATTTATTTGCGCAACTTTTAAATTTTGTGTTGGAACATTGGAAAGCCTACAGATGGCAAAACGAAAGACTTTGCCCCTTTGCACATTTCTTTTAGTTTAGCTTGTAAGGGTCAAGATAGGATTTTGTCCATTCTGACACGGATATCCTTTAATTTCGTTGAGGCAGGGAAACCCCTCATAGTGATAGGTCATTCTCCAACCCTACTTTTACTTTAGTAAAAGTCTATAGAAATCATCACAATGCCTCTGTGTCCGAGTCTTACTCCCGATCCATTACACTATACTTGTAACCGCCATTGAAAGTATCAGCCAACACACAATGCAAAATGTGGTGCAATTAGAGATCAGTTGTCCCTCCCAGTGATCTTTGGATGAATTTTCATTGTCAAGAGGGTTGAAAAAATACCAGGTACACTCGCTTAATGGTGTGTTGCTATAAAGAAACATATCTGTGCAAGTACAATGGTTTGGCCGAGTTGACCGCATGCTGAAAATGATAAGTTACTTACGGTAGTGACTAACTTACTTCTAGTCCATAGTCCACTTTCTTCCATACCATATGGGAGTCCCTCGCTAGGGACGGGAGACTGAATCTTTTTCACCAGAAAAATCTTACTCTTTAAATTTAGAGACACGTGGGGGCGCGGCCATGGGAGCATCTGCTCCCCACCGGCGCAACTCCTCAGTCCCCTTTGACACGTCGACAATATTAACATTGCCTAATAACACCAGTTTTATTAGGGGGGAGGATGGTGGGACGTATGGAGGAAAGTGGACTATGGACTAGGAGTATGTTAGTCAATACGGTGAGTAACCTATAATTACTCCTATGTCTCGTACCCTTTCCTTCATACTGTATGGGCGATTACAACTGAATGTAGCCCCAGGGTGGAGAGTTCTCCCTCTTAAGAAAACAAGTTCCTTAACACTGCCTGACCAAATGCTGCGTCCAACCTGGCGCTGGCATCGAAGGAGTAGTGGTTGAAGAAGGCCCAGGGATTAGCCCACGTAGTCGCCTTGCTGATAATCTGCCACGGAACGTGTCTTTGGACAACTAACGCCGTGGCCTTAGCTCTGATGGTGTGGGCATGCACATGCAAGAAGCACTGAAGAAATGGAACTACCATCCATATAATCTGAAGAAAGAAGAAAGAGCAAGTCTGAAAAATGTATGCGAGAACCATAATATAACAATCAAGCACGCCGACAAAGGTGGAGGGATGTCATAATGGATACTAACAAATATGACGCAGAATGCTTCAGACTTCTGGGAGATGAAGGATCCTATAAAAAAACGAAATCAAGACTTGACGGGTAGACTTCGGAAGGAAATTATGAGTCTGACGAGACATGCAACCAACGAAGAGTGGGTGAGCAAAGAGGAATGTGCTTTCCTCTGCAAAAATCATCCCAAGAAAGGGGCATTTTATGCACTACCAAAAGTACACAAAAGCATGGAAAACCCACCAGGTAGACCAATAGTGTTGGCTATAGACTCCCTGTTAGAACCCCTATCTATTTACACAGAATTCTGTCTCAAACCATTTGTGCAGCAAATGCCTGAATACATCAAAGACACCACTGACATGATCAACATGGTCCATGATATCAGAATTAATCAGAGCGACATTTTTGTAACAATGTATGTGAAATCATTGTATACATCGATTCAGCAAATGGAGTGTTTGGAAGTATTGGGTACATGTCTGGACAAACGCCCCATGCCACAGACACCGCCAACCGGCTTACTTTTAGAATGTGCACGCTTAGCAATGAGTGAACATTTCTTTTTGTTTAAAAAGCAGCTACACAAACAATTGAAATAAATGAGTATGGGTGCAACATTTGCACCAGACATGGGCAACTTATACATGGCTAATTTTGAAAATCTATACATTCTGGAGTCAGAAAATACACTGAAACAACAACATTTTGGAGATAAATTGGTCATCTGGAAACTATTTATTGATGTTTTTCTGATATGGAGAGGGTCTAGCATTTCCCTCCAGTTTTTTTAATGGATCAATATGTGTGATCCCCACATTAGATTCACCATTGAAAGGGATTTAACACAAGTGAGTTTTCTGGATCTATTTATCCAGAAATCGGAGACGATATTATAAACCACGCTTTACAGAAAACCCACGGACAAGAATTCCCTTCGACATTCTTCAACTTTTCATCCAGATGGTCTTAAACTGAATCTACAATATGGACAATTTCTCAGAATTCAGAGAAATTGTACAAAAAAGGAGGAATTCATGGACCGCTCAATGATCCTCAAGGGGAGACTGACAGGGGAAACCCCAAGAAGCTGGTGAGAGAAAACTATTAAAGGGCATTAAATGCACACCGAGAGGTGTGTCTGGCCCCCAAAGTGAGGCCTGTAATGATCGACTTATGTGTCTGTTAGGGAGAATTCTCTGTAAAGGCTAATTTCCCAAACCTAGTGAGTCCCCCAGCAGCTTTTCTGGATTTTTGGGGTTTAATTTTTTCTCCTGCTAAGAGTGAGACTCTTTTTCTCCCATACTTGGGCATGATTTGAGAATGTCGTTTGACTAATTAATGTGTTTTATGGGCTATGGGGTCTTTTACTCCCTAGGGCTTCATGTGTTTTTGGTATGTGTGTTACACAGCACCTTCAGTGCAGTAACACAGGGGTGTCATAGTGACCCCCCAAACATAGACTCCACACCCTGGGATTGACAACTGTCTCCCAGGGCAAGTAAAGTCACCATTGGCTTTGCTAGTCTTAAATTGTGAACAGAACCAGTACAGACCATCATATTGTGGAAGTAATGGTAGGGGTAATTCGATTGCCCCTGGGTGTTTTACAAGGGGATACTGTCTAGTCCCCCCTTGTCGAGTTTCTGGCTGGTGGCAGTGGATACCATGAGAAATATTCCACCGGAATATTTCCTATGGGATTTTTCCATTCATTTTAAACGCACCACTTTTTGGTGCAATGTTAAAGATACCGCCGGGTTATTTAATATTTATTCCCCGGTTGGGTCTTTTTGCCAGGACTCGGTTTTAAAATGGCGTTTGTGTTCGCCTCTGAAACCCTAACCCAAGTCGAGCCCTTTGTTCCACTTTTGCGGGCTTCTGCCCAGAACCAATATTGATATCCTGACCAGATCCTGAAGAAGGCTGAAAAACACAAGGCTTATTTTGATAGCCCTTCTGTAACGACTGAGTAGATTATGTCAATAAGCGTAGTTGCTATTTCACAGAAGAAAACACTGATAGTTTATATGGGTGTACAGAATTGATACATTAATGTGATTTTTATGAAGGGTCCGATGTTTAGGGTAAACCCATATTTTGTTATGTCATTGGATGCATGATAGTAAGCTTGAGTATGTATGGTGGAATGAATCTGATGAGCAAACAGTGTTGATAAATGTGTGAATTTGTGATAATAAATTTAAGTTTGTGTACGATAACTTGCTGTTAGTAGTATCTATCCAACCTCATCACCAAGGTCCATTTTGTTTATTACTACTACGGAAAGGATCCATGGGTCCGCAAACCTTACAGCCAGCGGTGACAGGGAAGGGCAAGCCTGCCCACCACAGGAGACTCATGGATGAGTCATGCTTTCTTGCCCTCTGAGGCTTGGGTTTAGGAGGCGGACTGAAAAAAGCCCTTGTGCGCTGCCTTGTGCTGCTTACGCCTGTGCTGGCTCGGGGGATCTGTCCGGTTGTCTGGACTGTCTCTCTTGGAAGCCCCTGAAGGCGCCAAAGGACCGACCGTTGTCTGAGCGCTGCTGTGCCTGGCTATATGCCTTGGCGGTGGACTTGATGAGGATCGACAAGGACTTTGCAGTATGCAAACTATTCTTCTCATCGAGTTCCTCATCCGTGGTCAAATGGAACAGATCTCCTCCCTCGAAAGGAAGGTCCAGTATACGTTCCGGGACATCAGGGTTGGACTTAGTGGCCCTGAGCAAGCAGTTGTTCACATGTCAGTAGCAATGCAAATGGCACGACCTGATGTATCGTTATGATCCACCATGGACTCCATAATGTCCCTTGCCACTATTTTGGCTTCCGCCAGCCCCGCCTTGAAGCGAGCCTGGCTCTGTACAGGGAGTTCGGGTAGGAAATCTGCCATTTCTTGCTAGAACCTCTGGTTGACCGCCACCAACATGGCATCCGCATTGGACTGGCACAAATGCAGAGTAGCGTTAGAATAGATTTTCTTACTGAATGTCTCCAGGATCTTTTCCTCCTTACCCAGGAGTGCAGTGGCTGAAGAAGCAGAGGATGATTGAGCCTTGGAGTAGAGGGATGCTGCTGCAATCACTGTGTGAAGTTGGGGGTGTGCCAACAGTAAGAGGGGGTCCCCTTCCATTTGTCTAAATTTGGCGTTGAGATGCCGATGGGTAGGCTGAGTAGAAGGAGGCTTGAGCCATCCTTTTTTGGCAAGCGCCACCACGTCCTTTTGCATTGGGATTCCTGTTCTAGCCATGGGGCGTAGTGAGAACTTCTGCCAATACCCCCGCCTCTGGTTGTTCCACCTGTGGCTGTGGGATCTCCAAATATTCAGCCATGCCAGCCAATCGTTCATGAAAGGCTTTGGCTGATGAGGTGTCGGGCTCCTCCTCATCTGCATCAACTATTGTGTCTTGCTGGTCTGGTGCAGTCTGAGGGCTGCTGGGCGCAGGAAGCTGTAGCGTACTGATGATCAGCGCCGGAGGCTGCTGCAGCAGCGGAGCTGCTGTGAACGGGATGGTCACTGGCGCGAGCAACTGAGGCTGTGCTGGGCCCAGAGGAGTTGGCCCCAAAGGAGGAAAAGCGGTGGGTGCTAGTGGCTGTACCAAGGGGCGCATGTCCCCGATGACTTCCCCAAGGATGTTGCCCATCTATGTGGACCACGTGGTAGCGATGTCCCAGCTGTGGTCTGGGGCAAGGCACCAGAGGCAAAGAGCGTGGGGGTCAGACGTAGGGAAGAGCCTCTCACAGGCTGGACACCTGTGGAAGCCCGCTATCGTCCACAGGCACTGGGGAGGAGCGTGGCGCCAGAAGACAAAGCAGTACCTGATAAATTAAAAGAAAAAAAGACTACATACAAGATGACTTCTCCGGGGAAGAGCGCCTGGAATAGGTCAGAGGCCTAACCCAGGAGCGCTGGTAAAAGCGGTCCGTTCTAGTCGACGCAGAAAAGAGGACTGGGGAGTGTCGCCGGTGGGCTGAGTCAGGGGAGCGCATGCTCCCAGGGCCATGCACATCTACATTTAAAGTGGAAGATGATTTTTCTGGGGAAAAAGGTTCCGTCTCCTTTCTCTAGCAAGGGACGCCCATACAGTATAGAGGAAAGGGGACAGGACGTAGGAGTACATGGAAGAATGTTAATACTTCTACTGGATTCATACATTTGGCGTTGAATTGCAAAGTGGTTAGGACATTGAGTGGCAGGTTCAAATACCACCTCCAACAAAGCCTTCTACTACAGGCTTTGTGTTTTTATTTTACTTCATTGTGTTGATCTTGTTTTCCACATAAAAAAATAAAAGCATCCGGCAGGCAATATGGGATGGTAAAACATACCACTGTAATTTTCTTGTTGATGAATTCTCCTCCCACAAATTCCTCATTTTGGGAGACAGTCCTGCAGCGGTAGTTGCCCTTGGAAACTCTACCAGCAGGGGGCGTAGTGTTGCTCAGCGTTAACCTCATTTGACACTGCGCCTCTATGGTCCCATAAGTATTGCGCCATAACATAAATAAAGCACATCTTGCTTCTTGACCAAAGTTCTTCCCTCGCTCGAGGGTTTAGCAGCTCAGTCAATATCTTACTAGGGTAACTTTGATTTGATTTTTTTTTTTACTCTTATATTGCTGTGCAGGATTGGAAGGCATGAGGAATCTGCGGAAGGAGAATACATCAGCAAGGAACACTACCATGGTAAATGATGGTTTCCGTCTAATGGGTTGCATTCCCAAACATTTCTCATCTTTCACTCTCACATCAGTCAGACTGTTGAGACCAAGAATCCTGTGTGCGGTATCCCCCTCTATAAAGCAGTTGCAGCCACTTGTCTGCTGAATGGTCCCGGAGTAATTACTTTCCCTGCCCTAGATTAACATTCCAAAGCGCAGAGCATAATCCACTGAGAAATGGTCTGTTCATTCACAGCCTTGCCTAAACAAGATTCAGAAAAACAAACTACTTACTTTTCGGTAATGGTCTTTCTGATAGACGTTCCTCCCACCTCCCACAGATTACTCATTTATGATTTCTATATCCCAGCACAAGCTGATCTTTGAAAATTCTTTCCACCGTCAGGGGCGCTGCGCGGCTCCACCAGATTTCTCTTTGCGCCATGGCCTGGACATTACATTTGGGCAAGTGCACATATAGAGGCAGTGTGCCCCATGACCTCAGTTCCACCCTCCCCCTCCCTCTCCCACTGTAGGCCTGCACTTACCCATTTATAATTATTTACAGGTGAAAGTTCCCTAGCACCTATTACACTGGGCACTCACACCTGTTGCTCACTCACGAGCACGGGCACTCCAGCACTCCCCCTCCGCCCCCTCTCCCTCTTGCCCTCTCCTCTCCTCTCTCTGCATGCTATGAACGC
This sequence comes from Ambystoma mexicanum, assembly GCF_040938575.1. Classification (NCBI taxonomy): domain Eukaryota; kingdom Metazoa; phylum Chordata; class Amphibia; order Caudata; family Ambystomatidae; genus Ambystoma; species Ambystoma mexicanum. The sequence goes on from NC_090935.1 coordinate 371,886,114, forward strand.
TCACAAGCCCTCAAAGGTTCGTCTTTATCTTCCAGTGTATTCATTGTTTTCTATACCATGTTCCCTCCCTCTTGCTCTCTGGGCGCTTTGAAACACAATTTACTTTTTGTATAAGCGCCTAACAAGTTGCAATAAATATAATAAATATCAGAAAACTTTGTAGGACTTCTCTGCCAAAACAAGCATCCTGACCAGACATAGAATCCAAGCAGTAATGCTTAGCAAGTCTGTGCAAGGAAGCCCACATAGTTGCTTGGCAAATACCCAGAACAGGCATTTCACGTTGCTGAGCCGGCAGCCAACGCTCTGGTGGAATGAGACCCAAGATCTTCAGGGAACTCCTGGTCGGCCAGATAATAGCATTCCGAGAGGCAGAGAATGATCCCTCAAGATAGGGCCTTTTTCGTGACAGCCCAGCCCGCTCGGGCACCTGTGCAACTAACGAAAGGTTGGCCATCAGCCCTGCTCTCCCTTGTGCGAGAGACTTAGAACTAGATGGCCTGCACTGGATTTAGCTAATGGAAATGATCTTCTGACTTGGAAGGGTGAGGCAGAGGATGGAAGATGGCTGGATGTATCTTTTGAGAAAGATGTTAATGTTAAAGGATATTTGTACCGCACACTATCACCACCGGAGTGGTCCCCTGCCGCTCTGGCGGCTCTGAAAGAGGGAGGGAGGGCGAGTTAGTGGCAATAAGCTGGAAAAGTGAAGAGAGCAGTGATGTGCTGATGGCAGCCTCAGCCCGGTGGGTCTGTCAGCTGAGCTTGAGGGGGTTTTACGGTCGGTAGTCGTCGTGTGCTGTTGTGCAAGTCTATGTGGCGTTTGTTTTGTTGTTGCAGTGTAGTGAAGTTAGTGCGGATTGCTGCGTTTTAGGCTTGTGGTTGTGTTTGGTTAGAGTTTGAGAAGTGTATGCAGAGGGATGAAATTGTTAGTGTATTGGTTAGTTGGCATTGCTGTCCTTGTAGTTATGTCTATGTCTGATGTTTGCTATCATTCACTATTCCATTGTTGCTAATTTTCAATATTCTGTCTACAAGTGAGGTAGGCTAGTGATCACGATTGCAATCAAGTGTTGCACTTACCATCATTTACAGTTTCATGCAAGTGTGGCGCATGCTAACATTCACATGTCTATCTAGATGCGACACAAGCTAAAGTTAAGAATTCCATCTAAGTGTGGTACATGCTAATATTCATAATCCCGTCTAGATGTGACGCAAGCTAAAGTTAAGAATTCCATCTAAGTGTGGTACATGCTAACATTGTTACACCTGTCTAAAGATGACGCAGGCTAATCTTAACATTTCTGTATAGGTGTGGCACTAGTTAACATTGGCTAGTGTGTTAGTGCGTAATGCAATGCAACATTTACAGTCAGGCCAAGAATGGAATTAGGCTTGTGGTCACAAATCTCTCTATGAATGCGTGGCGTAATTCTATGGCAGTCTACGTTATAATCAAAGACCAGCTTGGGAAGGAAGGAGGGTCTAACTCTCAATGTTGCCTTCTCCTTTGAGAAAACAAGTAGGGAGGATTAACAGACAGAGCGTGCAACTCACTCACCAGTCTAGCGAAAGGGATGGCAACCATGAAAATCATCTTATGGGTTAGCTGTCTTAAAGAAAAAGAATCAAGAATTACACTTTTTTTAAAAAAGAAAATGAATAAAGGGGCTAAACTGGAGCACCCATTAAAACCTCAACACTAAGGGAGTGGTCTGGCACGCGAGGAAGAAAGTATGGCCGTCTGAGAACTTCTGCGATAATGGGGAATTACAGCATGGTATGGCCCTGTGAGATGTGAACGATGATGACCTACATTGGCATATCATACTGAGTAAAGTACAAAGAGGCTCCCAATGAAGTTCGAGCTTGATGATCGGCAGCGAAGTTGCTTAGGCAGCCCGGGCACGCTGGGGGCCTGTGACCTCAACCGAGGCTGCAGCAGCTCTCCCCGCTGCCTGACTCCACAGACCTGCTGCCCGCCTGACAAACATCAATGCCCATCAATACTACCCAACCCATCTACCGCATACCTTCTGAAACTTCTGGCCCCTAGCCTGATAGACCCGTCTCTCCATGGATATACAACTATCCACTTCAGCCATCCAACGACTCACCTGTGGGCCTTCTGCCCACTTTACTGCAATGGTCTTCATCGGGTCTATCGTTGTGGCTAAGAAGACTTTCCTGTATTTACTGAATCCAGCCTCACCCCATATACCAAGCAACACCAGTTTTGGGTCTAAGGGAACATGGAACCGTAGCAACATGGAGAGCTTTTGCAAGCCCCTCCTCCAAAAAGACCTGGATCTGTGTGCAGCCCCAAATCATGTGGAAAACGGTGCCCCCGCATTCCGACATCTCAGACAGCTATCGCTCTGTGTTATGCCCCACTGGACCAACGCTGCTCTAAATAGTACACTCGGTGCAGTAGCTTGTATTGAATAAGTCGAGCGGATATTGGAATCTCTCTCGGAAACATGAGTGCCTCTACCTATTCCTTGGGTGCCAATGCCCCCACATCTCCTTCCCAACGTTCCTTGAGTCGGTTGAGTTCCTTTGCCCTGAACGCATTGAGGACCTGGTATAGGGTGGAGATGACCTTGGTGACAACGTGCTCCGGTTAGAGTTTGGCTTCAATGGGCGAGCATTGTGAAATCTTCTCAACGGATGTAAACTAGGATTCCACAGGGTGAATTAATTATAAGTGTTGGTAGTATTACCTGCCCGGCAGACCATACATATTTTATAGCTCCCCAAATGTGCAGAGCCGTCCCTTCCGCACCACATTCACCAATGTATGTATCCCACTGTCCCGCCAACTGCAGTAGTGTCCCATTTTCAGTATCTCAAGCAAGAGTGCATTGTGCCACAGGGTTTGGTCCAAGGTTGCTCCTCCCGCTCCCCCAGCCTATGTATCTGTGATCATCAGCCCATACCATACCATACCATACCATACCATACCGGATGAGTGTGCTGCAGCATCGGTGGAAGAGCCACCCCCCCCATAGCATTTGTATGGGCCGCATCCCACTCATCCATCCGATCTCTATTGCAATGTGGGACTGCCTAGGGTCTCCCATGCACCCAATCATTCACAGCCCTAGTTGCGCAGCCCAATAGTATCGCTGGTGGTCAGGCAGGCCAATTTCCCTCTCCCACACTTAGCGCTGCAGTGTTCTAATGGCGATGTATGGCTGCTTCCCAACCCACAAAGGGTGGCATCAATCCTGGCAAACACCAAATTGGGGACCAGGAGTGGAGCGTTGTGTAGCACAAAGAGGAACTATGGAAAGGTTAACATCTTAAAGAGTGCCATCTTCCCCTCTAGGGTCAGAGGGAGATGCTGCTAGTGTACTACTTCGAGTGCAAACCTGTCGAGCACCGGAGAGAGATTCAGCTGCAAAATCTGATAGACCAGGGCTCACCTAAATGCCCAAATACTTGAAGACGGACATTGAGATCGGATAGGGACAAGGCATACTTGCCTTAAGCCTACTAAACATTTGATATTCCGTCAGTATTTGTGTGACAATTTGACAGGAGCTTCATGGCTTGCTCATGTATGTCAGGAGGTTGTCAGCATAGAGTGAGACCCATTCCTCCCTCCCACGGCCACGTAAATCCTACACACCCTGGGTCTGGTCTGAACTTAATAGCGAGGGGTTCAATTGCCAAAGTGAACAGTAAGGGGAAAAGGAGATACCCCGGTCTCGTCACCGCTGCAAGAGGAAGGCCCTGGAGGTTGACCCTGACCATTGCCTCGGGTGAGTTATAAAGTAGCCGAGTCTAGGCCAGGAAGTTTTCTCCAAACCCCATGCATCCCATGATCTCCCCCAGTGAATTCCAGCACAAAAAACTTTTTCAAAGTCCACTGCCAGGAGCGCAAGCAGATCTGATATCAGATTAACCTGGTTTATGGCTAACTGCACCTGGCAAAGGTTCATGCGTATGGATCTTCGAGAGCATAAAACCTCACTGGTCTGATTGGATCAGTGAACCAATCACTTCAAGAATGCAGTTGGCCAGGATTCGATCCTGGATCTTTGCCTCCCCGTTGATCAGTGATATTGGTCTGTTTGAGGCGCATTGTTCAGGTTATTTTCCCGGGTTTAGGGAGGACCACTATACAAGTCCGGGAGGAGATGTTCGTCCCACCTACACCGTGTAAGGAACAAGTTACTTACCGTAACTGTTGTTCTCCATCATGGGTCTGGCATCTTAGGCATGAAGGAGGGCTGCGTCCGCAGCACGACCCTCGTTTTCCTGGAATGTTAAGTACAGAGGTTTACAGGAGAGGGCTCCGATCACTCCCACTGGTCGTGCGGAGGTGATGGCCACAAAAAATGCTGTCTTCCACGATAGGAATTTCAGCGGTGCCAAATGCATAGGCTCGAACGGAGGACCCATGAGCCTAGTCAGCACCACATTGAGCTCCCACGCCGGGGCCGGAGACTTCACCGGCGGGAACGAGCGGAAAAGTCCTTTCATGAACTCCTTGACCAGGCGGTGCGGCCACAGCGACGACCACCCCAGAGTTCTGGTGTAGCGGGAGATAGCCACAAGATGAATCTTGATGGAAGCGTGCGCCAGCCCTGCCTTGGCCAGCGACAACAAGTACGGCAGAACCGGAGGGGCCGTAATCCGTAGAGGGTTTATCTTCTGTGCACGGCACCCGACGGTGAACCTCTTCCATTTATGTCCGTAGCACTTAAGAGCAGAAGAAGCCCTGGCCTTGGCAAGTACCTCCTTGCAGTCCGCCAGGATCTCGTATCCTCCAAACTCTAGTGCTGCAGGAGCCAGGCCTGCAAGTTCAGCGACCATGGGTCATGGTGCAGAATCGCGCCTCCTTCCCTGGCGAGCAGATCTGCGTCCGTCGGAAGCCTGACTGGAGGGGACGTTGACAAGTCCAGAAGGTCCGGGCACCATATTTGTCTCGGTCATGCCTGTGCGACGAGGATCATCCTGCACTGGGACCGTCTGAGTCGATTGATGAGTCGCAGAAGCAACGGCAACAGAGGTAACGCATAGAGAAACAGGCCGTCCAAGGGGAAAGAGAACGCATCCCCATGCTCCCCGTCTGGGGAAACCTGTTGGCGAACCTCCGTCACTTGGTGTTTCCTCGCTGTCGCAAACAGATCAATATGTTGATTACCCCATCGTCGGAACAGAAGATCCACTTGATTCTGCCAAAGCTCCCACTCGTGGCACGAGCGGAGCTCCCTGCTGAGGGAGTCGACGATGTTCTTCACTCCCGCCAGATGAAAAGGGACGAGGAACGGGACGAGGAATATCCCCTGGGCCACGGCCCAGTGCTCCTTTTTTCCACCTATCCCACGCTGGCAGCCGTAAGATGGCCCACGTCTCCAAGGCCCAGGGAATCCAGGATGCCTCCTGACCCGAGCCTGTCAACAGCCGTACACGCCATTAGCGAGAACCTCTGGCCACCTAGCCTCTGATTTGCCGCTTCCTGACCAGGACCCTCTTCTGCAACCACCAACTCTGCCTAGGTAAACTCACCTACTATACGAACCAGTAACACAGAGCCACATGCTTATGCTGCTCTGCGACTAAGTCGGACGGCAAACGCTGCTACCCAGAGTCCCTCATCGTACCTCCACTAGACTCATCACTCATGAAATGTATGAACCCATTGCAATAATGCCCAAAAACCATTGCCAACTATATACTGTATGCATCACACCATTATAGGGCAGATTGCCCTCCTCTCAAAGCTAGCTACTGCCCACCTTGAAATGCTTGTTCCCACTGCTGTATGTGATTTGTATGCTGCGCACCACTGAAATGCCCTCTGCCCACCTCCTCAAAACTGCTGTCCATTTCATGTTTGCTGCCATATGTGATTTGTATGCTGCACACCACTGAAATGCCCACTGGCCACCTCCTCAAAACTGCTGCCCATTTTATGTTTGCTGCCATACGCGATTTGTATGCTGCGCACCATTGAAGTGCCCACTGGCCACTTCCTCAAAACTATTGCCCATTTTTAGCTGCCAGCCCATATAAACACTGCTCCAATGTGCACTCATCAACGCACGCTCCCTACCAGCACATGCCACAGAGATTCACAACCTCATCACTGATCTTAACCTAGACATCATAGCCATTACCAAGACCTGGCTACACGAAGCTTCAGGCCCAGCCATCTGCCAAACCCTACCCACCAGGCTACATCATCCTTCGTCAAGGTAGGACCTCTAAGAAAGTGGGAGGGGTTGCCCTAATTCTCAGGGAAACTCAATGCCAGGCAGCTAAAAACCACTGAGGCTGACAACTTTAACATGCTATTGGTTAAAATATCTCTCTCACCAAATGACACCATAACTCTCCACAATGTCTACTGGCCTCCAGGCCCAACCCTTGATTTCCAATCTAAGCTCACCCACATCTTAAGGGATAACCTCAAAACAAACACAAGAGCCACTCTCCTAGGCAATCTCGATTAGGTTTCAAAGACCCCCAAAGGTCGTATATTAGACTGGATCGCGGATCTCAACTGTGCGGCTGACATTAGCTCCAACACACAACACCCTTAGACTGACTGTTAGGGAGAATTCTCATAAATGGCTGATTTCCCTTACCTAATGAGTCCCTCAGCAACTTTGCTGGATTTCTAGGATTGATTTTTTTTCACCTGGGAAGAGTGCAAGCCTTTTCCCCACTATTACATGCGTTTTGCTGTCTGTGTTTTTACCATTTGTGTGATCTGGGCTCTGGCGTCTCACCTACTCCATGAGCCTCATTTTTAAGTGTGTTACACAGCAACTTCAGTGTAGTGACACAGGGTTGTCTTTTAGACTTCCCATTGACTCAATTTTTCTGGGACTGACGACTGTCTCCCAGAAACATGCAAAGTTGCCATTAACTTTATGTAGTATCTTCAAACCAAACCCAGTACACCCCATCTTACATGGCGTATTGGAAAGGGTTAATTCCTATCCCTTTTTGTCGGTTCCTCTTGGAGCACTGTTTCGCTCCTTTTACATCAAGACTTGGCTGGTGGCAGTGGTAAGTACCCTAACTTTTCTACCGCGGTTATCTTATATAACCATGGTACGGTTTTAGGCTATTATATTAGCCTCGAACATAAACCTGCTTGACCAAATACATTTTATTTTGGCTCCGGCAGGGTTTACTCGCCATTTCTTTTTGTTAAAGTCTTTTTTGTGTTTTACTCTGTGCGCCAAACCGGGGATGATTCCTTTGTTCGCCGTCTTTTCGCGGGCTTCTGCACAGAAGCCCTCCTTAAGGCAGCTGAAAGTCTTCGGACCCCTGCCATGGGTTCCCTTGGTAACCCAAGTCGCACTCCTGTTTGATTGGCTGAGGGGACTTTCCTTGCCAGGACAGCCATCCTGCTGTGTGATTGACAGCCAGCCTGTATGAATGGGGGAACACTGCATAAAAAGCAGGTCTTTGGGACTGGAAAGGCAGAGTCGCCACTGGAACGAAAGAACCACCAAGGAGCTGATGGAAGAGGACCCCTAAGACGACTGAACCACCCGGTGAAGCCCTGCCTCGGGTCCGAATCTTTAGAATCCGACAACAAGTAGATCCTCCAGGATACCTCTTCCCTTGAGCTGGTGGGACCAACCAGTTTGCCCAAACTGCAAGCCAAGACCCCTCCTCTGGTCGAATTCGCTGTACAGAGCTACAGTGGGCCAGATAGCCAGGAAGGTCAGACCCTGCTTGGGTTTTAAGGAGCGCACTTTTTATTTGTTGCTTTGCTCTGCTGCTGGTTTCTTCCCTGGGTAGTGCAGGACCCTCCAGTATTCCTACTTCTTGTCAGTCCGACAGTCGCTTCAGGAACCGTGAGCCTGCAGGAACTACCAGGAACGTCTGCCTCAGCTACAGCTTCCTCTCCGTTTTAAGGTACTGTGCAAATCCGGTTGTTCGTTTCTCTCAACCGCGTTGAAAGTGTTCGAAATCTTTCTCCAATCCGAGGGCTTGTCCTTCTCTTCTCTTTGGACTAACTTTTCTGCCAATCCACTTCGTCCGGAATCTGTGGCACAAACTTTACAGCAAACTACCCTGAACCGTGTGATCTTGAGCAAGAGACTTTTGACCCGTTGGCCCTAAGCCTTTTCTACCCGATTCTATCACTGTAGTTCCTACTGTTCAATTGCCCTGAGTACTTACCTGTTGGTGTGATTTAATTTCTATTTCTGTCATTTGTGTAACTATCTGATATTGCTTACTTACTCTTGAGAAAAGTCTGGCTGCTCAGCCATCGCTACCACTTTTACTGTGTAGTACAGGCTTGTACCAAAGGTGAATTTGTACTGTCACTTGTAGTGTTAATTGTGTGTGGTGTTCCCAAAGAGTACTGCATATAATTCTGCCTAACACTGACCACCATCTACTGCACTTCTTCATACCCCAAAAAACAGGAGAGAACCCAAACCCCCCTGCACCGTGGCCAGATCAAAGAAGTTACTCACTGTAGAAAGAATCCTCCCTCTTCTCAAAGCCTCAGTGCTTGCCCATCCCACATCCAACAATCCCACAGTACTTGCAGAGATCTACAACACTACTCTTAAAGAGGTATTAGACACTATAGCCCCACTAGAAATAAAAAAAGCCAAGCAGATGCTTCATGCAAACTCATGGTTCACAAAAGAACTCCTGGATGCCAGGACCACCAAAAGAGCAGCACTAACCGCTTGGCAAACAAACCCCACTACCGCCACTAGAGACACCTACCTCACAGTTGCCAAACAATACAAGCAAGCCATCTCTAAAGCTAAAGCTGCCACTCCAGAATTCAGAAAGCAAACTACCAAGCCAAAGATTTATTCGCCATTCACAATGAGCTTACAATTCCCCAAACTCCTACACAACCTACCGAGAAAGACTAAACCTGGTGTAACAACATCCAGCACGCCATGTTAAACAAAATAAAAACATTCCAAAAGAAAATGAAGACTCAATTCGACAAACTGCCTAAATCCACATCACCAGCATCAACGCCCGCTGCCACCTCACTAGGCGCAGATGCTCCACATGGCACAAAAAAACCTAATCCATTTGTTTTCAGGGAAGTTACAATCCCTGAAATTCTACTCATCATGAAGCGTATCAAACCTTCATTATGTAAAGGGAACATATGCCCAGCCAATCTAATCAGACACTGTGCACCAGCTCTAGCCCCTTTTATCACTACCTTTATAAATGCCACCTTCACGAAAAGTACGATCTCACTCGCCCTCAAGGAAGCCTGGCTAAGGCCACTATTAAAGAAACCTACCCTTGACCCTGACTACCCTAACAACTACCGCCCAATTACCACTGTGCCATTCCTGCTGAAAATTCTCGACAAAGCTGCTTACTTACAGATCCAGGAATACCTGGAAACTCACAACATCCTAGGTAAAAGGCAATTGGGCTTCCGCCCACGCCACGGTACAGAATCAGCCCTACTGGACCTCAAGAACAAATTCCTTGAAGCCATGGACGAAGGCAACTCCTCACTACTACTGCTCTTGGATCTCTCGGCGGCCTCCGACTTGGTTGACCATGAGATCCTGTGTAAACAGCTCAATTCTCCCGGGAAGCCACCACTTGGATCACCGCCTTCTTGGAGGGCCGAGCTATGAGGATCTTCTCCGACCAGGCTTCGGCCTCTCTATCCCCCATTGAGTGCGGAGTACCACACGGATCATGTACCTCCCCCACGCTCTACAATCTTTTCACCCTTCCCCTGTTCAGCGACCTAGAAGAATTCGGCATAGCTTTTAACAACTATGCCGCGGTGCACAAATTCTTCTACCCCTAACATGACACTACGAACAAGACCTCAACACTCTCCAGAAAACATATGCGCACATCCAGGCATGGTTGGCAGCCAACGGTCTCTGTTTAAATGGGGAAAAACAGAAATTCTACTGGTAGGCCCAAAAGAATCCCTAAAAAAACTAGACGATAAATAGAGCTCCTTCAGTATTGAGAACACTATTATTACAGCCTCTACGGCAGTGAAAATCCTTGGAGTCTATCTGGACTCCACCTTATCTATGGACAGGCAAGTCAGTGCCATCTCATCCTCGGCTGCACGCACAGCCAAAATCATAAATGCAGTAAAACCCCACCTGTCGCCAAACAACTGTCTTAACATCGCCAGAGCCACAATTGGCGCAAAACCTGACTACTGTAACATCCTACTCCTACGCACCTCTGCAAATAACATGAACAGACTTCAAATTGCACAAAACAGTGCCCCAAGAGCCGCCCTAAGCATCCCGAGGAGAGAGCACATCTCCCAGGCGAGGAAAGACGCCCATTGGCTCCCAATCAAAGAACGCATAACTTTTAAGGCCCTCACAATCACATAACAATCCCTCACCCAGAACCCCCCAGCCTACCTAGCAGAAATAATACACCAGGCTCCCGCCTACAGACCAAAACGTGACCAATACTCTCAACTTCTCTCAGTACCAGCATTCAACAGAGCCAAAGCTGACGGCACCAGCTTCGAAGTATTAGCCCCAAAAGCCTAGAACGCTCTTCCACAGAGCTTAAGAAACGAAGAATCCCTCACAATATTCAGAAAGGTGCTAAAAAGAAATCTATTTAACTAAACCATTTCCGAATGTATTGCGTCCAATACCGTTCCACTGTAACCTGGAACACTCTCAGTAATGACTTTCAACCTGTGGTACTACCTGTGAAATATCGGTTATAACTTCTATTACTGCTTCTGAAATACCGGTCCTAACGTGTATTAAGTGAATAATCTGTAACAGCGCCACGACGCCCTTGGGCACTTTATAAATCCAAATAAATAAATAAATAATAAATAGGTCCCGAACCTCTCTGGAGAGTGCTGGGGATCTGGTGCTCGCCTGCTTCCGGATGTAGAACATTGTGGTGGTGTTGTCCGTGAAGACCCGTACCACCTTGCCCTTGAGGGACAGAAGGAAGGACTCGAGGGCCCAAAACAGTGCCCGGAGCTCCAGTATATTGCTATGTACCGACTTCTCCCCCGGCAGCCACAAGCCTCTTGCGTGGAGACCTCCGATGTGCACGCCCCATCCTTCCAAGGAGGCGTCCGTCATGACCATCTGATGAGGTGGGGTCTGGACGTCTGAGCCTGCTGACAGATGCGCGCGGACACTCCACCACAGTATCGCTCGACGGAACATCTCATCGAGAGAGATCTTGTCCTTGAAGCTTCCCGATACATGGATCGAACGGGTGTCGAGGTACTCTTGCAGTGGCTGCATCCGCAGCCTGCACAGTCGAATGAGGTATATGCATGACGACATTATGCCAAGAAGGGATTTTATGGACCTTACCCTTGCGATCTTCAGTGTTAACAGCCGGTGCACCTTGCCCAGGATGGCCGCTATCCTCTCCTCCGACGGAGACGCCAGGCACGACACTATGTCGAGTCGAGACCCCAGAAACAGTGTGTCTTGTGATGGCACCAAGCAAGATTTTGCATAGTTCACTGAGAACCCCAGCTCTGTCAGCAGCTGGACGCTTTCCGCCATGTGAGCGACAGCAATCTCCCTCGATTTCGACTGGATGAGCCAGTCGTCCAGGTACGGGTAAACGTGGATCCCCCGCAGGCGCAGTTGCGCCGCCACTGGCGCCAGGCACTTGGTGAAGACCCTTGGCGCCGACTGTAGTCTGAAGAGAAGGGGTTTGATCTGATTGTGCTGCCCTTGAACCACGAAGCGCAGGAACTTGCGGTGTCCTTTGTGGATGGGGATGTGAAAGTAAGTATCCTCCAAGTCCAACGATGACAGGAAATCCCCTTCTTCCAGCTGTCCTAACACGTACTGAAGGGTGACCATCTGCCTCATGACATTCCAGCTTCCTCCCTCGCCAATGTACTTGGTGAACACAACTACACTCAACTTAACACCTTACCCACACATCAAAAAGGCAGAACCCTAGACTGGCTCGCTGCCCATAACTGCAACATCATCTGCAGGGACCCACAACCACTGATATGGACTGACCACTTCCTACTCTCATTCGACATTAGTACTAACAACCCCATCCACAGACAACACCCGCCTGCACCAGCATGCCTGACGAGAAACAAACGGAACATCACCGCTGAAGCCCTCATCCCACTGGTTCTACCTACCCTTAACATGATCCCTAACACATCAGACCCTACCCTTCTAGTAGACACCTAAAATAACGTCATGACCAATGCTATTGACCGTGTTGCTCCACTAAAATTACGTAAAAGTAAACCTAAAGCACACCTCAATTCTTGGTATACTCCAGAACTCAAAATACTAAGAAAAAATAAGTCCAAAATGGAAACCCTCTGGAAAAAGAACCCTTCCGCGGAACATAAAGTCAATCTCATAAATGCATCTTCCCACTATAAAAAAGAAATAATCCGCACAAAAAAGGAAGCCTACAACACAAGAATAAGTAATGCCAGCTCAAGTACCAAAGAGCTATTCACTATCCTGAAGGAGCTAGAAAACCCCAACCCACCTATGGACTCGTCTGTGAAGGACCAATCTTGGTGCACAAATATCCAAGATGCCCTGGCAAACAAAATTACCGGCCTACCTATGGACTCGTCTGTGAAGGACCAATCTTGGTGCACAAACAAAATTACCGGCCTACAAACTAAAATCGAAAACAAAAGACTTCAACAAATAGCAGCCCCATCATGCCCAGCTCACCTACCACCCCTAACACCACCCAGGGATTCACCTTCAAAAAAGTAACCGCACTTGAAGTGCAAAAAATTATAACCTCCCTCAAACCATCAAACTGTAAAGAGGACAGTTGCCCTGCACAGATCATAAAAGATGCTGCTAGAGACCTCGCCCCTTTCATTTCCAAGCTCATAAACGCATCCTTCTCCACTAATTCGGTACCCAACAATCTGAAACAATCATGGGTCCTCCCGCTACTAAAAAAACAGACTCTGGATCCTTCCATCCCCACAAATTACAGGCCCATTACAACTGTTCCCTTCTTGCTAAAAATACTCGATAGAGTTGCTTACCTGCAAATTCAGCATTACCTAGAGTCTAACCAATTACTTGGATTGCGTCAGTCTGGCTTCCGGCCTCAGCATGGAACAGAAACTGCCCTTGTCGACCTTAAAAGTCTGATTGACGAAATCAAAGATAAGGGCAAGGCTGCCATCCTTCTCCTAGTAGATCTCTCAGCGGCCTTCGACCTGGTTGACCATAAAATACTCTGAAACCACCTCTCCTCTGCCGCCCACTTCTCCCCCTCTGCTGTCTCGCGGATACAGTCCTTCCTAGCCAACAGAACTATGAGGGTCTTCTCTCTGGAGGCAGCAGCAGACCCTATCCCCATATCGTGTGGTGTCCCACAAGGATCATGTGTCTCACCCACCCTTTACAATATCTTTACAAAGCCCCTCTTCGATAAACTGGACCGCCTGGGTGTCATCTACACATATTACGCGGATGACACCCAGATACTCCTCACTATCTCGGGCAACTACGATACTGATGTAGCCAGGATCAATGAAATCTTCTCCGTCATTCAGGCATGGATGGCCACACATGGCCTCTGCCTCAGTGACGAGAAGACCGAACTGCTCATTGTTGGCTCACCGAATAACCTACAAAAATTAAGTCCTAACTACTCTAACATCATTATCGATGGCAACACCATCCCGGTCGCCAAAAATGTGAAAACACTTGGCTTCTATCTTGATGCCAACGTTAACTTCACCAAACAAATCAATGCTACCTCCTCAGCCACGGCATATACCGGAAAACTCATTAGAGCCTGTAGACCATTTCTCTCCCCTAACAGTTGCCTCATACTATCCAGAGCCCTTATACAATCGAAACTAGACTATTGCAATAGTCTCTACCTAGGTGCCAATCAAGCATCAATTAACAAGCTCCAAGTCCTTCAAAACAATGCACTTAGGGCAGCGCTAAATATCCCCAGACGTGAGCACATCTTGGTCACCAGAACTACATGCAGATGGCTCACCATCCAACATAAAATTGACCTTAAAACACTTTGCCTGACGTATAAAGCTCTCAACAATCTAGCACCCCCATACCTGACCAACAAACTCACCATGAAACCGTCCGTTAGAACCACGAGATCCTCCAATACCTTATGCCTTACAGTGCCCAGATTTAACTCCAAAAGAGCCGGAGGCTCAAGCTTTACTGTCCTCTCCCCCCAACTCTGGAACTCCTTGCCACTGAGCATAAAAGCATCCAACTCCTTCCAGTCATTCAGGAAACTGGTCATTGGGTGGCTTCTGACAAATAGCCAACTTTGAAGTCAGACCTAGCTATATAATGTATTGACTGTTTATTCCTCACTTATGTTACTATTGGGTGCTTTCACCCTCACTGCCTGTATATAACTGCTATTTAAATTGTTCTAGCTTCACTGTTTATTACCCTGTACCGTGCCTTGTAAACTTGTACTAAGCGCCCCTATACTCCTGGGTCCGGAGCGCTATAGAAATAAATAAACAAACAAACCATCTGGAACTTATGTGATCTGATGTACTTGTTCAAGCGGCGGAGGTCCAGGATGGGTCTCCAACCGCCCATCTTCTTGACGAAGAAGTACCGAGAGCACACTGCGGAGCCCCGGAGCCTCTTTGGGACGTGTTCTATCACGCCCTTCCTCAGCATAACCCGCACCTCCAGCAGAAGCTGAGAACGTGGTTTTCCTGTCTGGCCACAGGTGGTATACGAGGACACTTCCGTTGGAATTCCAGAGTGTGTCCGTGGGCAAGCGCGTCCAGCACCAAACGGTCGGAGGAGATGGTCATCCACACGCCGACACAATTCGACAGCCAGCCTCCCACCAAGGTGCATGGGTGGGGGGCCCGATGTCCCCGCCGGTTCAGTCCTGTCGTGGCCCCTGTAGCCCTCCTGGGTCGAACAACGGGACGGTTGACTGTGGGATAACACAAAACTACCGAAGCTTTTGGAGGAACCCTTGGACTTTCCTCTGGAGGTGCGAAAGGACGTCCGTCGCTGCTGAAGCGTTCCCAAAGTGTGTGCCGTCTCAGTGTCTGCCTTGATTGCCCGAAGGGACTCGTCCACCATCTTGCCAAATAAGTTATCCTCGTCGAAGGGCATGTCCAACAACTTCGACTGCACCTCCTGGCGGAAGTTAGTGGCCTTCCACCAACCCCGCTGACGAAGGCAAACACTGTTGCTCATCTGGCGGAACCCCATGTCGGCGATGTCCCTGGCCACCGTGATGGCATGGTCCGACGCCACCTCGCCTTCTTGCAGTATCTCCAGTGCTTCCGCTCTCTTGTCCAGGGCCAGAAAATCCAGGAGGGGAGCAATCTTGAACCAGAGCTTCCGGTCTTAACGAGCCATAATGTCGAGGGCCTTGGCAGCCTTGATGGTCGTCGCTGCCGACAAGATGACTCGTCGTCCCATGGTGTCAAAGGGGGGGAACGGGGATGATGTTGACGCAGCCAAGCCCGCAGACTTCTTCCTAGCTGTAGCCGAGACCACTGAATCCTGGGAATAGTGCGATCTCAAGCACTTGGGTGCAGAATCCGGCACCCTGTAATTCTAGTACCGGCCCCTCTTTACCCGGGGCAGAGGACAGGTTCTTTGTGAGGGACAGTCCCTCGTCCCAAATGTCGTCCAACAGCAGGATAGACAGCACGTTCTTCCTCTTAGCCTCCCGGCGCTGGTACAGGAAGCCCTGATTTTCCTCTGGAGTCAGTTGGAACAACTCCAAGGCCCGCGATATCATGGCGTGAAAAGAGCCAATCTCGTCGGGTGACGAGGCTCTGGGTGGCGGGGACAGGAGATCCGCTCCGCCGCCGTCATCCGTGCCTGTTGTCGCCGGTTCCGTCTTCGTCTCGTCCCTCGGTGTGGGGTTGGGCGGGGTATCGGGGGGTTGGAGGGGACGGATGGTAAGGAGGTGGAGCATGAACTCTTCTTCTTGTGCGGTGGTTCTCCTGACGGCCCAGGTGCCGTGGGGTCTCCCGCCGGCGACAGGGGCATCCTTGTTCGAATCTCTGGGCACAGAGTGTGTAGTGCCTGAAGGATGTCAACAGAGATGTCCGCCGGAGGCAGCGGTGGCTGCTGCGGTGGAAGGGACTGCGGCAGAGGCGAAGTGTCCTCCGGCTCCTGAATGCCCTGCTCCTCTTCGTCGGTGTCTCCATCACTCTCCACATCTGACTCGTCGGGGTCCTTCCCGTAGGACCTGGCCTTGACGAATCTTTGGTCATAGACGGTATTGAGAAGAGCAAGCTCCTCCTCTGAGGAGATGTACGTGCCCTGTAGGACTACCATGTCCCCCTCTCCCCTTCTTCTCGATCAGGGGAGACTGTTTGGGGGAGATGACCGGCCCTGTCTTCACTGGTGTCTTCTCTACCGGTTGAAAATATGATTCCCACCTGGCTGGCAGGGAAACACTCGCTTTGGGGCCCGTGTCCTGTGAATCCGTATCGACGGCCTTCGCCAGGGACACCACCACTCCTTCAATGGAGGTTTTTCCCAGGTGAATCTGGGCCTTAATGACCTTGGTTCGTGCTTGGGGCCTTCACTGTGGGGGGAGGGTCAACGTCATGCTCCCCCTTGGCCTTCTCCGTCGGAGCCGAACGGGACTTCTCCAGAAGTTTACCCGGATGCTCAGACTTCCTTTTCTTCGCCGAGCCAGACCGTTGGCTCGTGGTCGAAGGTGCTGGAAATGCTGCTCCCGTCCCGGCCGCCGAGGTGCACGCTCCAACAGCGCTCCCGGTGCCTGCAGACTCGCAGTGCTTTGCCTTTTGTTGGGCCGCCCTTAAAGGTCTTAGAAGACCACTCAGATTTCTTCTTGTGGCTGGGTGACCAGGGCTCACCCGACTGGAGCCACTTGTTAACCCGATCGCAACGGTCCTTGATGGTGCAGAGCACCATATCCTCGTAGAACGCATAGGCCTCCTACACGTGCATCTGGTCGGTATGGAGGCAATAGAGGCACAGGGAGTGCCCATCATCCAGGAAAATGTTCCGTAGTCCACATCCCACGCAAATCCTAAACGGAGGTGTCGAGTCTCCTCTATCCTCAGCCATGTCCACGTGGCGCATGCCTTCAAGAATCTTCTGGAATCCTCCAAGAAGTGAACTCGACGAAAAATCGTCCTTGAGTGGCGTAGAAAGTTCCGAAAAACGTTTCCCCGTCAATGTTCCCTCTAATTATTTTTCTCTATGTGCATAACTGGTTGGCTGTTGTGCGCACATTTTTTCCATGTGCGCAACTGACTAATGAGGTAAGCCACTTTGTAAGCATGTGCATTTAGTGAACTACCGCCGCAGAACCGTTTGAAAAGGAATTTCCTCTTCCCAGCCACTGCAATTCTTGACAAATCTTACAACACTTTTTCCAAACACAAAGGTTAAAATAAAATATGGCATATGTGATTATACAGAAAACTCACCAACCAGTCCAAGAATTCAACATTTGCCACAGTAACTCAAACGTTTGATGCCACTGGAAAATCAATCATGTGTACTACAAAAAACACATTTCTCTTGTCATAACTGATGTGGCTGTCAAGAAATTCAGATAGAAAACATTTGCGATGGATTAATGGCAATTAAAAGAAATGTGTCGAAAACATGATCATAGGAGTTCAAGTGCCACTTTAATTAAGTAATTCAAGGGCCAGGGTAACATGCTTCTAATAATTTGTGTAAGGATGATAATTACATCAGAATAACTGCACCTCAGAATATGATAAAAAAAGTTCCTGTGCCTCTGCTTGCTATCCACATTACTTTCTACTGTGGGTAGTTATAACACCAGCCTACAGCTAAGCGACATATGTACCATCCATTTTTACTCCCTAAAAAAATGAAAATGTGCCTAACAAAACCGAGACACAATGAACATATCGTTGTTTCAACCCACAAAGCTCCACTGATATTTTTTAAATTAGTGACCAGTAAAGCAATGGCATAGGAAGGAACTCTAATATTAATGCCCGATCTCAAGAGGAATTTTAAGGGGAAGAACATCTTTTAATAAACATAAAGTTTCCCTATTGGCAAAGCTAATTACTTTTTTAATCCCTGAAAAATCATTTGATTCCAAGTAGGGAGCAAAATCTGATTAGACCCCTGACGTAGGAAGTGAAATAACAGGGCACATAATAAAGTCTATAGTTTTGACCACCCATCTGCAACACAACCTAGACAAAATTAAACAAGAGCCTTACTAAGGATTATTATGGAGCCCTGCTGAAGAAAATAACATATATGCCTTTTAAGTTAATAGCATCAATTCATCAGAGATACAACCGAGTGCCTTCTTCAGTAACTATGTATGCCTCTTCTGTAATTCTTTGTTATCATTTAAATAAGATGGAGGGGGATGCTGGAGACGATACACACAGAACACATGGTTATATTGAAAAGCACTGAGAAGCTGAGCAGAGATAGAAAAAGAAGGTGCTGTTGTCTAGACGGGTACTAGACTTTCCTATCCTTTAGCAAACAAGCAACACATTTCCTTCAGTGTAACGCCGAAACGTATGACTTCTTTTTTTTTTTACTTGCTGCTTTGTTCATCACCCACAAGGAGTGATGACCTGTGCTCTTCCACCTATACTCTTCTCCGGCCCCTGAGCTATCCTCCAAGACTAGTTGATTGAGCTCTGTAAAAAGTGGGGGATTGTAGCAATATACACTAGCTAGGATATTTGTAGACCCACGTTTGTAAGCAAGGCATATTTAATGCCTCTACATAAGTGCATTTTAAAAATGTAATGACTCTGCATGTACACCATTACTTTGCATTGCATACAAGATTGTTTGCAGCATACCACACCCTTATATCATTGTGTAGGATTATGCAGTGATCAGTGAAACCGTTTTTGTATACCAGCGATTTACCAAATAATGTAAGAAGGTCTATGCCTAAAGGAACTCTGAACACTTGGAAACGATGCAGATTGTGTGAAAAGCATTCTCCTGTCTGAATATCCGGTGCAGTGATACTATGGACGAGTAATGCCAGGCATAGTCCATACACATTTATCCATTGTAGGCAAAGTAAATGATATTGCAATGTTGCTCTCCACTTATAGGGTAATGTTAGTGATGCTAAAGTAGGAGATGCTGAGCATCACATTTGTCTTTTCAAAATCCTTAGAGAGCAAATTAATATTTGAGTTTTATAACGCGTTAACTTGCAAAGGGGCAGCTTCAAAGCACTTGCATGACATATGTACAAAGAATAGGAAGCATGGGATAACGTTACACATCCAAGTACCCTGCTTACTTACAGTCATCCGATATTTTCGCTAGTAGTTCGATTGTATAGCGTGGGTGACACTTTTGGTAAGGCACAAGGAGTTACAGAAATTCTGCCATGTGAACGTTATTCATATTACAACAAACATAAAACATGTGGATGTACGTACACGTCTGCGAACCTTTTGCAGAGCCAAGAGAGGAAGAGTCAAGGTTGTCAGGTAGTATCCTAATGTGTTCTGGGGCAGAAGTTAAGAGTCATAAGGTAAAAGTGTGATAGAGTCAATTTTACGAGTTATAGGTGGCGAGGGAACAGTATTTGGTTGATGTGTGCATGCATATCTTGGTTACATTCTTCGTTTTTAACATCTTGTGTGTGTATTTAGCTGTTAGGGATTTTAGGAGTTTACGGTCACCGATGAATAGTAGTGTAATGCAAATGAGCAGAATATCAAGACTAGTTGCTTATTTTAAGAGAAAGAACATTTCAGGTAACTACTGTAGCTTGATCCTTATTTAATCTTTTTGAATAGGTGAGAATTGTCTGTGTGCGCTGCTAAAAATCTTCTGAGCGGCACCCAAAAAGAAGCTGGGCAAGTGCACATGCGCACAGCTTAGATGGAACATTGGTCCCCGTTAGTTGGAAGATGGATCGATGGAGCTTGAGGCTCGATTGACCGAAAAAATAAGAGCAAACTGTTAGAAAAATCGCAAACGCAGTAAACGCCCAAGAGCTATAGCATGAGGACTCCCAACAATTGAACGTGCAGTAAAAATCTGAAGATGGCTGCCAGAGGAGGGGCTTAGGTAGAGGGCAGTCATTGGCTTGGGGCAGTATGACCCAGAGACCAGTGATTGGTTGTTAGGAGGAGGACAGTTAAGAAACGAAACCGAAACAGATTTTTTCTTTACCCAGGATTCCCAGCCCCACGACAGGGAAAATACATGAGCATGTGAATCCAGGCCAGACCCCATGCTGGAGAAACAAACAATCTAAAGGCCTGGTGACAGTCCCTTCCATACCTCTACAGGGAACAATTGGACTCAGGGGTTTTGCCAGTCTGTAACTGAGAAAGAGCCTCACATATCTCTTCAGTAACCTCTGCGTCCAGTGCTGCAGCCAGCTGCGCCGTGAGGCACGGAAAGTTCACGGAACCGAGAACTCCCACTCCCTCAGTCCAGAACAACACCCGCGAGGGCAATAGTGTCTCGTAGAACTTGGCAAATGCTCCAGCAATATCTGCATCCTCTGTGAGGGCCTCCCCGAGAATCCACTATAGCCTGTATGTGCCTATTCCCTCGATCCCTGCTCTCCAACCATGCAAACACCTTACCCGCCTTGTCCCCCTATTCATGGACCGGACTCCGCATAACTCAATGTGCCGATTTCGCATTGTCCAGGGAGACATTGTGCAGCGACTCCTGGGCTGTGATCGGGGTCTTGAGAGGCCCGGGAACCAGAAGCGAGGAACCGCTCTTCTGCCTAGATAGACATCAGCTCAGCCTCCTCCACCTCCGGAACATGCCACCTGCGGTGCGCTGTCACCAGCGCTATTGCCTCCCCTCCTAGGACCGCCTTGTAGCCCTCACACAGGGTAACCGGACTGTCCACAGTCCATTCGGTCATCTCAAAGAATTCCACTTAGTCCTGGACAGACCCTCCACGAATTCATGTAAGCTCAGATAATATGCATTGAGTGGCCACAGCGCTGTGGGTTTCATGCTTCACCTTTAAACTCAATATTTTGCAGAGAGAAGCCTATGGGTTACACCTAGTGGGATAAAGAAATGATGGATTCATGACATTGAGGCATGTACCCCGGAGAAAAAGGAATATCCCTGGTCTGATGCGTGCAACAATCGCCATGCGTCCACCAACCCTGTGGCTGCAGCAAAAGTGTGTAGTTTTGTGTGGAGATTGGGATTTCTCGTGCCCATATGGGTCCTATCTAGACTTGGGTCAATTACCTCTTTTAAACCACCACACCCCCTAACACACACGTGTCACAGTGGATCTGTGATATAACGCCAGCAGGTCGTTAAACAGCTTTAGCATGCTAGGGAGAAGTAAACAGTATGCCCTAGATCACTCCCTATAGTTCTCCTTTAAGCAAGACAAAGTGCCCCATTTGTCAGGCCGCATTTCCATAAGCCGGAAGGGAATCCTCTTGTGTATCAGTATCAATGTGCTGCGTGCCCCTCTTGAGAAACCTTCATGAAAGGCTGACCCGTAGTTAGATCTTTGAAAGACGTTACAGTTTGTTCCTGCCAGGTATGTTTCAGTAAGAAGTGCAAAACCCGATGTATATCTGTTGAGGAACTGCAGTACTAGCCTCTGCTTAATACCGGAGCACAACCCATTCACATTCCACATCAGGAAGGAGACCACCCCCTCATGAGACACCCACACAGAAAATTTGCTTCACGAATCGGATAATGCATGCTGTCCTCCCACCTCTCCACCACAAGCGTACCACCCTTTCATCGGACACCACCCTGTCTCACGGGTATTCTAAGCATGGCAACAAACCCTTGTACAACAAACGTGAAATCCTCCCAAACAACCCCCCCCCCCAACCCATACTTCCCTCAAACTAGAAGCATCTGTCGCTCTAACCCAGCATCAACCAGACGTGGGAGAAAATCAACCAAGTGTGGGGTGGCCATTACCAAGGCCGGTAAGAACCAAGGTACCTTCAGTAGTCGGAGACCCCTATTGTTAAAAGAGTGAGTTTCAGCGGGCTGGTACCATACCAGCAGCCAGTTCGCCAAACGCCATCTATCGCTGAAACAATCTTTGTCAGTGGCCAGCTCCGTAGGTTGTTTCACCGTCAGCCGTGGCCTTTCCCTAGGTGGCTTGGGCCCAGCTGCTGACAAGATCTGTGTTTCAAGCCAGGTCCATGTATCCTTGGTGTTATGAAAGAGGTGGACTGTACCACCATGATACACTAAGCTGCATGGGGAAGAAGAGGGCATACTTGACTCCCAGCAAGATCAGCCTTTTCTTCACTGAATCGAAGGACTGGCGAGCCTTCTGGACCTCACTGGTATAGTCCAGTAAAAACCCCATCCTGTAGCCATTGTAGGTAATGTAATGATCTCTGCTTCCAAAAGGTCAGGGTTTTCCCAACTCCCTTGGAAGCAGATCCATAACCCAGGTTCCGAGTGCCAACCAGTCCCAATTGGGACCTTTTAGACCCAGTCCTGGCGCCAGTGGCACCAGGCTCATAAATATGCCCAGTCCCAGCGCTGGAAGCGCCGGGCTCATAATGCTTGGGTGGACTTACCTGCAGCAGACCATGCTGCTTACTTGCCTGCCAGTTGAGCCTCTGATCCTCTTCTGTTTGGAACTACTTTTCCTGTTGGGTGGGGCAGGAGCCACTCCCTAGATTCAGAACACTGGAACTCTTCTGGAAAGCAGGAACTCTTTTCTTACCTAGGCGTGGCTGTGGAAGGAGACACCTAAGCACTACAGGAGGCTATTTAAACCACACCCGATGGATGAATCTTGCTTTGCGTTATTCTGCATCCTCTGCAGCAGAACGCTCATCGTGTCTTCTGCATCTGATCCTGGGCCTAAGGAAAAAGGCTTACCATCCTGAATCCAGTCTTCAGCAACACCTATAAAGACAAGAAAGAACAGGTTAGCATTACGGTCTTCAGTGACAGTTCTTCACTTACCTGGTCCATCGGCTGTCACCAACGCCTCGCGCTGCATTCCGGCATCTGAAAGACAAAAGCTTACCAACTTTTCGCACGCTCCGGAGGCCTGTGGCGCTGCATCCCGCATCTGAAAGACAAAACAAGGTGCGTTTAAAGACATTGGGGAACTTTAATACTCACGTGCCATTACTCCTTTCCACATCTAACCCAGTGGGTATTCCGGCACCCTGCAGCCGCTCCGAACTTGTACCTGCAAAATAAAAAGACAGTTCGAGCGCATCGTGAAGCAGGCAACAAGCGCTTACTTACGTGCTTCCAGGCGCTTCTATTCATCACACGGGCTCCATCTTCAACTCACTTCAGCCCGTCATCGCCGGAACCCTGCAAAACAAGAAACATCATTACTAAAGACTTTAAAGACATTAGAATTACTCGAAACTTACCGTTCGTGCAGTAAACGACGGACAGCAGTCCTCTGAAGTCAAGAGGCCTGCTCCCCTTATCCAGTGAAGAAACTGGTTACAGCACCCTGCCCCGAGGCAGATGGAGAACACGGCGTTCACTTACCTAAGACACCTTACCCTTCGAGTCAGACATACAGTGCACAGAGGTCCAGCCCAAAGAGCCAGCCGTGTGTTACACATCACCTTTGAAGATACGGTATACGCCCAGTCAAGACCGGCGCCTCTACGGGAATCAGGTGAGCGTTACAGGTAATAGGGCCACTGGCCCTTGCCATTTGCAGCAGAGCGCCCTGATCCCTATAGTTCAAGAGTCTTGCAATGATTGTACAGGGAGGTGGTGGAGGGGGGGGGGGGGGTGCTCCCGGGACTGGTCAACCTGTCAGGATCCTAAGCGCCCGCTCAAGAGAGAAGAAATTTGAGAACATCTTTAGTGAAAACAGCTTGGACAGCCAGTGTTCCAAAAAGAGTCTCCCCCCCTTCCATGCACCTTTCCCCTCCCCCTCTCCTATGAACTTGCGCGTTCTCAATGTCATTGGGCCTAGTAAGATCGCTGTTTTGTTCTCCCCATGTTTCCCTGCCTTGCCGCGCTCTGAAACACTTGTGTACGAGCGCGATAGAAATAAAATATCAATATCAATAGGCCCTTCCTCTCTTTCCAGCACCCAGAGAAAGCATAGGTTGTTACGACACAATCTTTGACAAGTGTCTTCTGCTCTGCTTTCCAGGTGAATAAGCTTCAGCAAGACTGTCAATTGCTTTTCCATGCACCTGAATGCGTCCTCGGAGTCGGAGATGCGCTGCTCAGCCACCCTCTACGCTTTTAGCAAGTTTCCTCAAGACTCGCCGTAAGGACGACACTTCAGATTTAAGACCATCCATGTTTTCTTCCACGGATGCCCTGGACACGCCACTTGCACGCATGTCAGTGAGAGAGAGTTGGTGGCCCTGTGTCTTGTACACAATGTCTGCCATCCTCTAGGAGGAGTCAACTAGTGGTATCACTGGTCTATCTTGCACTGTATCACAGCTTTCTTCACCTTGTCCATGGCGCTGTTCACAACAGGCCTTGTGAGTCGGACACTGTTGGCACCAGTGTTGCAGGTTATATTGCAGCCCCGGCATCCATACCCGAAAATACAGAGTCCCCACTGGCTCGTGCTCTCCCCACAGTGTGTGCTTCTCTGGCCTCCAGCCCACCTTTATTTTTACAAGTGTCAGTACCACAAGGCCCCGGGGGAAGGTACACCCCCACAGGGCCTCCACTAGTGGCAGATGCTTCATTCCTACCGCACCAGCAGTCCTCATCACTAGCAGTAAGCTCGCCCATTAAATTATCTCATCCTGCACTGGGAGTAACTTCTGGACATCCGTCCTGGCTCCAGTATTAAATGCGGGACCCTCTGCAGGCAATCAGCCCTGGGTTTCAGGTATTGCTCTTGGTGTCCTGCACCGCTGTCAGTGTGAGCGTGGCCAGCATCCCTACTGTGCTGCACTGGTTTCCAGTGAGGTGAACACACAGGCATCCTTCAGTCCTGGGCTATTGCTGGTCCGTGTCACTGGACCCCTGGTGTGCCATAGCCAGCCCGCTGCAAACCTGCGCAGCACGCCGGCAGTAGCAGCCCACCAATCACACCATCCTCGCCGCCAAGATGGCACCTGGGTCAAGGCGCTTGTCACAGCAATCGTAGTTCTGGGTCTCCGAGCCTTGGTTTCTCTACTGTAGCAGAGCAAAATGTAGTTAACACACTCCGGTTTCCAAAAGGGTGTGTCTGACATCAGGATATTTGGTAGGAGCAGGTTTTCAACGTGAGGATAGCAGCGGCATGAGAGGAGCTCCCCTGCGCAACAGCACCACCCAGGAAATCATATTGAGCTCAACAGGACGCACATGGTCTTGACTGGACCGATGCGACAAGGCTTGGTCCAAGATGTTCTTACCCGGGTACATTTGTAGAAGCTGAAGGAGAGGATTTTGACTTGTGCTAGACACCTTGAGTAGATTCTTTTCAGAGGCTCTGCTTTGGCCCTTTATCAGGACAAGCCTGGCGTCAGTCTGCCGAAACGCAAATCCCTTTAACCTCTCAGAGTGGCTTCAAGAGAAGAACATCAGATATAGGTGGGGTTTCACCACCGCTCTTCCCTTCACCTACATGTATCGGCCTTGGACAGTCACTACTATGAAGGAAGTGGAGCAGCATCTCTCGACGGACCAGGCGGAATAGTCGCCGAATGCAGAGATGGTGGCAGACCTCCCCGAGAGGCCCTGTGCCAGGATGGGGCCTCAGTGGGTAGAGGGCACAGGAAGAGGAACAAACCGGCCTCCCAGGTTATCCCTGTCTAAGGCTATCAACAATCTGGTAAGCCGCGGTCTCCCATTTTCTGATTATCTCGGCGGCGTTTTCTACTAAATATTAATTGGCATGGAATGTACTCCTTGTCGCAGATCACCTTGACATTGTTTTTTGGTCACTTTAGACCTAGTTTGTGTTTGATGTCGGGATGACATTTATGTGTTCCCTGTTTGGGGTTGGGTGTTTTTGGGGGTATAATTTGGGACGGACAGATTATGGCAGCATCCGGAGATGACTTGATGGCAGAACTAGGCTTGTGCCTACTTTGTGGCATTGAAACACAATCCCAGACTTTATGTCGGCACTTGACGGAACTGCTCCAGATTGTACACTGCCTACATACCAACCAAATCTTTCATAAACTTGGTAGCAGGTGACCTGACACACTCAACTGGTTTAGCTGATGCTTCCACCAGAGATTTCTCCAGCTGGAGTCTTTGACATTCAGTGTCTCTGTCTTTGAGCTCAATCTCTCTTTTTTTGAGTATAAATTGTTGTGCCAATTCCTCTTTCTTCAACTTGTCTTGAACTTTTTGTATTCAAAGGCTAATTTCATCCTCAAGAACGTTCCAGAGCATTGCCCATGGGAAGCAATGCTGACTTTTGGAATTGAAGTGGCAGGAGAGATGGCAATCACATTGGTAGCATCTGTGACTTTACCTAGGGCAAGGTCCCCATCAGAGCCGTCCCCACTTACCATCATGAGTGTCACAATCTGCCTAGAAATCCACAAGGGCAGCTGTAAGCTGTTCCTTAGACATATCCTCAAAGTTTATTTCTCTCCACTCACAAGCACTCCTAATCAATGTACCATTTGCAATAGGTTCCATTGTTTGTAATGATGTTTTTCTAGTATATACAACTAAACCCTAAATTACCAAAAGTGTGGATATGTCGTAAAAGCAAGGTTAAACAGTCTTAAAACCAGTGATCCCCACCACTGCCACCAGTGTAAAGACTGGAGGGGGGCATCTGTACTTCTGCCCCCAATACAGTTAGGGTAGAAACACACAGCTGCCCCAGCCAAGGTTTTCTATGTGGTAGCAATGGACAAGCAATCAAGGCTGAGACTCAAGGGAGGTGATGCAGGCTGGTTCTTAAGTACAGTGAATCCCCAAGCACCCACAAAGGAATGTCCAAACACTTATGTGATAACAGCACATTTATATAAAATAAGGTTCAAGTAAATACATATACATCAATAAATAACTCACTTTCTAACACTATCCTAATGATGATAATATATACACATCTATGCGGTATCACAATATACTTTAGATACAGTTTAGAATGCACCAAATGCTGACAGATATTAAAAAGCATAGGAATCATGAAACATTGGATAATGCATATACCTTAAAGGCAGGTTTGTTTAAGAACATTGACAGAATGCTTTCTTTAAAGTAGATAGGCAATACTGTATGAGGATCCGCCCAACGGGGTAACCTGTTAAGGTGTACTTTATTTTGTATAGGACCGCCCAGTCCAAATATGTTCAATAATGCTTGGCTTCTTTTTCTACAGGACCTACTAACCCAAGGTACCTGGGAAGCCACAGGAGAACAGGATTCAAGACAAATCTGGGACCCCTGGGTGGTTCCCGAGGACAGAAGATGCTCTTTCACGTCACAGTACCCTAGGTGGCTTGTCAGGCGAAGTGGTGGAGTTTCTTGGCCTTACTCGACGAGACCCCTCGAGGATGGACCGTCTCTGGAAGGAGTCATCACTGGGATGTCTATGGTGAGAAGAAAGAAGGAACCAAGCATTGTCGGAAAGGCGGCACTTTTGATCTTTGCAGTGGTCTCCGTTGGCGGGTCGATACTCTGGCTGTGGATGTCCCACAAAGGTGAAACATACTGTGGACCCCGACAAGGCCTGGCTGAAGATGAGACCATTGGTGGCCTTGTATGACTTTTGGTGGCGATGGGTGCAGTGGTAGAGGTAGGTGTCAGGCTTCTTGGTTCCGCAGTTTACCGGTTTTGATTATTCGGTGCTGTAACAGCAGCACAGACCTCAGGATGGGTTCTGGTGACCTAGACGCGACCACTGGACTGGACTGTGGACCCTCACCAAGTCTGGACACTCAGGACATCTTCAGACACTCCACTGCAGGCAGCGACCCTGAACCTCGTCCGCAGTGGACAAGTGGACAGATGTCATGGCAGGGATGCCCCTTGCAGGATTCTTCAGAGTTTAGGAACATTTGCAGCTCCGGGTATTAAGCATCGCTATGCTAGGGTACCCTAACTTCTGGGCGATTGGTAGACACCTGACTGCCAACAGTCACAAACACTCCTCCGAACCCTGGGTAACACAGATTACATTTTTGGCTTCAAGAGGTTCAGGCACTCCTCTTCTGGACCCACGGAGAACCATTTTCCAGATGGCAGGCACACATGACTGGTTTCCAGAACACTTCAGGTGAAAAAGCAGTAGTTGCACGATGTTCCTTATTAACTCGGAAGGGGTCACCTCTCCAGGTCCTCTCTGGTTCGATCAGACACCCACAACTCAGGATGTTGACTGGGGCTACTCCCCAGCCTTGCAGTGCACCAAACTGCATTAATTCCAGTTTCAGTCAGGGCTGGCACAGGCATTGTGTGTCGCAACCAAAACCAGACACCCACAACACAGAATTAATATTGTCTACTCACTCCATTCTGTCTGGCAGGAGGCAGCCCTGGAGCCCTATATGGGCTTTCCACCTAACCACCATTCAGGGAAAGGTAACAGAGCCAGGGTTTCTCGGGACGTTGAGAAACAAGGGGGTAAGGTAAAGAAAACTAAGAGGCTATCAGTGGCCATCTTGCCTATGTGGAGGAATCCATTGATTCCTAGGGTAGGGCCTGGGTATCCCAAATAATGAGGATACCTAGAACCACTGTCACATCAGTATGTAGCTGACACCAGCCCATACCCTGCTCTGTGGGCAACACATGTGCCCCAAAAAATACACTAGGATTAACAGGGTTGTACCCCTACCCATGGGTGCCCTAAGGGTATCCCATGGGTACTGTTCACCTAGAACAAAATTAAGTTCTGCACTGCCAGGGGTCAACAGACAGAAGATAGAGGACATGGGGTCCCTGTCCCTCCAATGCATTTCCAGCATCACATACAACCCCAATAGGCAAACTCTCTTCCTTGACGACGTCCTCAGCAGACTCAAGACCTTTGCAGAGGGCTCGGTCATCATTGGGGGTACTTCAATCTTGCCACCTGACCTTGGCGCTGACGAAACCTTGGCCGCTACCAGCAGGGACTATAGGAATTACTGAGCTCTCATGAAGCTTCTCTGAGAACTCAACCTTGTGGACATTTGGAGGCTAAGAAATCACTCTTGCAGGGACTTCACTATTTAAATATTCACAAGAGGTTCTCATCTGCATTTTTCTATAGCACCACTAATCCGTAGGCCTCGAGGCACTCAAAGAGAAACACAGTGACATGAGAAAAGAAGGGATACCAGAAAGCATGCAGAGTCCGAAAGGGGGGATTTAAGATATTAGCTTGAATGTTCAGCATCGAAAAGGAAGGTTTTCAGGTGTTACTTGAAAAGCATAGTTGAGCCACTGTCAGCCAGATGTTTGGGGAGGACATTCCAGAGGTTAGGAGCCCAAGAAATGAAACTGGCTCCCCCAATTATTTTCAAGAGGATGCGTGGTTGACTCGAACTAGTCGAGTCATTGGAACGCAAAGAGCGTTCAGTGGGCTTCTTTATTCTGGTTGTCAGGTAAGATGGTGCTTCATCATGAAGGCATTTAAAAATTGTGACTAGGCCCTTGATTGTATTATTTGTAGCCAGTGTAGGCTCCTGCGGGCTTCAGTAACGTGTGCTTTACGTTTCACGCCACTGACAGCGTGTACAGCGCCATTCTGAATTACCTGAAGTTTTTTTAGATTGGTCTGAGATGTGCCTCTCAGTAAACTGTTGCAGTAATCTAGTTTACAATTGATAATAGCAGCTGCTATATTTCTCGATTAGCGCCAGATAAGAGCGGACTAATGTGAAATAATAGTTGGGTATAGTAGCAACATGAGGATTTAAGATAGCTTACCTGATGATCGAAAGATAATTGGGGGTCAAAAAAGACTCCCAATGTCTTCATTGTTTTAGACACAGGGCTAATGTCTTCAGCAATGGTAAAGTTATCATAGTTGGAGTCAAGCTTTTTAAGCTTGTGCTGGGTGCTGAGGATGATGAGCTTAGTTTTTGAATTATTCACAGCTATTGAGTTTGTTGCCATCCATTTTTGAATCGCTGTGAAAATGTTGTTGATATGCAAAGAGCCAGCAGTATAAACGCCAAATAACCTCAGGACAATCTGTGTGTCATCCGCATAGTTTGCAAAATATACTCCCAGGGTAGATAGTATGTCGCAAAGAAGTCTTGAATAAACATTAAAAAGCAACGGCGACAAGCATGAGCCCTGAGGTATCCCGCAGGTGAGAACAGTCTTGTTATAGCGGGCCATGTCCTTTGCAACTTTCACACTTCTGGGACCAAGAAAGGATTTGAACCAGTCTAACTGCGGGAGTACATCTGCCAACAGTAGGTAATCTGTCCGCCAGAAGACGATGGTCCACGAGGTCAAATGCAGCAGGCAGATGCAGAAGCAATGATGCATTTCCCACTTCAATGATGCCAGCAATGTGAGATTTCACATCGAGCATAGCTGACTCTGTCCCAAAGTTGTGGACGAAAACCAGATTGCTGGTCTGCAGAGCATCCTTTAAGTTCCTGTAGGATTGAAAAGCGCTCCTTGGGCCGTGATTTAGCTGCTAGGATCTGAATGTTCTTATCAGATTCCTTAGCCTTACAAATCAGGTTTGAAGGTTTGTGATTGGAATCAGTAGGATGGTTTTTCCAGGCACGTTCCATTATCCGCTTCTGTGTTCTTGCCTCAGTTACCACGTGCCTGAAGGCAACGTTTAGGGTAGTGCACTTTTTTTGGGTGTGAGTTTGAGGATGTAGTATATTGAAAGCCTGATCAAGAGCATGTCTAAAAACCAAAAATAAGGGCTTCAAAAGGGATGTTTTCATCCAGGGGAAGCAGTAAAGGGAAGACCAAAGCACAAAAGCCTTTGTGGGTAACTTTCCGAAGGTTACGAGAGTGATGAGGTGAGGGGGGCTGCTGAGGGCTAATTAGACGGACTTTGTATTGTTGGATGTTCGAGACTTACATTTTTTGATAAAACCCAATCCAGAGTGTTACCTTCAATATGGGTAGACACCTTAATATGTTGAGCAAAATCAAGTGTATACTCCAGGAGTGCTGATACCTCAAGGTCTGATGAGTCGCTTGCCCAAAAAATTGAAGTGGCCCAGGATAAATGGTAGCCAAGTGCTGCTTACAGGCATTTCCCAGGAATAATTGTTCCTCAAATAGGGGAGTCGACATAGGTGGCCTATATAGCAGTAGGAGGTTTAGAATTGTGACATGGTCAATGTGGAGTTTCAGGAAAAGGGCCTCACAATGATCCAATACGGGGGTATTTGATATGTGCACTTTAATGGATGATTTGAAAATCAGCGCTATTCCACCTCCCATCTTAACAGAACGATTAAGGTATAGGTGC
This sequence comes from Ambystoma mexicanum, assembly GCF_040938575.1. Lineage (NCBI taxonomy): Eukaryota > Metazoa > Chordata > Amphibia > Caudata > Ambystomatidae > Ambystoma > Ambystoma mexicanum. The sequence goes on from NC_090935.1 coordinate 371,917,395, forward strand.
GAGTAGCCAGGTGGCGCTGCCATATGTAAAGCATGTTGGGCAGCATCATGAACCAATGTCTCGGTCATGGCCAAAATGTCTACTTTGGTCTGTAGAATAAAGTCAGCCACTTCCGACCCATGTTTGACCAGGGATCGTGTATTTGATAGCACAAAGTTAAGGGGGTGTGTGTGTGTGTGTTAGTATCAACATTTTGCATGTCAGTATCGGGCTCGAGTGTGTGAACAGTTATGCTTTTAGGATTAGTATTAGAAGCCTGGTCCTGTTCCAGCAACAAAAATGTTTTTTGCGTAACATCGTCATCGGGTACAAGAATGCAGTTGCTAATAGAATTGCCAGCTGCATCACAGACATCGTCCATGGAGGTCAATAGTCTAACCTTAAGGTTTCTCTGGATCATGGATACTAAATCATAGCAAGAAGTCATGCTAGCAAACGTATGCAAATAAAGGTGAACAGAAACTGGCAGGAAGAGGGGCAATCACCTTGCCACAAACCATCTTAGACGCGCTGCCGCTGACACACCTGACCTGTCAATAAATGGATGAAAAGGACTACAGTTTCCTTGGGAACTGTAGTTAAACTTGGAAAACGCCTCTGTGTAACAAAACAGTGAAATTCAGAAAGTGAAACCGTTACAAACACAATACGTTAGGTGCACGGTATCAACATGCTTCTCGCCTCTTCGGTCACCACTATCTTGGATTCCACTATACATATCTGGGCCCCTCTTGGATCACGCCCCGGTCTCGCCGTCCCTTTCGGTGTGAGACCTTTCTTCCCCTCCTTGCAGGCACTGGAGACTACACAGACTGATATTCAAGGATTTAGTAATTCACCAGGAGATTAAACCGGTGATCACCTCACACTTTGAGAATAACCTCACAGAGGAGGTGCAGCTTGCAACAGTCTGGGACACAATGAAGGTAGCGGTTAGGGAGTTCACCATCATCCTATTCTATAGCTACCACTCGCTTACAGGAGGAACTAGAAGTGGAGGTTAGGACACGGGAGATCGCTCACTAACACTCATTTTCTCTTAGGGCTAGGATGCACCAGAAAATATCCAAACAGCTGTGTCATTGGGTGAGTCACCCTATGACAAAACAGAGAGGCACTCTCGAACTCACATTTGTGGCGGGAAGTTCCAGGGGTAGGATCCGAGGGCCCTTCAATCTGCTTGACCGACAGGATTCCCAGGAACATTCATCATACATGGCTAGCTGGGAGACAGACTTTGGGAGTCCAATTGGAGAGCAGTCATGGCTTAGGATATGTGAACGGAATCACATGGTTACCAAATGCACTACAGAAAAGGAGTGCCAGCTCAGATTCTGATATAGGTGGTACCTCGCCCCGGATAGACTCCACCACTTTGTTCCTTCCTAGCCAGCGATGTTCTGGTTGGGATGTTGGGATAGAGGAACCTACTATCACATGTGGTGGCTCTGCTCCAAAGCCCAAACATTTTGGAAGGAGGTGCTTTCCCACATTAATGACATGCTGAAAGTGAAGCTACCCTTGGACCCTCTGGTTATCTTGTTTGTGGAGAGAGGAGATGGGATCTATCCACTGACAGGCAAAACATCTAAACTCATTACCCAATTTCTACTAGCCACCAAAATCTCTCTAGTGCGTAATTGAAAATCCCCCGATGGCCCGGTCATTTGGATGTGGTGGGGGTAAACTCTGGAAAATCTTAGCCTCACAAGAGATTACTGCACCGACAGAAGGTCAATTTTCATCATATGTTGCAACCTGGACTCCCTTTATCAACTACATACACGATTCCTACTTTGGAGGATATAGACTGATCCTATATAAACACCTGGACACAACATAACACTGGACAAGGATCTCGAGGGTGGTAAATATTTTATTCACTTTGAGTGTGCAGTCTACGGAGTATTATTTAACTGTGCTGTCGCTGTCCGGCAATTTTCTGCTTTTTCTACTGTACAATGTCTTATTCTGCCTACTTTGATACTGTCGTTTCAAAATAAAGAAGGACCAAAAAATAAAAATAAAGTCAACACTAAATTTAAGTCCCACGCTGGAACAAAAAACAGACATGGAGGAAGAATACTGGAAAGACCCCTGAGGAATTGAATGGCTGTGAAGATTGTGAAAAAGGAGCCCTGCTCTAGGGTCCTCTTGAAGAATGAAATGGCCACAAGATGCACTTTCACTGTACCAATCTGTAGGACCGTCCGGCCCAAATGTCAAAGAAAACCCAACACAGAGGAAGTGGAGCAAGTAAAATTATTTGGATTAAGTTTGTGCCGGAATTCGGCTTAGAATAAGTATTAATCGATGTATGACCACTTATGTATCGTCCCCGGTGACGTCTACTAACTCCACTCCACCACCTGGTCAGAATGTCCCTCAAATTCACCCCATTGTAAGAAGCTCACTTCTTCCCATAAAATTTGAATTCTTATCTATTCTACATTCTTTTGTGATCAAAAGAGTATTGTTCCTCTGGTTTATAAAGAAATATTCTTTATAAGAATACTTTATTAAATGTCTCTCGAAGCCCAAAAGGTTCCCCTACAAAATAAAGTACTGCTTTTACTGCATGCCTGCAATCATTCAGGCATGTCATGTTTAGGATCATTAAACAAATGCTGCTATCTCTTTTTTGATAAGAGTACAGGCAGAGCAGAAGTTTGAAAGCGCAAACAAAGTCGCATACCTTCATGAGCTGGTGGTATACTTGGAGGGGTGAGCTGAAACAAAACTCAATAATATGAATCTATCTATGGTCCTCCCTATATTTTTCAGGTGAAAACATTTGAGCTGAATAATCGGCTCAAAATAAAAGAGAACGTCTCAGGCCCCGTTAACGGTCAAGCAGTATTACTATATTAAAGGCAACAAGGCCAATAGAACCATAGCCTGAAAACTTGCTAAACACAATACCCGGAATAATATTCAGGAAGTCTCTTGTGAAAGTGTTTTTATTTAGGCGCTTATTGGTTTGCTGATGACTTGTGTGAGAAATCTGAATGTTATAGGGTCCAATCCCATCACATTTAATCTAAATAACATAAGTGGAATGTATCTGTTGCAGAGATCCCTGCACGCTCCAAATCCTGAGTAAAATAGCTCAGGAGGTAGTGTGCCTGCAGCAGAGAACTGAATTCAGCCTGCAGCCTAAGGTATTAAAACGAGTAGGATGGCTCAGTGTGAAGTGCGCCTGTGGCAGAGATGCATTTATAATATTGAAACATAGGTAACAATTCCTGCCCTCCAACTTTCTCATGTGGCCAAAATGAGTCCCTTTGAATTGAGTAAAAGTGAAGATGTTTGTAAAGAATGTGGCTATCTTTTTAACCAAAATTCCCCAGTGTGGCAGCAGAAATACCCTTCCCAACATTTGAAAATTAAAAAAGAGGGATAATTGTGCAACCAAGACAAGGAGATCCAAGTTTACAATTTAGAAACATTGGACCAAATTGATGTACAAGTGAAAAAATAAGTAAAATATAATTGCACATGCCCATTAAAAATCTGAAAATTAGCAATACCCCTCAACTATAGGGTCAGCATAGAAGCCTGCAGGACTTGGCATTCCCTATATATATTTGTCTGCTGTCTTTTACCCTGCCTCAAAACACCACAAACATACCCTACTCGTAAAAAAAACCCAAAAGAAAAATAAAATATATTAACGAAAAGACATTTTCAAATGCTTCATTGTTAGGCAGAATTATATGCAGTACCCTTTGGGAAGACAACACACAATTAAGACTACAAGTGACAGTACAAATTCACCTTTGGTACAAGCCTGTACTACACAGTAAAAGTGGTAGCAATAGCGGAGCAGCCAGACTTATCTCAAGAGTAACTGAGCAGTATCAGATAGTTACACAAAGGACAGCAATTACTATGATTCAGGCAAACACTGACTCACAGTTTTCAAGTAAAAGAATATACATTTATTTCACTCTTCAGTTGTATAACATTACACTATTATAAGCAGTTAAAAACTCACTCTCTTAATACACCACACCACTTCCCTTAAATTCCAGACAAGTTAATCTCACAAAAATGAAGTGGTAGCAAAATGGCACTCCAGCCATTTAAAAGGGATGGAAAGATAAAGTTATTAGAAATTAAATCAAACCAACAGGTAAGTACTCAGGGCAATTGAAAAAGAGGAACTACAGTGATACAATCAGGTAGATAAGGCTTAAGGCCAAAGTCAATGGGTCAAAAGTCTTTTGCTCAAGATCACACAGTTCAAGGTAGTTCTCGATAAAGTTTGTGGCACGGTTTCCGGACGAGGTTGGTTGATACAAAAGTTAGTTCAAAGAGAAGAGAAGGACAAAACCTCGGATTGAAGAAAAATTTCAAACACTTTTGCCGCGGTTGTACGAAACGAGGAACCGGATTTGCACAGTACCTTGAAACAGAGAGGAAGCTGTAGCTGAGGCGGACGTTACTGGTAGTTCCTGCAGGCTCACGGTTCCTGAAGCGATTGTCGGACTGACACAAAGTAGGAAGACAAGAGGGTCCTGCACTACCCAGGGAAGAAACCAGCAGCAGAGCAAAACAACGAATTAAAGGTGTGCTCCTTAAAACCCAAGCAGGGTCCGACCTTCTTGCTGTCTGGCCCACTGTAGCTCTGTACAGCGAATTCGACCAGAGAAGGGGTCCTGGCTTGTAGTTTGGGCGAACTGGTTGATCCCACCAGCTCAAGGGAAGAGGTTTCCTGGAGGATCTTCTCTGTCGTCAGAGTCTGAAGATTCGGACCTGCAGCAGGGCTTCACCGGGGGGTTCACTAGTTGTAGGGGTCCTCTTCCATCAGCTCCCCGTAGGTTCTTTCCTTCCAGTGGAGACTCTGGCTTTCCAGTCCCAGAGACCTGCTTTTTATGCAGTTTTCCCCCATTCATACAGCCTGGCTGTCAATCACACAGCAGGGTGGCTGTCCTGGCAAGGACAGTCCCCTTAGCCAAACAAACTTGAGTGTGACTTGGGTTACCAAGGGAACCCATGGCAGGGGTCCAAAGATCCCTCCCTCACATCCTGCCTACCCAGACTTTCAGGTGCCTTAAGGAGGGCTTCTGTGCAGAAGCCCGCGAAAAGACACCGAAAGGAATCATCCCGGTTTGGCGTGCAGAGAAAAACAAGAGAAAGACTTTAAAAAAAAAAAAAAAGAAATGGCGACTAAAACCAGCCAGAGCCAAAATAAAATGAATTTGGTCAAGCGGGTTTATGTTCGAGGCTAATATAATAGCCTAAAACAATACCACGTTTACGTAAGATAACCACAGTAGAAAAGTTAGGGTAGTTACCACTGCCACCAGCCAAGTCTTGATGTAAAGGGAGCGAAACAATGCTCCAAGAGAGACAGACAAAAAGGGATAAGAATTAACCCTTTCCAATACTCCATGTAAGATGGGGTGCACTGGGTCTGTGGTTTAAAATGACTAAAATAAACTTAATGGCAACTTTACCTTTTCTGGGGGACAGTAGTCGGCCCCAGAAAATGGAGTCAGTGTGAAGTCTCAAAGACAACCATGTGTCACTGCACTGAAGGTGCTGTGTAACACATATTGAAAATATGAGGCCATGGAGTAGGTGAGGCGCCAGTGCTCAAGATCACACAAAAAGTGCAAACACACAGCAAAACACACGTAAGAAAAAGAAAAAGGCTCACACTCTTACCAAGTGAAAAGAATAAATCCTAGAAATCCAACAAAGCTGCTGAGGGACTCATTAGGTTAAGGAAATCAGCCATTTATGAGAATTCTCCCCAACTCTCATTCCCAACTCAGTATCACAGTTAGAAAGCATGGCTTTATCACCCCAAAGGTTAGCATTCAGTAGCATTTCAGCAGTCAGCAGGGTGTTAATTGATGTAATCACTCTTTTTGCGTTTCAGTGCCTTGCTGGCGCCAGAAATCTAAAGATGGGCAAGCACAAAAGCAACATTTGAAAGTACATGTAGACACAACCCAGTCTCCCTTGACGGCAATTGAATACTATAATTAGTTATACTATGCTACTCTTAGTTACTTGCGACACCCGTGAATACATAAAAATACAAACTGTGCTGTTACTTAACAGTTCATTTTCTGATAATGTATTCCTTTCATGATTTATAAAAACATCTCCCGTAGACAACAAAGAAAATAAATGCAATAAAGTAATGATATACATATTGAAAGTATGTTTCTAATTTACTAAGTGTTTTTCTTGTCTACATAACTTTATTAAAAAGGTAACTAGTGGGCTCTGTATTCGGTACAACTATCCAGTACACCCCTAGTTCTGATTATTCTCCTGGTACCAAGCAAAAACCTCTGCCACCTGCAGGCATAAATGCACTTAGTACCAGGTCTTCTAGCAGATAGGAGCACATCCAGAAACATCCTCTGCAAATCCCATTCCCTATACCTCAGCCTCAGAGCTGCCTTGCATGAAGATTCAGGCTGCAGAGGTTTGTTTCAGGGCCCTTCCCTCATAGTGGGAGAGGAGGTCCGTTCTCTGCAGAAGACGCGAGGGAGGGCAGAATGCCATGTCCAGGAACACATTCTCTGGTCCCAGCCCAGAACGATCTATCGTGGTCACGAATAGACAGTCTCGCAGAAACAGCATGACAGGGATCAGATACGCGCCGAGCAGTTCGAAGTCCGATTCGACCATCAAGGCGCTCCTCAGAGCTCCCAGGCTAGGAAATTCCCTGCAATATAACCTCCTTCACTTCCGGTTTACACTAGAAGGGAAGAGGCCCACCTTGGGAGTACCCGACAGGGAGAGAATCTCCTCAAGAACCTCCTAGCAGAGCGTCCACCCATGGGAGGCAGATAACTGCCTGTTCAGTGCATCAGTTTCTGTGTTTTCCATTTTGGCCGCAGTCAGACACTGTCCATTACCGCGCGGAATCACAAACACATTGCTTCCTTGCACAGCAGCTAGGAACCCACACCATCATTCTTCTTGAGGTAATGTATGGCTACAGTATTGTCAGTTAGCACCAGTACCATTTTGCCATTCATAGAGTGGAAGAAAGCAATCAGGGCAAGCCTGATCGGCCTAAGCTCCAGCAGAGTGATGTGCTCCTGGTACTCCGATCAGGACCAGAGTCCACTTACCCACAAGTCCTTTGAGGTGTGCGCCCCTGCCCTTTAAACATGCATTTCTGACGAGGATAGAAAAGGAGAAGTTACTAGTAATTTTCTTTCTATGGATTCTTCTCCCACAGATTCCTCAGATATCTCTTCCAATCCGCTGCTCTGAAAACATTGACAGGGGGCGTAGTGCACACCTCGACTTGGCCGTCGATACAGCTTGACTCAATGCCACGGTCATTGAATGCGGACACAATGTCAACCGTCATACATATACGTCACTAAACCCGTGTACCTCAGTTCCCCCAATGCCATCGCCCCCGAGCTCAGCTGTTGCTGCGGAGGACCATTGTAGAATTGGCAGAAATAGCCCTAACACTCTTAAACAACAAAACTGTAACATGAGTATCTTTGAGGATGAGAAACAGGGCTACAAGAAGTTTCAGAAGGTCACAAAACATAAGGAGGGCCTAGAGGCCCAATAAGAGATGGCTCATCTACTCTTCTCTCAAGAGAATGTCAGACATCAACAAGTAGCGAGGCTGGATGGGAGGGTGATTAGGAATCTGCGGGAGAAGAATCCATAGAAAGAACATTGCAAGTAACTAATTTCTCCTTCACTTGAATGCATTTTTCCACAGATTTCTCATCAGATAGACTCTCAAAGCAGTATAAAGTCTGGAGGCAGGATGGAAGTCCCTAAAACAGGAAGCTCTGTAGCACCGCTCTTCCAAAGTGGGCATCAGCCCCATGCGACGGTGAAGGCGTGTAAAGAGGACTATGTCATTGCCCGGCAGATATCTTTAATCGTTACTCCCCTCTGAAGTACCAAAGAGACCGCAACACCCCTAGTGGAGTGAGCCCAGAAGCCTGACGGAACCTCTTTCCCTGCATGTTGGTAATACAGAGCGTAATGCATCAAAATATGGTCTGCTTAGAAACAGCCAAACCTTTTCTTGACAACAAAAAAGCCACAAACATCAGGTCAGCCCAGATGAACTCTGCTGTTCTTGCGACATAGAAACTATGGGCCTTCATAGGGACCAACCGGCTCAACTTCCTTGGAAGGTTGAGGAGGAGGGTAGAAAACAAGCGGAAAAACAAAGTCCTGCATGATAAGGCCTGCAGCTTGCTGACTCTTCTGGCAGATAAGATTGTCACTAGTAAGGCAGTCTTCAAAGTTAGCAATCTAACTGGGCAAAAATGCAAAGGCTCAAACGGAGCGCCATGAGCAAAGTGAGAACCCAAGTTAAGGTCCCATTCTGGGACAGCAAAAACACCAGGCGGAAACTTATTCAGAAGGCCCTTCAGGAATTAGGCCATAACTGGGATCATAAAGAGAACCTTGATCCGGAGACTTTATGAAAACAGACAAAGCCGCTAAGTACCCTTAGACTGTTGCAAACCTGAAGGTCTGACAAATACAGTGACAGAGATTCCATCAATGTAGTGTTGGGCAAGAGATGGGGTCAATCTCACGTTCCCAACACTTTGCCTTGAATCTTCTCCATTTTAACCTGTACAGCGATCTTGTTAACCGTCTGTGTGCAGCTAGCAGCACCTGCTCAGAGAGGTCCCAATCCTCAAACCTCATCCTCTCAATCCTCATACCTCATCCTCTCAAGAGCCACACATGTAGATTGAGGGATTCCGGGATCGGGTGCAACACCCGACCCTCCAACTTGGAAAGGAAGTCCAGCCGATGAGGCAGCTGAATAGGTGACCAGATGGCCAAGTCCAGGAGTTCCCAGTACCACGCTCTCCTTGCCCAATCTGGGGCAATCAAGATCACGGTGGCTTGGAATCTCCTCAACATCCTGAGAACCAACAGGATGACAGGGATCGGGAGAAAGGTATAGTGAAGGTCGAAGATCCCACTCCACTAGGAAGGCATTTCCCAAAGTACACCTCTCGCTGGGTATTCCCTCGAGCAGAAAAGCTTGCACTTCCTGTTGGATTCCATGGCAAACCGATACACTGCCGGGGCACCCCAATGAGTTTAGATCTCCTCGAGAACTTCGCAACACATCGCCTACTTGTGTGAGACCATAGCTCTGCCTGCTCATGGCATCTGACAGCCCGTTCTCCATCCCAGCCAGATGAACTGCTGAGACGGAAAAACGTATTCTCTAACAACCAGAACCAAAGCTGCATCCATCACCTCTCTCCTAGAGGGGAGAGCACATAAACCACCTTGCTTGTTTAAGTAATGCATGGCCACTGTGTTGTCCATCATGATCAAGATGCTTCATCTCCTGAGTGTCCAGGACTAGTACGATGAACTGGAGCTTTTGAGTTGGTGTCACGTGAGACATCTGAAGATTTACAGAGAAGCCCAGCATGTGCAGCAGCTAACATGCGTTGTTCAATTGAGACAAACCTTGCTCCAATGACTTTCCCCAGATCAGCCAGTCCAGATATGGGAACAAATGAATGCCTGTTCTCCGGATATGTGCCGCCATTACTGCCATCAGCTTGGTGAAGACCCATGGACAGGTGGTCAACCCAAAGGGGAGCAGCTTGAATTGGTAGTGCTTGTCCTCTATGAGGAATCTCAGGCATCTCCTGTGCATGTGAAGGATAGGCACGTGGAAATACGCGTCCTGCAGATCCTACACCACCAGCCAGTCCTGCAATGGCAGAGCCTAGAGAACCTCTCAGAGGGTCACGGTCCTGAATTTGCCTTTCATTAGGAACTTGTTCAAGGCCCTAAGGTCCAAAACCAGACTGGCTATGTCCCATGTACTACAAAAATACATGGGTATACTCGCAATTAAATGGCTCTGAATGGAGGGGGGCTAAAGAATGTTGGGGAGTGACTTTGCTGAACGGACAGTACCCTAGGCGATTGCCCCTGTTCCCATACGAGGAGTCCCTCCCCTATAAGTCCTTCCGCATTAAACCACCCCAAAGGGGACTATTTGGTAGCGGGCGCACCTCCCTAACCTCATGGGAAAGGGTTCCCCCTTGGGGAGAAGTGATGACACCTTGCGAATCGTCACACATGGCCGCAGGTGTCCATTTATTTTGGCATTTGTAAAGCGCACCCATCCCCAGGGCATCTGTCAAGGCCGGAGGCCCCAGCGCAGGGTGAAGTTCTCAAGTTCTCTAGCATCTTTAATCAGAAAGCCTCCCATTCCTCTAGGGTACCTGTGGGGCCTCTACCTCATTGTTCTCTTTGGAGCAGTGGTTCCTCATCTTTGAAGATGAGTGATGCCATATCCGCAGGGCCTTGTTCTGGACTATCTGAAGACTCTTCCGGTGTCGCTCATGGCAGGTCATCCATGCTGGGGAGGCATACGTCAGGAGGATGAAAGGCTTTTTTTTTTTTTAAAGTGAGAAAAAGAAAATCTTTTTTTCCCCTATTTTTTTTTCTTCCAAACCTGCCCAGGCATGGCCAGAAAACGGCCCCCACTCGCCCGGGACGATTACGGCCCGGCCACGGCCCGAAAGGCCGAGGGGCCAATCCGACCCTGTCCCTGAGCACATGTGGTGTTCTCAGCCGTCTGGTGCCAGTCATTATTTGCGACAATGCAATTGCGTGAAATTAACCACAGCCAGCGCTTTTACCAGAGAACTGCAAAACCATTTGGAAAGCCCATTAACTCTGCACATTTCCACAGACTGCCCCACTCCCAGACAGGTGCAGAAACGGCGCAGAAGAGCTGGGATGAATAAAGTGTTCAGTACCTCTGCTATCCAGACATGTTGGCGGCCATGCACAGCAGCTTCTTTTCATTATTAATCAACAGCTGCTTGGAACTTGCAGTGCTGGGGCTGATGTAATTTCCCCCTTTGGCAAGTGGAGCATGTTAGTGTGCAAGAGATTGTGGGTGGGGGAGGGAGCTGGCCAGGGTGCTGGGGACATATCTAGCAGAGGAGGCACAGAGCAGTGCAAGCTAGGTCTTCGCACCGGTTTACTCAACGCTCTCTGCCATTGGAGGGTCAGGGTACACATTGTTCTGGAAGCAGCTGGAGAAGAGAATAGCCCCATCAGTACCGGTATTCTTTGCATTCTGGGGCTTGTAGTCAGTTATAAAACTGAGAAAGTACATAACGAGCGCTGGGCTTCACTGCATATTTCAGGTGCATGGTTTAGGTTGATTGGGGCACAATGAATAGCACAGAGGTGTCTGTAAAGAAAGAAAAAAAAAAGAAATTGGTCTTGTCTTGGCAGATTTTAGACTTACTGTGACAATCTCAGCTGCGAGCCTCCAGGATCACAAAACAAATAATCCTGGTGTCCAGAAGCATTTCCTGTTCACTCTGCCGTGAGAAAAGAGGTAGTGGCTGGGGGGTGCTGATGCGGGTCTCCCCTCTGCTGCAGCAGCTCCCACCCCTCCAGCCTGAGTTAGCAATGGCTGCTTCACTTCCATTTTCCTGGGTTCCTCTGCCTCTGCTTCCCACCAGTAATCTGCATGCTTTGATAATTCAAACTTTGCTGTATCAAAGCACTACCCCGAGAGAAAACCGGCCATCCCGCTGCAGTAAGAGAAGGGCAGCTGTCCTTTCAACCTGGTCCCTGGGAGCAATAAGCAAAAGCTCCCAGTAGGGGGCTTTTGCTCGAATTACTGGCTCAAGAACAGACTTAACAGAAACACAGGAAGCGGGTTCATTTTTATTAAATGGATGCCCCCTAGTCCTTGAAAATCAGGTCTTTGAGGCTCATTTGCACAATACTTTGCATAGGAACTTTTGGTAAAAACTATTTTAATATATATTTTGTATTAAGGGAAATCTTTTTAAAGCTTAACATTTTTGAGCAAACTATCCCTTTAAGAGTCCAGCAGACAGAATCGGTTCTCTGCCTTGGTAGGGTGAGCCGGAGCAACAAACACAGGAAGATGGATTTCAATCTCTCCCAGAAGATCTAAGACCACTTTCTGCAGAAAGGAAAGCCTTGCTTTCACAGTCACCCTCTGGAAAAACATAAGTATGGAGGTAAAACAGACAACGTCTAGAGTTCACTCGCCAGTCTCGTGGAATTGATGGGAAGCAAAAAAAAATAAAATAAAAAAAAAAAAAAAGACCCTTAAGCGCGAGCAATCTAATAGAATCGGAATGAAGGGGCTTTAGCAGAGTGTCCATTATAAACATTAAAACTAAATTCAAATCCCACGGCGGATCCACAAACTGGCGGTGAGGACAATGGTTAAATAAGCCTAGCAAGAAATTCATAACAGTGGGTATTGTCAAAAAACAAAGTCCTGTTCCGGGGACCGCTTGAACACTGAAATAACCAAAGATAGCAGAAATTCCAGCACACATGGTAAGGAAAAGGATAAAGGCTCCAGATCCCTCTCCTGGCAGCAAATCAAAACTTTATGCCATCTGCAGACAAAAATGGATTTTTGTAGCAGGCCTCCTAGCTGAAAGGAGCACATTGAGGATGTCTGACAAGTCCCACTGCTTCTTTCTTAGCCTCGGGGTAGCCAAGCATGAAGGTTCAGGCTGCTGAGGTTCGGATGGAGGACCCACTCCTCTGATTGTGAGAGCATGTCGACTCTCCTCGGAAGGTGCCACGAAGGGCAGACAGACATGGCCAACAACTCCAGATATCACATTCTCCGGCCCAAGTCCAGGAGCAATCAAGATAATTGTGGTTTCAAACAGGAGCAGTCTCTTGAGAAACAGTGGAATGACAGAGGGAAGGCATAAAAGATGTCAAAGGTTCACTTGACCGTCCGTGCGTTCCACAGCGTCCCCTAGAGCTCCCAGATGACGAAATTCCCTGGAGCAAAAGAACTCTCACTTCCTGTTGACAATGGCATCAAAGTGGTCCACTTGAGGAGTCCTCTAAAAGGAGATCTCTTTCAGAAGTACATGGCAGAGCTCCCACTCGTAGGAGGCAGAGTCTGTCTAATCAAGACATCCTCTGACATTCTCTCTGCTGGCAATATTAGCTGCCATCGGAGAGAGACCATTTCGCCAGAGCCCAGAACCACAGTCGCAATGCTTCTCAAGACAAAGGCAAGAACCCTACACCGCCTCTTTTGCTGAAGTAGTGCATGGCCATTGAGTTGTCTGTCAGGACCAACAATCTTGTGTTCCTCAGAGGAGAGGAAAGTAACCAGGGCCAGCATGATCTCCCTCAGCTCCAGCAAGTTGATGGGTTCCCGTGACTCTGCGGGAGAGCACAGTCGGCTCACATTTATGTCTGAAAGGTGAGCGCCTCAGCCAACCAGAGATTTGTCTGCAACAACTGTCAAGTTATGACACATGGCCAACTAAGCAAGACCCAGAGCCATCCGGACCGACATGTGGCCCTGAAACTGATGGGTTAAGACACCACCTTTCCTGAATCCTTTTAGCCTAACTCCTGCCTTACCACTCCCGGGTTAATAGTTGCCCTCTTCATTTCAGGGCTAATCTATACCAATCTGTATCGGGGTACTCCAAGGTATAGCATATAGAGAACTGAATATTTGTTTGTTCATAGATTTCTATCCACTAATCAGTGTGCTTTTCATTTCAGCATTGTGGCTGGTGGTGCGTGTGTTCCAAGCTCTTTAGTTTGATCGGTTCCTCTGTTCAGCTAAGCAGAGGGACATGTCATAATAAAAAGTTCCCTCATGTCGAGGAGGCCTGGTCAGGACCGACATTGGATTTGAAGACCACAGGTTCCATCTTATCATCATCGCTACAAGCACTCCGGGGTCCTGTTAAACGCCCCGGCCTGCTGGGTGAGTTACAATAGGAACTTGCTTGATTGTGCTTTTCGAAAGAAGCTGACTGACCTTCTCTAGTAGAACGGGGTCCTGAAGAAAAAGGGGTGGCCGGTGGGCATTGGTCCCGGGGGGGGGGGGGGGGGGATGGGGGGTGCTGAAGGAATGGAAGGCAGTATCCCTGTAAGGCCTAAGCATCGGACGTGGCTTTTGACCATTCAGGACTAAACAAGGAAAGTCTCCCCGGCCACAGCTTCTTGTGAAGCGCCTCATTTGCCCTCTACCTGGGGCAGACTGACTCGTGGTAAAGGCGGGACTGGGACAAGAAAACTATGCCCCGGGAGGATGCCTGTGTGGAAGGCTGTCGTACTGCTAAAGACTTATCAGCTGCCTTGGATGACTGAACTTCTGGAGGGCGGCGTCAGACTTGGCTCCAAAAATGTTATGGCCAACAGCCTGGCCTGGAGGTCGGTCACAAACCCAAGTTGTGCCCGATTATTGTGCTAGGGGCTATGACCCTTCACACACAGTCTGCTGTGTCCAGTCTGACTGCAGCATCTGACGTGCCACTTCCTTGCCATCAGAGACCAAGTAGAGAAAGCCATGCTTTTTTTTTTTTTGATTAAAGCGCAGAACTAGCTCGAGAGCAGTGGAGCGCTGTACATCATATGGTTATAGCAAACATTTGGAATGCCATCTACAAACAGCAGCGGAGTACTGTGCATGGTTATGTGCATCCAATGAAATTATTTCTAGGTCACGTGTTGTAGGAGACATGTTTTGAGAGATTTGCGAAATTGTAGAATTGCGGGGGCATTCCGAGCCGACACCGGTATAGAGTTCCAGAGGTAAAGTACAAGAGAAGGATTGAATACAAATCCTCTCTTTACTGACGAGTTGTGATTCAAGCCCGTTGGCCAACTTTCTGCGTGAGGAGCGTGTGCAACCAGATATATGGAGCTTTTCCACCAGGTACGCTGTTGTGATACTTGTGACTGCTTTGTAGATGGTACATGCAGTCTTGAACAGTATCCTGGCTTGGAGTGGAAGCCAATGTAGATTGCACAGAATGGGGTTAATGTGGTCAAATTTCTGTGCTCCTGTAATAAGACGTGCTGCAATTTGGTGGACTGCTTTTAGGGGAGCCAAGTGAGAATCAGGGAGCACAGTCAGGAGAGCATTTCCCCCCCATTGATGTGCAAGACCACACCGGTCTGCACTACGTTCGAGAGATCCTGCGTGGGATGAAGGATTCCATTTTTTCGAAGGGTAGAGATTCTGAGCCGGGCTATTTGGTCCTTCTAAGCTATGCGTTTCATCTCTCCCTCTGGGACCGTATTGGCCACTGCCATCCAAAGGGCGAAGATGAACTTCACCATGGAGCAAGAGGCATTCAGGGCCTGCAGTGCAAGACTGCTCAGTGCAAACACCTGCTTGCTCCACAAGTTGAACCTCTTCAATGTCTCTGTCTGGTGAAAGGGATGGAAAGGTAGAAGTCTTCATGCTAGCAGTCACAGCTTGAACCACTAAGTTCCCAGAAGTATGGGAGGAAAGAAAAGGCATATCCAGCGGGACAGTGTGTTCTCGCAGACCCCAAACACTGCCAGCCAGCGGCAGGTTTCGCCTACACATCCACTACCACATTAAAGGACAGGAGCGTCTCCTTTTTGGGCGTGTTGTCCAGATTTTCACAAAGTCTGTTCTGAACCTTGGACCTGGACGGAGAAGGTAGCC
Organism: Ambystoma mexicanum; assembly: GCF_040938575.1. Taxonomy (NCBI): domain Eukaryota; kingdom Metazoa; phylum Chordata; class Amphibia; order Caudata; family Ambystomatidae; genus Ambystoma; species Ambystoma mexicanum. The sequence continues at coordinate 371,932,873 of NC_090935.1, forward strand.
CCCGAGCATTGGTCACTTTAACCATCAAGCGCTGGAAGGCGGTGTCTGGCTTTCCTGGAGTGGGAGCTGGCAGAAATTCCATCACCGGTGCTGGTCTTTTGCCAGCCCAGCACATCCCCACCCTCCCTGTAGAATTCTCCCAGGAAATCCCTCATCTCCCTAGAACCCATAGGTCACAAAGTACAAAACGGACATGTCATACATCCTCGATATGAATGCGCTGCTAGGGAATGGAATGTATTCCAGAGGAGCTGCGGTGCTGCTCCCAAATGCAGGCCCTATCGCCCCCCAGGAGAGCTCTGCCTTCATCTGGTCCAGGCCCAAGAGGGTAGCCTGTCAGTCTCAACAGACGCGGTGGGACCCTGCGGCCTCATAGCCAGAGGTGTCAGTACCATCACCTGCGCCATAGGCACAGAGCCCGGAGCAGCTGGTGCTTCGGTGAAGAAGTCCAATATCTTCAGGCAGAAATTCTCCTATACTTCCGGCAAAGATGACTGGGTAGGAAAACATAACTGCGCCAGACGCCAAGCGGACTCCCTGGAGCTTTAGCTCCTCTTCAAAAGATGTCAAATGTCAGTGCAAGGATTCACTTTGCAAGCAAGATAGTTTCCGATGCAGCTTCTTCTTCTCTATTTCCTTGCACAAAGTTACTTGCTCCTCTGAGCGTCGTTCTGAGCCGGGCAACCTCGACCAAGAGCACAGAGAGCACACTTCATCTTGTGGACCAATATGAAGATATTCGCCACCCTCTTCAGGAGGTCCTTTGGATGAATGTACTGGGATGACCGGCAATCCTGGGTGACATGCTCCTCGCCCAACCAACATAAATAAACCCTGTGCGGATCTGAGACCGACATTTGCTGGTCACACGGCACGCATGGCATGAAGCCAGAGACGTTGGATGGAGAAAGCATGGTGTATTTTGAAAAAGTAGGCAATTGAATTGATATTGAATTGCTATTTTATTTATATCGCGCTCATACACAGGTGTTTGAGTGCAACAATGCAAGGGAGGGGGAAAAGGGGAGAACCAAAAAAAAATTAAAATAAAAATAACGATCTTACTAGGCCCAGTGACATTGAGAACGCATAAGTGCATGGGGGAGAGGGAGGGGAAAAGTGCATGGAAGGAGGGAGAAGTGGAAAGTGTGGAGCAAAGGAGAAACAGAATAAATAATAATAAAATAAATAAATAAGAGGCAACAGTGGTAGTGCAGCCAGCTAGTGGCAAGTACTAGGTTTAGTGCGGCAGACAGGGTAAGTCTGATAAGTGCAGGAAGAACAAGGGGGGGGGGGGGGGGGGGGGAGTGTATGGGTATAGATACAGACCCCAGTGCAAGGGGGGCCTGGGGCAGTGCGGGAGGGTGGCAGGGTGAGCAGGTACCTGGGCCTGGGGGACAGAGGGTGGCTAGGTGCACAGTGCCAAGAGAGACAAAATCAGCAGGGGAGAGAGGGGGATCGAAGGCAGAAGCAAAGAGGATGGTCTTGCGGTGCTTCCGGAACCGGAGATGGTTCTCCTCGAGTTTTAGAGTGGCAGGGAGGCTGTTCCAGAGGGAGGCCCCAGCCGCAGACAGATCTACCCCCAGCTCGTTTATTTGAAAAACAGCGGAACCTGAGGGGGTTTGAGGTAGAGGAGTGAAGGGCTTGAGAGGGGAGGTATTTGTGGAGGGATAGCTGAAGGTATGTTTGGACCCAGGCCCCAGAAAGCCTTGTGGACAATGCAGAGTGTTTTGAATTTGATCCTTGCATCCACTGGGAGCCAATGGAGTGATTTCAGAGCTGGAGAGATACGATCCCAGGGCTTGAGGCCAAGGACAATTCTCACAGTCCTTTTCTGGATTAGTTGCAGAGGGCGGAGAGTTAAGGCAGGTAGATTTAGAAAGAGGCTGTTACAATAGTCCAACCTAGAGAGAACCAGAGCTTGGAAGGCAGTGAGCTTCTGGGGGAAGGAGAGGAAGGGCAGAGTACCTCTGAGGAGGTGTAGTAGGAAGTTTGACGTTTTAGAGACCTTAGAGATGTGGGCTGAGAAGGAAAGTGTGCAGCCAAAGATGACCCCAAGGTTCTTAGCCTCGCAGGTGGGGGTAGGAGGAGGGCCAAGGGAGGACGACCAGGGAGTGAGGGGAAAGGATGGTGAAGGTGTACCGAAGAGGAGGATCTCTGTCTTGCTGGCATTCAGTGAAAGATCATTGGCGGCACACCAATCTTGAATGGTAGTTAGGCAATCAGAGATCAGAGAGGGAGAGGAGGTGGCCGAAGGCAGCCTGAAAATGAGTTGAGTGTCATCAGCATAGTACTGGAAATGTAAGCAGAAGATGGCAATGCAGTGGGCCAGAGTTGCCAGGTATTGGTTCAAAAGCCAGGGCAAGAGGTTAGACCCCTGGTGAACACTACGGGTAGAGAGGAAGATAGTTGATAGGAAGGACCCAAGTTGGACCTGGGAGGGTCGATCCGAGAGAAAATAGGTCAGCCAGGGCCTGATCAGTGATACCCAGGTTATCACGGAGATGGGTGAGCAGGATGGTGTGGTTGACCGAGTCAAAGGCAGAAGAGAGATCGAGTAGGATGAGGATAGACGGAGTGTTGGAGTCAAGGTTGGAGAGCAGGACTTCACGGAAGTTCAGGAGAACAGATTCCGTGCTTCTGGCAGCTCCGAAGCCAGACTGATGATAATGGAGACAGCCAACATAATCGGAGTGAAGGTTAAGCTGGGAGATGGCCAGCATTTCCAGGAGTGTGTCCAGAAAGGGAGTAATGGAAATTGGGCGATAGTTAGCTGGACAGGAAGGATCAGCTGTGGGTTTCTTGAGAAGAGAATGCATTAAGGAGTGCTTCAGAGGGGAGGGGAAATAACCTGAGGCAAAGGAGAGGTTGTAAAAGTCAGCAAGGGCCGGAGCGAGGATGTCAATATGGTCCTTAATGGTTTTAGAGTAACAGGGATGAACCTGTTTTGACAAGGCTTTCATAGATCGGACTTGTCTAGCGACCTCATCAGGGGAGAAAAGAGGAAAGGATGAGAAAGGGGGAGGGGGGTGACTGAGGGAGGGTCAGCGAGCACAGATGGAGAGGAGGGGAGTGGGGAGAGGGTGGACTGGATGTCCTGGGTTTTTGAGATAAAGTGAGAGGCAAGGACATTGCAAAGAGCCTGGGAGACTATAGCACTGTTGGCCAGCTCCTTGCAGATTTTAAAGAGTTCGGCCGAGTTGTTAGATCCCACCAAGACACAGGCTTGAATGTGGACTCTCTTCTTGGTGTGGACCGAGAGTCGATATTGCCATTGGAGCAGGCGACATGCCAGTTTGTCAGAGGATGAACAAGAAGCCCTCCATTTCCTCCCAGCCGCCCTACACTTACGTTTAAGTGTACCTAGGTCAGAGTCATACCAAGAATTATGCTTGGCTGTGGACTTCAGACGGATCCTCATGACAGGGGCAAGAGTATCAGAAATAGAAGAGTAGAGGAGGGATTGGGCTGTTTTCATGGTGTGAGTCAGCTGGGGGGGGGGGGAGAGGAGAGGGAGAGAAGTTGGCAGCGAAAGCCTCAACTGACAAGCTTCATGGGCCAGATGTCCGAGAAGGCAGGTGGCAGTGTTATGGTAGGTTTGGCTTGGGGGGGAAGGGAGTGGGAGATGAGAGGAGAGGAGGAAGTGGTCACTCTAGGAGGAGTGGTAGGAGGGATCGAGAGGGGGAGGCCAGAGGAGATGAAGACATCAAGTGTGTGACCTGCAGAATGCGTCGGGCCAGAGGGGAGGATAGAGAGAGGGAATTGCAGAGGTCACGAAAGAGCAAAGATGAGGGACAAGGAGAATCGAGATGGATGTTGAGGTAACCAAGGAGGAGGAGTTGAGTGTTTGAGGCCAGAAGGGAGGAGGATTGGTCAGCCAATTCAGAGAGAAAGGAGGTGATTTGACCGGGGGGTCGATAGAGTAGCAACAGTAAGAGTGGCTAGGAGAGATTGATAGCCTGCAGACAAGGCATTCGAAAGAGGGGTAGATCTGAGTCGGAATGATAGTGGCAGGAATCCACTCAGGAAAGATCAGGGCTACACCACCACTGCGCCGGGTCGATCTGGGAGTGGAGAGGATCTTGTAGCCATCAGGGAGGAGAGTATCAAAGCTTGTGACAGAGATGGCCGTGAACCATGTCTCGGTAAGACCAAGGACATCAAGGTCCAGTTCTTCGAGGAGGTGGCAGATGTGAGAGGAGTGTTTGAAAGCAGAGCGAGAGTTGAGAGTGGCAAGATGAAGGTTGCCAGCCTTATAGACCTTCCGGGGAGGGGTACAAATCATAGGTACGCCCTGCGGACGAGTGGAGGTAGCCAGATGTGGGGAGGAGTGGGTGGGGTAGCCAAGGAATGAGAGGGACGGACAGTGGGAGATGAAAGGAAGTTGATGAGGTAAGGGAAACGCCTATTGAAGAGGATGAGATTGGCCTGAGGACCTTTGACCATGACGGTGCCATTTAAATAGACATTAAGGATGACTCTGGAGGAGTCAAAGGAAGCCATGAGAACTTCCCAGCGGGTGCCAACATTAATGGGGGAGGAGGAGACAGGACAGAGCACAGAGATCATATGCAGGGTCCATAGATCCGGCGAAGGAACGAGAAAGAGTATGTCGGTGAGAGTCTGTTGGGAAGAGGTGTTGAATATGTATCAGCGATAGGGAGCCCCATGTTAGAAGCCAAGATATCCTTTTTAAACTTCTTTCCAGACTTAGTGAGAAAGGAAGGATAGTTGATAGAGAAGCAGTTGGAGTAGATAGGAGAAACAGAAAGCGCCATGGGTGGGAAGAGACAGGAGGCATAGGGAGGAGTAAACAAGTACAGCGGTATGGAAAGTCACTGGGCTAGCAGGTTACATCAATGGGCAAAGTTAAATGCAAAATTACACCAGGTTTGACTTTCAGGTTAAATGTAATGCCCTATTTTTACGGAAATTAAGTAGGAGTGAGATGGTAAAGGTCAGTACCAAACTGACTTGATGGCCAGGTTCTGATCAGCTAACAAAGTGAGTGGAAAAAAGGAACTGACGTCATGGGTACGGAGTCGCTATATATACTGGCCCAGACATCCTATCCGGGGCAGGGCAGATAGAGGCGTCGGACAGAGCTGCCACTGAGCCGCGATGCACCCACTGGTGGCGAAAAGGTTTCCCGAATACAGCTCTGCTGGGATAGGGATATCATAGATAAAGAATCAGTGGGAGAAAAGAATCCATTACAAGTGGCAGCCTGTAACACAAGGATCTTAGTACTAGGGTGCTTACATGTGAAGACATAATATGTGGGGGCAGATCTATGCCTTCTGACTAAGTATTTATGCACTGATTGTGCAGAGCAGGGAAGGACTGGGTTCTTTGGAAGACCTTTGTCCAAACACTAAGGCCACAAACACCTTGGTCACTTCCTAAAGAAGATTTGGATGCGATTAAGAATCTGGCTGAGCAAAGTCTACCTCTTTAGAGGTGACGAGCCAACTGAAGCGTGTTAGGTTGGAGGCTAGCTCGGCCACCCAGGTTTCCTCTGAAATAAACGCCTCTGTAGTGTAAAGAGTTCTTCAAAGGTTCGCACCCGAAGGGTATTTGTTTTCAGTCATTGTCTTTGTATAGTTTGAAATTTTCACATGAACTCATTCCCCAACTGTGGGACATACCTAGACTTCGGATCTATGCTCGATGGACAGGCCACTTAAGGTGGATGCAGACTTGATATTGAGGGATGTCGATGCTAGTCGAAAACTCTTCAAGGCTGACTTCATGCTAGGGGTCTTAGGCATACGTGATGAATGGTTGTTGGAGTCCCTGACCGTTTTATTGGGCATAGATCTTTTTTTTCTATTTTTGTATCTGAAGAGGCTGCTTTACCAAACACTTCCACTATATTTCTGCCAAGGCATATTTTTTGATGGGAAAGGTAACTTTAACTGGCCGAAGAGATTGTGTAGAATGAGTGTTTATGTCTTCACTTTTTCTTCCTTGAAGATGAAGAGAAATGATGCAAGTCGCTCCTTGAATGTGACTTTTTCCTGTGTTTTGTCTTGGGTCTCTCTCCAGGGACTTTTTGGCAAAAGTCAATTTTGATACTCTCTCTTTCAATGCATTAGGATTCACAGATTGACACGAGTCAGTCTGTCAGTTCATGGCTGGAACTGAGAGACCAGAGACCTATTCTGTGAGGATTTGTGAGCAAGATTCTGGAGTCGACATTCTCACGAGATAGTTGAGATTTTATAAGTATGTCAATACAAATTCTCAGTGAAGGGAGTGTTACAAGAAGCATGCAGAGAATGCGAAAAAAGTAGCTGAAGGAATGAGGTATGTGCTACATATACCAATGCCCCAATTGGCCTTAAAGATTTAGTACGAGTGGCCTTGGCAACAGTGCTGCACAGCTCCCACGGCAATCGAAAAAGCTTCCGAAATCTGCTAAAGAACGAAGAGTATATGTAAGATTAGGAATCCGTGGGAGGACAGATTCCAATAGAAGAACAAATTACTTAACCCTGCTAATGTTCTTTCTACTGAATGTTCCTCCCAAAGATTCCTCATCTTTGATATATCCTGCTTTGCAGTAGCATAACAATTTCCGACAGAAGAGGGCACTGTGTGGCATCGAGTTGATTTCCTTTGAAGGTTACCTTACCCGCGTCAGGACATTACATTGATGAGAGTATAAATAGCACATACTGCGCTGTTGCCTCAGTTCTAAGTTTTTCCCTCTTACCGCACAGGTGAATTTAGGATTATATAACCTGCGTTATAGAACGTTGAGAAAAGTAGATTCAAATAATTCACCCACAGACAGAGGGGTAGGTTGGGAGGGCAATTAGGAATCCATGGGAGGAACAACCAGTAGGAAGAACATTAGCAGAGTAAGTAATTTGTTCTTCTAATTGATTGCGTCCTCCTACGGATTCCTCATCTTTGATAGGCTCCCATAGCAGTTTTGGAAATGGAGGTGGGAACAGTGGAGTTTTGTCACCATCGATTTGTGTTATGCAGAACCGATGTTCCATACAGAGTATATGATGAAGCAACATTATTAATGTCCTACACTGAAACACCTCTTTGAAGAGACAAAGTGGTAGCGACTCCTATGGTGGAATGGGCTCTCAGGGACATCCTTTCTTGAAATTGAGTAGCACTCTGCAATGCATAGGCTGAGCCAAAGGGATAAAGTGTGGTCACGGCCTGGCCGGTAGAACCAATAAATAGTTGGTCATCTTGCCTGACATTTTCCATTTTAGCAATGTAGAAGCTAAGAGCCCTTTTTGGTCTAGAATGTGTAACACCTCTTCATCCTTAGAAGGGTGATGAGGTGGATAAAAAGCCTGTCATGTTATTTTCTGTGTCATGTGGAATTCAGACAACCCTGGAAACTAAGGCGGGACGAACCCTCAAAACTACCTTATCCTAGGAAAATATTGTAAAGGGAGGATTACATGACAGGGCTTGTAGTTCACTCACTCTGTGAGCAGAAGTCATGGCTACCAAAAAGATTGTTTTCAGAGTTAATAATCTGAGTGGAGAAGAAATTTAAAGTTACTCGTTGTAGTGTCTGGAGTACTCATAATCCTTAGTCCCCTTTCCTCCATCCTTGTGGGCGTTTCTCAACATGGGGACGGTACCGGAAACTTTGGCATCGAAAAATTTAACTTCCCCTTAAAAAACAGGGGTGCGGCCCGGGCGTGGGAACACCCTTTCCCCTCCCCTGAGGCATCAACCTCCGGCGCCTCACCTCAGCCCCCTTTTAACACATTGGACGCTTAGATACCTGGATGCATTTTGTACATATTAACCCCTGGCATACAAGCAGGGTAAGGTGGGTGTGACGTATGAAGGAAAGGGGACTATGAGCACTCTATTTACAACAGTGAAAAACTTTAATTCCTAATGACATCCCAAGAAGCATGCCTCTGAAACGCGACGGCCGAGGCCTTGGCTCCGACCACATTGGCATGAATCTGCCCCTGTTAAGGAGAATTCTCTGTTAAGGCTAATTTCCCAAACCTATTGAGTCCCCCAGAAGCTTTCCTATATTTTTGGGGTTTAATTATTTCTCCTGCTAAGAGTGAGACTCTTTTTCTCCCACTCTTAGGCATGATTTGAGAATGTCCTTTCACTATGTAATGTCTTTTATGGGCTATGGGGTCTTTTACTCCATAGGGCTTCATGTGTTTTTGGTATATGTGTTACACAGCACCCGCAGTGCAGTAACACAGGGGTGTCCTAGTGACCCTCAAACATAGACTCCATACCCTGGGACTGACTACTGTCTCCCAGGGCATGTAAAGTCACCATTGGCTTTACTAGTCTTAAATTGTGAACAGAACCAGTACAAACCATCATATTGTGGAAGTACTGGTAGGGGTAATTCGATTGCCCCTGGGTCTGTTTTTCAAGGGGGCACTGTTCAGTCCCCCCCTTGTCGAGTTTGTGGCTGGGGGCAGTGGATACCACGCAAAATATTCCATCGGAATATTTCCTATGGGATTTTTCCATTCATTTTAAACGCACCACTTTTTGGTGCAATGTTAAAGATACCGCGGGGTTATTTATTTAATATTTATTCCCCGGTTGGGTCTTTTTGCCAGGACTCTGTTTTGAAATGGCGTTTGTGTTCGCCTCCGAAACTCCAACCCAAGTCGAGCCCTTTGTTCCACTTTTGGCGGGCTTCTGCACAGAAGCCTCCAAAAGTGGTGCCACTCTGTCTGGGTCTACAGGATGTGTGGGAGGGGGGAATAGGCACCCTGGACTGAGTTGCCTTGGCAACTCAAGTCGCACTCTTGTGTGATTGGCCCAGTGGTGAGCCGGCCGGCTCACCACTTAGCATGTTTGATTGACAGATAGGATGATGAATGGGGATCTTTTCTGGATAAAAGCAGGGCTTTGGGGACTGGAACTTCAGTCGCCACAGGACCTAAAGAATCCGAAGAGGGGAGAAGCTGAGCCATCTACAACAACACCACCACCGGTGGAGCCCTGCTGTACGAAACTCACCACTTTCCCGACGACAGAGAAGATCTTCTTCCAGGAGAGTCTTCTTCCCTTTGAGCTGGTGGGACCAACCAGTTCGCCTTTTTTCGCCTTCTGGATCGTCTCGTGGTCGAATTGCCAGTGCCAAGCACCCCGGCGGCCGAATAGCCACGCTTCACCACTACCGCGAATAAAAGGGTAGTACCTTTTAACCGGGAAACTCCGCGGCTGGTTTCTTCCCTGGCAGTGCAACAACCTCTGGCTTTCCTCCACGTCGAGATCTTCTCTTAACCTGGACGAAGCCCCGACTTGCACCCGCTGCCAGGAACATCTGCCCCTGCTGGAGCTTTCTCACTATTTCAGGTACTGTGTCCCGCCTGGTCTCCCTTGCAACAGACTGTCCAAGGTGTCCCGTAAATCCTTGACTCTCTATCCTGGGGTAACCTCGGACCCGTTAACCTTACCTTTCTAACTTGATCCAACCTCTTTTTGACTTTCCTGCAAAGACTTTGAGTGCATTTCCACTGTGTGATCTTGGGCACATTCCGCCTTGCTCTCTCCAAGAGTGGGCCTGGCCTATGAACTTTTTGCTCTACAGTAGACCCTGCCTTTCTTGACTTGCTGTGGTTTCTTAAAAGTGTTGGTACTGTGTGATTTTCCTATTCTGCCTTTTCAAACAAATTATTGGAGTGCCATCTATGGTTACGAGCTCACCTTCGTTTTGCTAAATAAGTGGTGTCTTAACCTAGACTTGTCAAATAATTAATTAGGGAGGTGTATATATTTCTAGTGACTGTGTTTGAACTTGCTTGACATATTAGTGCCAGTGTATTTTTACAAGTGTGTTTTTAAATAAATAATTATATACTTTTATACCAAAGCTCTGGTCAGTGTTTGCTTGTGCTACTGTATTCTTGTCCCTATTGTGTATACTCTATATACTGCCTAACTCTTCTTGAGAGAAGTCTGACTGCTCAGCCACAGCTACCAGGTAAATCTGGGTGGTGCAGACTGCTACCAATTGGGTTTACTGCTAACACCTGTAGTCTTAAACTTTTTGCAGTGGTGCCTAAGGGAACTTCGCAGGTTTCTGCCTAACACCCCCAGGAACTGTTTTACCCATGGCCGTATACGCCTCAAATGGCATGGCCCATCCAAAGGGCGATAGAAGCTTTGTAAGTCTGGGTGCCGGGACACGAACCCCCGAAGGTGATGAACAACGCCTCAGATTTCCTGAAGAATTTTGTCAGCGAGAGGTAGAACTTAAGGACCCTCTTGAGGTCCAAAGAATGCAGAGCCCTTTCTGCCTCAGACTGCCCGTTTGGAAAAAACACCGGCAAGCAGATTTCCTGATTTAAATGGAACGGAGAGACCAGCTTGGGCAAGAAGTTCGGATGAGTGCGCAAGATGACCATGTCATTGTGGAACGTGGTGAAGGGTTTGCATGAGGACAACGCCTGCAGCTCGCTGACCCTGCACTGCCTCCAGTGTCACCAGCCTGATGTCCACCGAAGCCATCAGTGGACAGAAGGGCTTGCACTGCAAGGCCGCAAGAACCACATTGAGTTCCCAGATCGGATGCAGCCTTACATCAGAGGAAAAAGCCTTGACAACCCCTTGAGGTGAGCCTTTAACATCGCGATGGCCACCGAAAAAACATGCACAAGGGAATTCTTTTAAGCCCCAATGGATTCCAAATAGGTGCTGTAGGTATCCACCTGAACACCAGAGCGAGCCTGATGAGTGGAACACTCCAGAAAGTCATCCAGGAAGCAGGTAAGGGGGTCCAGTCCCTTGTCACGAGCCCAGAGGCAAAATCTAGTCTACTTACTCTTATACTGGGATCGAGTAGACAGCCTCCTGTATGATGTCCCAGTTGTCCTCTGAAAACTGAGCATGCTGCAACCTCAGCTGCTCAGAAACCAGGCTGCAAAGGCCAGCCTGGCCAGGTGCTACACTGCTGCATCAGGAAGCCCCTGCTGGGGCCCAGAAGATGGACAAGCGCTTGGAAGCACAACTGCAGGAGGTCTGAGAAACCCCGCCCTCGATGGCCAGTATGGGGCAATGAAGATGAGGCTGCAGTAATAGTGGAGAAGGAAACACATAACACCTGCAACCATGCCAGCAGAGCTGGAACGCATCCCCTAGAGACCCCTGACCCTGGCACGCCCAGGAGGCAAAGCAGGGGCACTTGGAATTCTTAGGAGATGCAAACAAGTCCAAATGCAGAAACTTCCATCTCTAGAACAGGGGCTTCAAGGAATTTATGTGTAGCTCTCACTCGTAGGTGTTGAACCCCCCAGTTGCTCAGCTGGTCCTCATCAGAGTTGCTGTCTGCTAAAATACGAATCTCTTCCGTAAGGGCCCATTCCCATAGTGCCACCGCCTCCGTGCACAGGAATGGGGAGGGGGCACAGTGAGCATGCAAGATGCCATAGGTCCCAGAAGGTTCTGGAATCACCATGCTGCGGTTATCGAGGTGGCCAGAAAGTGCCCCAATGCTTTGCAGAGGGAGAAGAGGCTCTCCGGCGTGGGGAACACACGCTGCACCACAGTGTCCCAGCGCACTCCCAGGAAGACCTGATCCTGGGCTTGAGTCAGTTGCAACTTCAGCCGGTTGAGGGAAAACTGCAGATGGGTCAGAACATCACCCAGCCTTGGCAGGTGTGCACCGCACCCAGTGGAGAGCTGACCCTGACTAGCCGGTCGTCGAATACAGGCATAAGTGATGGCCCTCCAGCCGGAGGAGACCAGTCACTGCATTCATCAGTTTCATGAACACACGAAGGCCGAAATGAGGTCAAAAGGTAGCATATTGTACTGGAGGTGGTACTTCCGATGCGGCTGGTAAATGGAGCCATGAAGGTACGCATCCTTGATGTGTAGGAAACCATCCAGTCCCCTGCTCACAAGGATTCCGCCATGTGCACGGAGTAATCATCTTGAAGCATTCGAGCGGTAAAGACGGATTGAAATAGAGAGGTCCAGGACTACCCTCAGGCTAGCCTGGTTGTTGTTCAGTACCGCAAAAATCACGGACTATAAATCGGAGAGCCTGTCTGATTGAGGAACCGGCTCCACCACCTGCATCTCCAAAAGTGAAAGGATCTTTCGTAAAAGGGCCAGAGACCCTATCTGACGCAGAGGAGAGGATGGTAGAGGAAGACCGGCCTGGGTAGACTAAAGAAAGGATCCATGGACTCTTGAAAAAAAATGCTTCCCGCTGCCTGAAAAAGAGCCAGCCAGCCCCCTACTGGGGAGCTATGCTCCCAGACCATGACGCCACTGCTTCTTGGTGGGGGCAGAGGAAGCGGAGCCGCAAAACCCATGCAAAGTCCTCAGACGTATCCTCCTGTTGTTGCTGGGCGACCTGTCAGGACCTCAACCCCATGAGCTGGTGAAAGTGCAGAGTTTAAATGTGGTCCTGCCTTGAGACTGAGGGAAGGACTTCTGTCCTGGTTTTGTCAGTATGGCCAAGGACTTGGCGGTTTGAGTTGAGGTTTTCTTTTTTGTGTACACACCATCTGTTGACTAAAGAAAGGGGTCCACACCCTCAAAGGACAGATCCAAGATCCGCTATTGCACGTCAGACAAAAATGTAATGGCATTCATCCATGCCGTTCTTCTCATTTCGACTCCCAGGCACAGCCCTCAGGAGACTAAAAACTCCATGAGGTCCTGTGCAAAGGCCTGGGCATCCGCCAGACCAGTCTTGAAGGCAGCTTGCCTCTCCTGGTGGCGGTCAGGCAGATACTCCCCAAGCTCCGGCCACAGCTTCTGGTTAACTGTGGCTAAAAGGGCATCTGCATTGGCTTGTCACAGATGCAGACATGATGTGGCATAGCAGTGTTTGCCCAAGGACTCAAGAAGCTTGTGTTCCTTGGATTGAGAACCGGATGTACTCCAGAGGAGGAAGACGAGGAATGATGGTTTAGAATAGAGCAAGGCCGCAGCCAACACTGAAGAAAGCAGCAGAGGATGGGAGACCAGGAGGAACTGCTCCCCCATCCTTCAGCCTGAACCTGCTGTCCAATCTATTGTTCATTTGGGCGTTGGCCCTGGGCTTCTCCCAGACCTTCTTTTCCACCTGCAGGACTACTTTCTGGAGAGGGATGCCAGAGCGGGTCGTGGTGTACTTGCCAAAAACCTCTGCTAGCACTCCTGCGGGGCTTCCTCGGGCAGAGGGACCGCCAAGAACTATGTCAGGCCCTGAAGGCGGTCATGAAAGGCCTTAACAGATGCTGAGGGTTCATCGTCCTGAGCGTCCCCCGCCACCTTTATTTTACAGCCTGAGAGGAGTCTGGTCCCTAGGACACAGGTGCCGGCACCCCCCATACCCTGGTCTGGAGCCGAATACAGGTCCAACTCTTGTTGAGGGGAAGACGTTGGTGGTACAGGAGGAGGCGGAGACAACCGGTCCAGCCTGGACAGAGAGTGAGACAGGCAGTGGTACTGGAAGCACTGGGGGAACAGACGGAGGGCCCAGAGGAGAGGGAGGCACAACATGCGGGATCACCTACTTCACTATGTCCTTCAGGAGCCCCATCATCCGAGGGGAACGTATGAGGAGGAGAAAGCACAGGAAGAAGCATCCCTTCCTAGCCACCAGATCCCTACAGGGCCGGCCGACCGAAGCGCTGGGTCTCCGCTCCTGGTCAAAGCACATAGGAGTGTTACACGTGTAGCCGTAAGGCTGATATGGGTAGATGTACCTCTGAAGAGACCAAATGCCTGTGCCATACAGTCCATCGCTGCTTCCAGAGGGAATGGAACTGTAACCTTCTTGTAAGGCCCATTCAATGGGAAAGAGCACAGGCGAAATCCTAAATGGCCACCAGCCCAGCAGGCTCCGCCACGTGCCAATCTGCCATTTTGGGGCCTTGTGCCACGCCCTGGGCGGGAGGTTGCAAAGGACCTGAGCCACGTGCGGGCTCAGGCATGGGAGAACACGCCTTGGGTCCTGTACCTAAAACAAAAGTCCTAATCTTAGCCATCACACTGGTAGACGCTGAGCCCTCGGCCGGCTGGCCGGTAGTCGTAACACCCTTACTCATGACCTCGGAGCAAGCTCTGGTAGGCTGTCTATTTTCGGCACCTGTGCCGGTAGTCGTGCTGTATCATGCCCAGGACTGACTCTTGGGAGTAGCACCTGATGATCCTTTACCCCTTGGGGTTGAAGAAGAGGAGGAACTTGATCGCCCTTCCGAGGACAGCCCGGTGGTGCCCATGAGCTCCTCTGCTTGGTAGCCGTAGCCTTGACGGCCTCGGGTCTGCCCACAGATTGCCCGAAAGAGCCCCTGGGCCTCTCAGCGGTAGCCTTAGAGGTGTCAGGCCTGCCAGAACCTGAATCCAAGGATCCCTTACGCGTGTGAACCCCTGGGAAGAAGTTGCAGCGCTGAGGGGCCGTACTGAACAGAGGACCTACCTTGTCTTGACGAGAAGTCCTGGAGACAAAGTCCTTAAAGTGGGGCCGGAGGGGGAAGAGTGGAAGATCTTCCTCCAACGCAATAACTGATTCTTCAATGCCCAGTGACCGAGAGTGCTGCAGGCTGTGCACATGAGACAGCGGTGGTCGACCACCAGGCACTCAAGACAGAGGGAATGGGGGTTTGAGGCCAGGAAGGAGCAGTCAAATGAGGCACATCTCGTGAATCCTCCTGCAGCCGACACGCGCTGGGCAAGGCGACGGATCGAAGGGAGGTTACAAACAGCGGGGAGGAAGCAGAAAGTTAAAAAGTATATGCACCTAGCTGCTAGGTCCAACACGGCCCATGCAGAAAAGGGGACTGAGGTGAGGCACCGGAGGGCAGGGCCTCGTGGCCAGGCGTTCCCACACATGGGGCCGCACCCCTGCGTGCTATACTGAATTTAAAAAGGAACCTCCATTTGCTGGCCACTGGAGTTCCCCCTCCCACTTCCGGGGCACGGGAAATGCCTCTGCTCCTGCCTGGGTTGCAGGTGCTGAGCCTTCCTACCAAAAGGGACATACCGTTGCTAACCTCTTCCCCTTGAGACGCAGCTAAAGGCAGGTTTGGCCGGTTGTTGGCCAGCTTTGAATCCTTAAATTTCTCCAGGGCGTCGTCTGCCTTGGGGCCGAAGAGATTATCGCTGTCAAAGGCGATGTCCAGGAGCTTATTCTGAACATTTGTCAGGAACCCAGATGTATGCAGGTTGCTGACCCCATGGATCTGTATAAGCAGTCTGCAACGTCCAGGCCAGTCTGAAATGACTGCCGGGACATTTTCTTGCTGTCATCTACCAGCCTTTGAAAGCCCTCCCACATCCCCCTTCGGGAATATACTGGGCAGACTCACCAATAGCAGTCCACAACCCAAAAACATACCAGGCAAATGCACAAGAGGCGTTGACATCTTTCAGAGAAATGCTGCTGGGCAAAAGTGTCCGCTTTCTTCCTCTCAATCGGATTGATGTGGATGAGGTTGATCTGTGTTAGGGAGAATTCTCTTCTAAGGCTAATTTCCCTTACCTAGAGTGTCCCCCAGCAGCTTTGATGAATTTGAAGGGTTTCTTTTTTTTCTCCTGCTAAGAGTGAGACTCTTTTTCCCCACTCTTAGACATGTTGCTGATGTGTGTTCTAGGCTATTTTTGTGCTTATGGCCTATGGGGTTTTTCTCACCCTCATAGGTATCATCTTTTTACATGTGTGTTACATAGCACCCTCAGTGCAGTAACACAGGGGTGTCATAGTGACCCCCAAACATAGACTCCATATGACATAGACTGACTACTGTCTCCCAGGGCATGTAAAGTCCCCATTGACTTTACTAGTCAATAGAACAAAACCAGTACAACCCATCTTACTATGGAAGTACTGGAAAGGGTTAATAGTTTTTCCCTGGTGTTCATTTTCGAGAGGGTACCGTCCAATCCCACTCTCCAAAGTTTTTGGCTGGTGGCAGTGGTTACTACCATAAATATTTGACAGCAAATGTGTTCCTATGGGATATTCCCATTGTACGAGGCTATCACTTTTACTGACAGCCTCTAACATACTGCCTGTTTATTTTTATAATAACTTTACTCCGGTAGGTTGTTATTGCGAGATCTTTGTTAATATTTCTTTCTCATGTCTTTCTCATGTCTTTCTCTGAAATCCTAACCTAGGTCGGGGATCCTTTGTTCGTCCTTTTGGCGGGCTTCCGCACATAAGCCCTCCTTTCTGCACCACCAAGTCTGGGGTAGACCGGATGTGTGGGAGGGGGAATAGGCACCCACTTGGGCCAATCACACAAGAGTGCGACTTGAGTTACCAAGGTAACTCAGTCCAGGGTGCCTAAACCCCCTCCCACACCCCCTGTGGTACCCAGACAGAGTGGCACCACTTTTGGAGGCTTCTGTGGAGAAGCCCGCCAAAAAAGCGGAACAAAGGGCTCGACTTGGGTTGGAGTCACAGAAGAGAACACAAAGCCCTTTTTTTGGAATAGAGTCTTGGCAAAAAATACCAACCGGAGAATTAATATTAATTAAATAAACCGGCGGTATGTTCGAGGCTATGAGAATTAAATAATTAAAGTTGGTAGCCTCGAACAATGGGAAAATCCCATAGGAAAATATTTGCGGTCGAATATAAAAAGTCGTTTCCACTGCCACCAGCCAAAACTCGATCAGGGGGGACGGAGACGTGCCCCCTTGACTAACAGACCCCGGGGCAATCGAATTGCCCCGACCAGTATGTCCACAATATGATAATTTTGTACTGGTTTCTGTTAATAATTTGGGACTAGTAAAGCCAATGGGGACTTTACATGCCCTGGAAGACATTAGTCAGTCCCACGGTATGGAGTCTATGGTGGGGGGTCACTATGACACCCCTGTGTTACTGCACGGAGGGTGCTGTGTAACAAACATAGGAAAAACACACGAGACCCTATGGAGTAAAGGACCCCATAGCCCATAAAACACATTACCAGTCAAAGGAATACCATTAATCATGTCCAAGAGTGGGAGGAAAAGAGTCTCACTCTTGGCAGGAGGAAAAAAACAAACTCCAGAAATCCAGCAAAGCTGCTGGGGGACTCACTAGGTTAGGAAATTCAGCCTAAAGAGAGAATTCTCCCTAACACGGCCGGATAGCCACACTTCACCACTACCGCGAATAAAAGGGTAGTACCTTTTAACCGGGAAACTCCGCGGCTGGTTTCTTCCCTGGCAGTGCAACAAACTCCAGCTTTCCTCCACGTCGAGATCTCCTCTTCCCCTGGACGAAGCACCGACTTGCACCCGCTGCCAGGAACAACTGCCCCCGCTGGAGCTTTCTCACCATTTCAGGTACTTTGTCCCACCTGGTCTCCCTTGCAACAGACTTTCAAGGTGTCCCGTAAATCCTTGACTTTCGATCCTGGGGTGACTTGGGACCTGCTAACTAACTTTTTCTGAACTGATCCAACCCTTTTTGAACTATCTGCAACGACTCTTAAAAATACTATTCAACTGTGTGATCTTGGACACATTCCGCCTTGCTCTCTCCAAGAGTGGGCCTGGTCTATGACTTTCTTTCTCCTCAGTAGACTTTGCCTTTTCTGACTTGCTCTGGTTCTCTTAAAGTGTTGGTATTGTGTATTTTCCTAATTCTGCCCTTTTCCCCTCCCTTTTTAATTAACTTATTGGAGTGCCATTTTAGGTTAAGCGCTCACCTCTGTCTGAAAATAAGTGGTGTTTTACCTAAGACTTGTTCAATAAGTGATCAGGAATGTATATATATTAATAGTGACTGTTTGAACTTGCTTGCCATATTAGTGTATATTACAAAGTGTGTTTTTAAATAAATAATTATATACTTTTATAACCAAGCTCTGGTCAGTGTTTGCTTGTGCTACTGTATTTTGGTACCTATCCTGTATACTCTATATACTGTCTAACTCTTCTTGAGAGAAGTCTGGCTGCTCAGCCACAGCTACCAGGTAAATATGGGTGGTACAGACTGCTACCAATTGGGTTTACTGCCAACACCTGTAGTCCTAAGCCTTTTGCAGTGGTCCCTAAGGGAACTGCACAGGTTTCTGCCTAACACCCTGATAGGCTGGGGGGTTATCCCGCCAGGATAGCCACCCCACTGTGCGAGTGACAGCTAGGCTGTATGAATGGGGGGTTTTCTGCATAAAAGCAGGGATTTGAGGACAAGACGTCGCCACTAGAACTAAGAAACCCGAAGAGGAGAGAAGCTGAAGACATCTGCAACAACTGAACCACCGGTGAAGCCCTGCTGCAGATCCTCACCACTTTTCTCCAATGACTCGAGAAGATTTTCATCTGCAAGAGTCTTCTTCCATTGAGATGGTGGGGCCAACCAGTTCGCCAATCGCCTTCCAGGACCTGCCTTGGTCGAATCGCCAGTGCCCAGCACTAGGAGACCGGATAGCCAGGCACCCGTCCACAACGACCGCGATTTAAAGGAGCGTACCTTTTATTTTTGTTTTGGCAACACTGCGGCTGGCTTCATCCCTGGGCAGTTCAGTAACTCGAACCTTCCTCCATGAAGAGAGCCTCTCTTCCTCTGCTGGACCTCCCGAACTGCAGGAACTGCCAGGAACAACTGCCACCGCAGGAGCCTCTTCCACTTTCAAGGTACATTGTTCCGCCAGGCCTCCGGTTTTGTTGGGTACTGCTAAAGGTGTTTTAAATCCTTTATTTACCTTCTGGGTTGGCTGCCCCTATCGTCTAACATTATCTTTTTACCTTCTGCAACCGCCTTTTCAAATCGTTAAGCAAAGACTTGACTGCAGCTACTAGAACCGTTTGATCCTGGGTACTTGCCTTGTACCATTGACTCTGGCACAGGCCTATTGACTCTGGCTAAAACTGTTACAACTGCCTTCTCTAGATTGCTTCTCATTAAGAAATGTGTTGGTGCACCTAAACTCTTATAACCACCTTTCCTTCCGTTTTTAAATATTGCTGAAGTGCCATTTTGCTCGGTTTTCACCCAAGTATTGCTTATGCTGAAGTACTGCCTTGCCTAACTTGTTCACAATCCAATTGGGAAGTGTTGCTGGTGTGTTTAGGAGTCTAACTCTGTATGACTTCTCCTTTCCCTCCCTCTGAAGAAATTGTTACAGTGCCGTTTCTGCTTGGTTTACACTGTGCCGTTTTGCTCAGTTTTCACTCTTGCTCAAACTTGTCTACAACTTAAATAGGGAGTTGTGTATACTTTTCTTGACTGTTTTAACTTGCTTTAATGATAGTGATTTCTGTGTGGACTTAAGAGTGTGTAAAATACATTTATATATATTCTTTTTGATACAAAGCTTTGGTCAGTGTACTGTAGTCCTTGAGATAAGTCTGACTGCTTAGCCACAGCTACCAACTAAATCTTTGTGGTACAGACTGATACCAAAGGGGATTTATTGCATATACCTGTAGTCTTAATATTTTGTAGTGCTCCCTAAGGGAACTACATAGGATTCTGCCTAACAATCTGGTACTGACTTGTGACCAGCTGCACTACCAACCCCTCCAGTGAAAGGTGAGTGGAGAGAACAGGTGGGTCACCCCTTACTGGCCAGTATTTCTTAGTAAAGTCTGAGTTAACCGGGGGTACAATGCATGGCCTTGGCCATTCTGACAAAGCCAAGGCAGAAGTCCTTTCCTCAGTCTCATGACAGGACCACATTTAAACCCTGCACTTTCACCGGCTTCACGGGGTTGAGGGACCACGGTACGCAGAGGCCCAACAGGTCGCAATAAATGCATTAAAGAGCATGGCCCTCTCAGTAGAAGGACCTTTGTCCAGGATATCCGCTCATAGTTTGACAAAGGTTTGGCTGGTGCGCTCCAGTCCAGAGTGTCTACTACCCTGTACACAAGAGCCCTATATTTGGCATTAGCATGGCCACAGGGATGAGACTACTTTGTCTACGTCCGGGGATGTGTTCAGACCACAGGCGGCATGAAGGCCCTCAGCCAGGGCAACCAAACCTGCCTGGTTGACAAAGAAATATGCCCCTCTAGCCCCTGCAGAGGCAGGGTCAAAACCAGTCGTAGTTTGATCATCATCACTGAAAATATCGGCCATGGTGCCAAAGAACTCAGGCCTCGACTTCGGCACATAAGATTGCTCAACGGTGGTCGACGTTAATGGTTTTGTGACCAGCGCCCAAAGTGGCTTTGCCGCTAGGGGCGCACTGGCTAATATCGGTGCCGAAGTCAGGATAGCAAGTATTGGCACCGAAAGGCGGCCTAACTGTACTCTCCACTGAGCCTGACGGCTCCGACAACAATGTCTTTGTAACGGTCATCACTTTGGGACAGGGTCACCAGGTGTCACTAGGGCTTGCTGCATTAAGGGGGCACCCATGCCCGCAGACGCCTTACAGAACTCATTCAACATTTGTTCCTTAAAAACCTCCAACGACTTACCGCGGTCGTCCAAAGAATCAGACACATTTCAGTGGTGCTTTTTCTTGTGGGAGGAAGAGGCAGAGGAGTGACTACAGGTGTATGATCTCTTCTTAGTCTTTTTTTGTGTGCCTTTGCTCCTTCTCAGGAATAGGTCCCTCCGTCTCTGCTTCTGAAGATCGAACGGTGGACCGTGCAAGAATTTTTGAGGGAGGTCAGCCCACCACGAGTTTCACGGTCCTTTCCCTGAGGGACTTTGGCTTACTTTTTCTGCGGGAACCAGAGCCCTTTGTCGTGACCGGCACCGATGCATCACTCGTAATTGTGGAGGGGGTCTGTAAAGGACATTTTGGAACCGCAGTCCAGACAGCATTCAAAACCCATGTTCCTTGTGCATGGACTTGAATCGAACTTGCATTGAAAAAAATATGAGATTAATTTGTCGAATGAAAAAGCTATTGATAGGAACTGAGGTACAGGTGCGTAGTGACAGTATATTTATGACGACCGACGTCACGTATGAGGCAAGACGGACTGACAGCCGAGTCAAGGTTCACTACGCCCCCCCTTCGAAAAGTTTTCTAAGCAGCTGACGCTGGAATGGATATCTATCTGATGAAAATCTGCATGAGAAAGGCAATCCATTGAAACATTGTTCTCTATAGCACAGAACCACAGTCGCAATGCTTCTCTTAACAGGGGCAACAATCCCACACCACCTCGCTTGTTGAGGTAGTGCATTGCCACCGTGTTCACCGTCTCCGCCAACACCACTTGTCTCGCACAGAAGGGAGGAAGGAAATCAGGGCAAGCATGACAAGCTTCTCTCAAGGAGCAAAAGCACAACATAAGGTTTTGCTGGTGAGCATCCCAGTCTGTGACAACCGTCAGTTGGTGGGTCAGGGCTGCCAAAGCAACATCTCTCTAAGCATGTTTTCTCAACCCCCACCAGAGGAGATTGAGACACAAGGATATCTGCAACAGGCTCAACATGTCACCATGGAACTGAGACCAGAGACAATGAAGTAGCCACTGGAGCAAACTGATGTGCAATCGGAGCACCGGCACAACCAGGATGCAGGAGGCCATGATGACCAGAAGGCGCAGGAAGTCAGTGGCCGGAACAAGCATCTAAGACTGGAAGACCAACACCCTCTGAAAAGAAGTCTTAGGCCACCAGATCTTCAGGAAGGAAAGACCAGACAATTGTCCAAGACTGTTCCGGTTAAATGGAGGGACAGAGAAAGTGGCAATAAAAAAATATTTTAAAAAACTTCATGAAGTTCTAGTACAAGTTCAAAACATGCAGGAGCCTGTATTTGCAGTACAAATCGACAAACACCAGGTCCAAGCTGCAGCTCAAATGAGCCAATCGTTCAGGTTTGGTTATACGTTAATCTTCTCCCTCCTGAGATGAGCCGCCGCCAAAGCCAGCCATTTGGCGAAGACCCTGGGTGCTGCAGAAAGAGTGAAAGGAATAACTCTGAATTGGTAATGTGCGTTTCCAGCTACGAACCTTCAGTACTTCCTGTGCTTTAAATAAATCAGAAATTAAGCATCTTGTTGGTCCAAAGACACCAACCAGTCTTGCAGCTCCAGACCAGGAGGGATGGGCCAAGGGTGCTGTCTTGAACTTGTCCTTGCGCAGGCACAACTTCAAGAGCCTCAGATAGGACTTACGACACAGTTTTTCTTCAAGACCATGAAGGAAAGGAAGGATCAGCCCTTTCCGTGACCTCAATTCTATGTGCCCCTTCTGAAAATGACCTCCTCCAACGGCTTAAGGCAATGAAAGTCTGGAACAAGGCTGGACGGTGGGTGACCCAAGCGTTGGTAGTGATGCAATGTCACTGTTTGACTCCCTCCCATCGGGGTCAAATTAACCATGACTTAGCACTGGGGGTTGATGTGGGGACAGCAGAGGTGGCAAATCCTCTTCTCTGGCCCACTCTGCCTGTACCTTAGCAGTGAGGACAGTGCTGTAGCTACTTGCCTGAGGTAGCCTAGCCCTGCCACACTGGACAAAGGAATTAAAGAGCCATGAAGAATGACGGGAGTTAGACGGCTGCTGCACAGAGAGGTCTAAGGACTTGACCTTGGAGGCTTGGAAATTTTGTAAGGATTTGTCAGCCTTAGCCCAGAACACGTTATTTCTCACATTGAAGGGCATATCCAAAAGCTTTGATTGGACATTCAGTGCGAAAACTCCTGTCCTCATCCATCAGCATCTTCTCAGGATTGACCCAGTTACAAACAAATAAGCCATATCCAGGCTCGACTTCAACATATAGCGAAAAGCCTCCTGCATATTAGTCACTAGACAGTTAAATCCTTTGTTCTCTTCAATGAACAGGGTTTCAGCAGCACCAAAGATCACACTCCAGTATGCGCAAGTAGCATTAACAACCCTTCAAGCCAGACTACCCGAAGCAAAGACCTTGCAGCCCATGGTATCCAACAACTTGCTCTCCCGGTCGAAGAGGCAAAGAGAAGACTTCAAACCAGCCACAGCAGATTGCACCACCAAACTCTCCAATGACAGATGTGTAAAAATGAACCACCAATTTGAGGGTTATCGGCGATGCTGGTTGGCAACGTCCCACGCCACAGCAGGTATCAAAAGCTAGCTTCTCCAACTGGTCAATACAGGGGCTGCCACAGCTGGGTTGAAAGGTAGAGTTTCCATTGGAGGACCCTCATCCAGGATGGCTGTATTATCATACTAGAACTTAAATCTAGTGGGGGCAGACAACCCACTGTCTCCACCTCTGTTGCTCCGGTCTTCTAAAAAGAAATTAGACAAGCAAGGGACTGGTGTGTTAAGTGTGTCCAGCTCTGGAGACACATTAAAACCAGAAGCCTCATGCAGATCCGTGACCAAGTCCACCAGATGCTCCTATTCACCGTAAAACTCCTTGGGCAAGCCCACAGCGCCAATGGGATAATAGGTTCTAAACCAAAAGGGATTCATCTAAGGTTTTGGAAATCTATGGTAACTTACCAATCGAAAGTGAAGAATACTCCAGGCGAAGCACCAAGGTGAAGGAGCCTCGCTACCGAGGCCTTAACACCAAACAGCTGAGCCGCACAGCACTGGGGAACAACGGTGACCTCCACTGGTGCCAGGACCGAGCCATTAGGTGTGCAATTGCGGCACAAAGAGGAACATTTGCTGGCAGTCATGCGCATTGGCTACTGTGACCACCAAGGGCAAAGACACAGCTGCTCTAGCAAAGATGCTGAGCATTCGCTGCCTTAACTTCTTCCAATCCTCTGTAGTAGAGGATTGTGTTGGGATCAGTACCTGCAACATGGTACAGAGTCTGCTGAGGCACTGCTGGAGTGGCAGTGATGCTTCTTGGAGGAAGACTAAGAGGAATGGTGTCTAGAGGAGTTGTTTGGGGGAGGAGGGGGCGTGTGAGGAGGGGCAGGAACCCTTCCAATGTGCTCATCAAATTTTTTATGGGGGGGTGGGTGGGAAAGGGCAGGTTAGGGTTTGGGCTGGTACGCAATAGCAAAAATAAGCGTGGGGCGGTTTGGGGTGCCCCCCCCCCAAAAAAAACACAATGAGCATTTGATGAAATGTGCACCTTAAAATGACAGGGGATGAAATTACAGGCGATGAAATCACATGGAACTCCCTGCACAAGGGCAGTGATCTCACCACTCCCTGCTTGTTGAGATAGTGCATGGGCACTGCGTTATCTGTTACCGCCAAGACACGTTTCCCCTTTAGAAAAGGCACAGGAGCAGTCAGCACTAGTCTGACTGTTCGTTGCTCCAGCAAACTGATGTGGTAACCTTTCTCCATCTAAGACCAAAGACAGCTGATCTGGAGAAAGCCGCAACAAGCCCTTCAGTGAGGCGTCTGTGATAACCTATTCTTCCGGCCATGGCACCCAGAAAGGTGCTACCGCCAGCATGTTCATCCTGTCGCTCCACCAGGTCAGGTCGTTCGCCAGAGACCTTGACAACTGGAGGACATCAAGCATCTCGACGAAATACTGCAACCACTTTGACTCCTGAGAAGCCACTGAAGGGATCTCATCGGGAGTCTCCCCTGCGGCACCAGGAAACTACAGTATGCCACAAGGACCATTAGGCGCAGGAAAGCCAATGCTGAGAGGCTGCTGGAGTTCTTGAAGAGACCGACTGTGTGCCATGTTGACTCTACTCAGGAGGAAATGCCTTCCCTTCCCGTTTGTCTAAGAACGCTCCGATGAACTGGAGCCTTTGCGCTGACGAGGTCTGTAATTTCTGTAAATTCAGGGAGAAACCCAAGTCTTGCAGAAGCGAACAGGTGTCAACTCGGTGCCTCAAAGCGTATTCCGGTGACCGCGCTCGGATCAGCCAATCGAAAGTATGGAAAATCAAAGATGCCAGCTCTCCTGAGGTGGGCTGCTACTACTGCCAAAAGCACCGTAAAGACCCTGGGGCCGAGGTCAAGCCAAAAGGGAACAATTTCAATTTGTAATGCAAGTCCCCGATGACAAACCTTAGGAACTACCTGTGCCTCCTCTAGATAGGCAGCTGAAAATAGCCACCCTGCAAGGGCCAGCAACACCAACCAGTGTTGGAACTGCAGAGCCTGGAGAATTTCCTTCAACGTCACCATTATAAATGTATCCCTACTCCGGAATTTGTTCCAATCTCAGAGGTCCAGAAAGGGATGTAGTCCACTGCGTTTCTTGGGGACCAGGCATTATTGAGAGTACCAACCCAAGCCCATTTCCTTGACTGGCACATCCTCTACTGCTCTTTTCAAAATGAAGGACCTGGAGCTCCGTTCTGGCTATCAGGAGGCAGGTGGATGTCTGTCAGGCGGTCTCATCATAAACGGACGGCAGTAACTCCACTCGATTAACTGAAGGACCCAGGAGTCTGAAGTAATTTCCTTCTTTTCCCCAAGAACCCAGAGACTCTCCCTCCAACCATTGACATATGGGGGGGGAGACCTCATAGAGGTTTCTGAGGCTCCGTCAATGCTACACTAGTAGTCCACTGTCTCGACCCTGCTCTACCCCTACCTGGCCGAGAGAACCTTTGCTTCCCCTGATTGGCCTAGGGTACTTGTACTCTTTTGGGAAAAGTAGAGTATCTCCTGTAACCCCATTCTCTGGACCCAAAGGCAAGATTCTGCTGTAGAGGCTGCTTCTGTACTGCTAATCCTAGTGACCTAGCTGTCAGCTTAGAGTCGTTGAACTTTTCCAGTGACACATCAGCTTTGGGGCTAAAATTATGTTCGAAGGCAAGGTCCAGCAGCTTTGATTGAACGTTTGGGGAAAAAACAGAACCCCTCAAATAACCAGACTTGTGAAGGACCATTGAGGTACCCATGGCAAGACCAATACAGTCTGCCATGACCAAACCTGCATGAAGTGCTTGACAGGCCATTTCTTTACCATCATCCACTATGTCCAAGATGCCCTTATTGACCACTGAGATGCTTCTGAAATGGTACGCCAGAGGATATGGTAGAATTTAGCAGAGGCACAAGAGGCATTCATGGCTTTAAGATCCATGCTTCCCGAAAAAGGGTCAACTTTTTTTCAACTTGCTACAGGTGGGGAGGTTCAATGTCGAGGACCTGGACATAGACATTGAGGCCTGCACCATTAGCGCTTCAGGGTTTGGGTGAGCCGTCAAGAATGGCCTCTTGCCAGCTTATACTTTTTAGTGAGCTCTGTGTCGAACACGGGAGTTGCCACAAGGCCATGACAGGGACCGCTATGGCAGCATTGAACAGCAAAGCCTGATCAGTCTCTGACCCACTATTGAGGATGTCAGTGAGGGTGTACTGAGACACCTGTTTCGTCGGCACACTGAGCTCTAAGGCCACGATGACCTTCTCGACCGCCTTATGGTATTGGCCGTTCAGGTGTGCATATGGGTTTAACTGCTGAAATGCAACATCCAGAGATGTATCCAAACAACTGGCATCGTGGAGGTACCCCACCAGTTGCAGTAAACCCAGCCTGGTCCGCCATAAAATGTGGAAATGGATCCAAGGCCACCAGACCTCCCCCCATCGGCTCGAACCCAAATGGCATCAGGTCTGTTAGGGAGAATTCTCATAAATGGCTGATTTCCCTTAACTAATGAGTCCCTCCGCAGCTTTGATGGATTTCTAGGCTTTATTTTTTTCACCTGGTAAGAGTGTGAGCCTTTTTCCCACTCTTACATGTGTTTTGCTGTGCGTTTATACCATTTGTGTGATCTTGGGCACTGGAGCCTCACCTACTCCATGGCCTCTTATTTTCATGTGTGCTACACAAAACCTTCAGTGCAGTGACACAAGGTTGTCTTTGAGACTTCCCACCGACTCCATTTTCTGGGGCTGACTACTATCCCCCAGAAAAGGTAAAGTTGTACATTAACTTTAATTTAAGTCACTTTAAACCACAGACCCAGTACACCCGATCTTACATGTAGTATTGGGAAGGGTTAATTCTTATCCCTTTTTGTCTGTCTCTTGGAGCATTGTTTCGCTCCCTTTACATCAAGACTTGGCTGGTGGCAGTGGTAATTACCCTAACTTTTCTACCGTGGTTAACTTATATAACCATGGTATTGTTTTAGGCTATTATATTAGTCTCGAACATAAACCCGCTTGATCAAATACATTTTATTTTGGCTCCGGCTGGGTTTATTCGCCATTTCTTTTTTTTAAAGTCTTTCTCGTGTTTTACTCTGCGCGCCAAACCCGGGAGGATTCCTTTGTTAGCCGTCTTTTCACAGGCTTCTGCACAGAAGCCCTCCTTAAGGCACCTGAAAGTCTGGGTAGGCAGGATGTGAGGGAGGGATCTTCGTACCCCTGCCATGGGTTCCCTTGGTAACCCAAGTCGCACTCCTGTTTGATTGGCTGAGGGGACTGTCCTTGCCAGGACAGCCACCCAGCTGTGTGATTGACAGCCAGGCTGTATGAATGGGGGAAAACTGCATAAAAAGCAGGTCTCTGGGACTGGAAAGGCAGAGTGGCCACTGGAATGAAAGAACCAACGAGGAGCTGATGGAAGAGGGCCACTACAACGACTGAACCGCCTGGTGAGGCCCTGTGGAAGGTCTGAATCTTCAGAATCCGATGACAGAAGATCCTCCAGGAAACCTCTTCCCTTGAGCTGGTGGGACAGAACCAGTTAGCCCAAACTGCAAGCCAGGACCCCTCCTCTGGTCGAATTCGCTGTACAGAGCTACAGTGGGCCGGATAGCCAGGAAGGTCGTACCCTGCTTAAGTTTTAAGGAGCGCACCTGTTATTTGTTGCTTTGCTCTGCTGCTGGTTTCTTCCCTGGGTAGTGCAGGACCCTCCAGTCTTCCTACTTCTCGTCAGTCCGACAGTCGCTTCAGGAACAGTGAGCCTGCAGGAACTACCAGGAACATCCGCCTCAGCTACTGCTTCCTCTCCATTTTAAGGTACTGTGCAAACCCGGTTGTTCATTTCGTTCAACCGCAATGAAAGTGTTTGAAATCTTTCTCCAACCCGAGGGCTTGTCCTTCTCTTCTCTTTGAACTAACTTTTCTGCCAAACCACCTCGTCCGGAATCCGTGGCACGAACTTTACTGCAAACTACCCTGACCCGTGTGATCTTGAGCAAGACTTTTGACCCATTGACTTTGGCCCTAAGCCTTTTCTACCTGATTCTATCACTGTAATTCCTCTTGTTCAATTGCCCCGAGTACTTGCCTGTTGGTGTGATTTAATTTCTATTAACTTTGTTTTTCCTTCCCTTTTAAATTGCTGGAGTGCCATTTTGCTCCCACTTCATTTTGTGAGCTTAACTTGTCTGGAATTTAAGGGAAGTGGTGTGGTGTATTAAGAGTGTGATTTTTAAACTGCCTATAATAATGTAATGTAACTGAAGAGTAAAATAAATGTATATGCTTTTGCTTCAAAACCTTGAGTCAGTGTTTGCCTGAATCATAGTAAATGCTGTCCTTTGTGTAACTATCTGATAGTGCTCACTTACTCTTGAGAGAAGTCTGGCTGCTCAGCCATCGCTACCACTTTTACTGTGTAGTACAGGCTTGTACCAAAGGTGAATTTGTACTGTCACTTGTAGTCTTAATTGTGTGTGGTATTCCCAAAGGGTACTGCATATAATTCTGCCTAACCGGGTCACCATCCAAATCAAAAATCAACTGCATCGTGTCGAAGAACTCTGATCTAGCGTCTGGTACGATGCTTTGATTTTGCAGGGCTTCTTGGCCCAGAAGGGGCTGCCAACAGTATCAGCACAGGAGGATATTTCTCCCTTGGGGTCTCGCTGGAGGGAGATCAACCTCCCTTGACTGCCTTCGTGCCAGATGGACCGAGCGCAATTGGAGTCAAATCCACCTGTGGTGTCCAGGCTGAAGCCATACCAGCCGAGGACTTTACAAAGATGCACCCATAGCCGGGTACGACTTAGCTCTGACTGACAAATCGGAATCGCATCTGCGTCAGTGTTTTATTTTGTGCGATGACGAGTGGGGAGATTCGCTATACGAGTGTAAATGTTTTTTGGACTTCTTGTGGGAACGTCGTCCTCGATGTTGCTAGCGAGTAGGCCCTTCGATATTGTGCTCCGAGGACCTTGGAAGGGACTTCACAGGGGGTTTTGAAGGTAGTCTGGCCGAGCGCCAGCTTTGCCAATCGTTCCTTCACCGCCTTCAGGGTACATTTATTATTTATAACGCGCCGAATAGCCCGCAGACATCAGGGCGCACAAGAACACAAGGACAACAAATGAGGATGGGACATGAGAGGCCAGGAAGGGTGTGAAGTGGATTAGCTAAAATAGTGCTGTCTTTAAGTTCTTCATGAAATGTAGGAGATTCTTTTCCTGTTTCAGGTTCCCACGAAGGGAATTCCACAGCTGAGCTGCACAGACTGGGAATTACTTACCCAAGCCTCTAATCGGTTTAAAAACGGGACAGGATGCCAGGGCCTTGTCCACTGAGCGTAAACATCTGCCAGGGAAGTAGTGAGCTATCGCTGTTTTCAGGTAGGAGGGGGTGTTGCCATAGAGGCAGTGGTGGATGATGGTGCACGTTTTAAAACTGATGCGGTCCAGGTCTTTCCGATGTTTGGGTATGTGCTCCTTCCAGGGGATCCTTTTGATGATGCGTACAGCCTCATTTTGGATGCACTGGCACCTTTTTTGGCTGGAAATGCTAGCCATGAGAAGCAGTACATTGCAGTAGTGCAGCCTAGGTATGACGATGGCCCGGGCTATTGTGGACGCTTTTTCTTCAGTGAGGAAAGGTTGAATATTCCTAAGAAGATGGTAGTTACAATTTCTGCTAACCATTTTTATATGTTCTTCCGAATCTAGGGAGGCTTCCAAGTTGACTAAGGTTTTGACCTTTGTCTGGGTGGGTATCCTGATTTTATTAATGGGGAAAGCATCGTAGCTTGGTACTGAGCTTACTCCTGGCTTGGTGTGAGTCAATGATTAGCAGCTCGCCCCCCCGGCCCCCACCATTGATACACATCCAGTTCTCAGTCATCCATAACTCAACCTGATTGAAAATCGAGAGGAGTTTGGCTGAGTCTTAGGGTTAGTCTCCATTGAGTTCCAGGACTAACTGTGCGTCGTCCGCATAGTTGGTAAAGTGAGTGCCCATGCTCTCCAGTAGGGCACAGCGAGGCTGAATGTGCATATTAAACAATATAGGCGACAGGCTGGCCCCCTGTGGTACCCCACAGGGGATGGTTGAGGGTGGAGAAAGAGCATCACCCCAGTGCACTCTCGAGAGACAGCAGGACAAGAAAGATTTAAACCATTTAGTCTCCAGACAAGATCCACATTTCTCTGTATCATGCCCGACACTACACACAGTTAGTGAGCGGGTGCGTTAAGGGGACTTTTTAGAGTTGCAGTCCTTGCAGCATTTAAACCTTAAAAAAGGAACTGAGGTAAGGAGGCGTAGTGCATTAATTTAATACACCAATAAACGTCACATCCCTTGTCAAGGAATAGCACAGCCGTATACGAGGGAGTCATTGATCGGCATTCCACATCCTGTTGAAACATTTTCCAAACAGCTGGCACTGGATAGCTATCTATCAAAATGAGAAATCTGTGGGAGAATACAATCAATTGAAAAATGGTGCAAATGTAGTCTTGACACAGTGATAGTATGGGTTCCATTAATGTCTCTGAGCCATACTCAAGGATTCTGACAACTTGAATCCCAGTTCGGCAAACAGAAAGAGACCAATCAGCACCATTGTATTTCAACAGCATTAAAAAAGCTACCTCATCCGAGGGACCGACATGCAAGGCAGGAAACGTCTAACATGGGAGATGTCCAGTCCTGCAGCGTTCAGTAGCCCAAAGGCCAAAACCTTCATATCAATCGTGAAGCACTGACCCCCCCAAATTCCCCTATGGGGATTCAGCAATTAAACCATTGATCATCCTCATCATCAGATCTGGCTTCAAGACTTTTAGGTCTATAGACCAAAAAAGGATGTGACATTGCGTGCATTCAAATGCTAGCATGGTGCCAACATGGAAAGGAGGTGGGAGCAGGGGAGTAAGGATCACCGGCAGTCCCGGAACTGAGAGGATTTAATTGGAAACCTCTAGTCCTGCTCAACCTTCCTCAGGCACTGAAGGTTGCCCCGATATAGGGATCGATGGGCACTAGAAGCCCAAAGGAGTAGGGCGATGGGATTTATATAATGCTCAGCAGTGTCCAGAGGAAGGGGTAATCAACAACAGGTTTCACCATGTTGCTTGAAGATTTTCCGGTCAGCCTGGATGGACACTGCACCGTCACTTTAAGATATTTGATCTGTTCCTCCACAATTCAATGTCCTAAAATGCTGCATCTTGAATGGTTAGGCCAACATGTCAAATTCTAGCTCCTAGATCATGACCTCATCTTCTTTTCTACTTTTTATTGTTCTATACAGGCTCTGTAGTCTGGCCAAGGTTGAGATGCCACAGAGGTGAAAGGCATTGCCGGGTCAGAGTGCAGTTCCAACAGCTTTCTGCTAGTATGAGCATGGAACAAGTTACTTACCTGTAACTCCTGCTCTCCAGCATGGGTCTGGCATGAATTTGCATTTTAACAAATATTCCACATCATCAGGCTGGGAATCCTCAGTAAAAAGAAAAGTAGTTTCGCTTTAGCCTGAAAACTGCATTTCTCCACTAAACCAATCACTGTCTTTTGGGTCATACTGCCTACATCCAATTACAGTCTCCCTATGCTCCAACCGTGGTGGCCATCTTCAGATTTGGTAGAGGAAGAAAAGCGGCAGTATGAACCAAGAAGGGCCACAGGGGGGAATGAAGGAGGGTTTGCATGTGAACCCATGCCAGAACCATGATAGAGAACAGATGTTACAGGTTATTAAGTAGATGAAATTGAACTGAACTGAATATTCTCTATCATCGAAATCTGGATGATGGAGAACACCTTCGCGCTTAACAGAGGAAAAACTGAGTTTATGATTGTGGGATCTTTAAGGACACTAGCCAAGCTGGATCTGGCCTACAAGCAATTTCAGTTAGGGGATGTTAATATCACCCCTCTACCCAAGGCCAAAATCTTGGGGGTCATTCTTGACCAGATGCTGAACATGAAATTTTATGTGGGGTGTATGGTTTCCAGAGCGATCTATTATATCAAACTCTTAGCACATCTTAGACCGGACATCTCTCAAGATAATGCTAAAGCCATTGCGCGTGCCATAATAGGGGCCAAGATTGACTATTGTTGCAGCCTCCTGGCTGAAGTTAGTAAAGCAATTATCAAGAGACTCCAAGTTGCCCAAAATGGTGCAGTTAGAGTGGTTATAGGCCTGGCTCATCGCTCCCATGTAACTGCGGCTGGGCGTTCTCTTCATTGGCTCCCGGTGAAGGCTCGAATCACCTTGAGGTTACTAGTCATCACATTTAAGTGTAGACTGGGTACCATGCCTTCCTACCTTCAAGACCATATTAAGAACAAACCTAATTATAGAAGTTAACCTTGTCCCCAGAAGCTCACTGTCTCCAGAGCCCTGGTCCTCTCCGAGCTGGACTACTGTAACAGCCTCTATCTAAATCTTCCTGCCTCCACTCTCCGCCCTCTGCAACTTATCCAGAACAGGACTGCGAGACTTGTCCTTGGCCTCAAGCCCAGGGATCGTATCTCTCCCGGACTTTTTATTTATCCTATTTATTCCACTTCCCATGTACTGCACTTTCCCCTCTCCCTTTCCCCCCCTTGCACTCTTCCTTTCCCCCCTTCCCATGCACTTGCGCGACCTAAATGACACCTGGCTGAGTAAGATCGTTGTCTGTCCTCCCTTTGTCCCTCCCCCCCTTGCCTCGTCGCGCCTTGAAACACTTGTGTATAGGCGCGTTATAAATGCCATATCATATCATAAGTTTGAGGTCTAGTAATCAAAACTATCTTTTCTTACCGAAATGTAAAACTAAGAAGGTCCAGGGAGGGGCTTTCTTCAGTGTAGCGCCTACATTATGGAATTCTCTACCCTCTTTGACGATGTTTAAGAAAGAACTTAAGAGCTTGGTGTTGCGGTAATTAGTCTCTTCCTGCTCTTTCTTCTTTGAGGCGTGACTGCTCCCCCCTTTAATCGGGACTACTTATTTGTTACCTGGTGTTCATGTCTTTGTCTGCGCCCTCACGCCCACGGGTTTATGGATGGGCTTTATAATAAAGTAAAGTGAAAAGTATTAACTTGTTCCTCCTAAAGCATGGGGCCTGGCATGGATTCACATCCTCTTGAATAGGATTACATAGCAGTACATACACACAACCACAGGAGGTGGCAAGGCTCAACAGAAGTAAAACACTTAACCCGGGAACAGACTGACCTCAAACAAACAGGTTGCGTAGCACCGCTTGGCTGATGCGGGACGTCTCCCTGGAATCCCTGACACAGTAGAATCTTGTGAAGGTGTGGGTGGACCTCCACGTAGCAGCCCTGCAGATGTGAAGCAGGAGAACACCAGAGAGAAACGCTGTTGTCGCAGCGATGGCTCTGTTGGAATGGGCTCTCAGCCGGCCTGGAAGAGGTCAGTTGGCCAGACAACAGTGAAGAGACACCTGAATATGGAAGACTTGAGACGGCTTCCGAAAAGACTGTGCATGCCACACAAAATGTCAAGTCACAAGCAACGTCTAGCGAATGCAACGTCCATTCAGCCGGTGAGGAAGTGTTCGGGAAGAAAACTGGTAGCACCAAAGGTTTGTTGAGGTGGAATTCTGAAGGAACCTTCAGCATAAAGGTGGGGTTGGTCCGCAGCACCACCTTTGTAGCGTGGAAGGACAAGTACAGCTGCTTGCAAGAGAGGGCCTGAATCTCCCGCCTGGCCAAGGTGATCGGCATGAGAAAAACCATCTTCCACGAGAGAAACCTCAGTGGGTCCTGATGCATTGGCCCCATGAGCTTAGTCAAAACCACATTGAGCTCCCAAATTGGAGAAGGGGCCTTCGCTGGTGGAAAGGCCCCGAAGAGGCCTTTGAGGAACTCCTTGATAAGTCTGTGCGACCACAAAGAGGGCTCACCAAGCGCCCTGGTGTAAAGCGATATGGCAGACAGATGCACCTTGATCGAAGTGTGAGTTAGGCCAGCGTTGGCCAGGGAAAGTAGGTACAGAAGGAGCTGCAGAGCTGTGACATGCAGTGCAACACACTGAATCGCTCCCATTTATGGCTGTAGCACGACAACGTAGGGGAAGCTCTGGCCTAGGCTAGGAACTTCTTACATTCCAGCGGCAGGGAATAAAGCCCAAACTCCAGGGCTGCAGGCACCAGGCCGTGAGGCTCAGCGACACCAGGTCGTGGTTCAGTATTGCCCAGTCTTCTCTGGTGAGAGGATCGGGAAGCGGAGGCAGCTGGATAGACCGAGCCACTGACAGAGCAGGACCGGGTACAAGGTTTGTCAAGGCCACGCCAGAGTAATGAGTATTATCCTGCTCTAACACTGTCCGAGTGTTTTGATCACAGGTAGCAGGAGCAGGACCGCAGAGAAGGCGTACAGGAAGAGCCCTTCCCATGGGAACGAGAAGGCATCCCCCAGGCTCCTCGGCTGAGGGAACCTGCAGGCAAACCTCTGGCACTTGGAGTTGGTCGCTGTCACAAATAGGTCGATCCTGGGCTGACCCCACTCAAGAAGGAGAAGAGATACTTGATCCTGACGAAGTTCCCACTCGTGGCAGGAACACGGCTCCCTACTGAGCGAGTCTGCAATCGTGTTCTTTGTGCCTGCCAAGTGAAATGGGATGAGGAACATGTCCTGACGAATGTCCCACAGCCACAGGGTCTGGGCTTCATGGATGAGCGCCGGGGAGCGTCCCAGCCTGTTTCTGGATGTAGAACATGACGGTGGTGTTGTCCATAAAAAATACTCATCCCTTATCCTCGCAGCAACGGCAGGAATGATTTGAGGGCCCAGAACACTGCCTGGAGCTTCGGGACATTGAAGTGAAGGCCCTTTTCCTCCGGAAGCTAGAGACCTGTGGCATGACAACTGTCCGGTGTGGGCCCCCGACCCCTGCAGAGAGGCATCTATGGTGACGGTGGGCTATGAAAAGAATCTCCTTGTGTAAAATGTGGGCGTGTGCCCCCACCATTGTAGTGCTTACCAGAACTCCTGGTTGAGGGCGGTCTTGTCTGTCTAGTGCCTGAGAGCAGCAGCCACTGTGCAGCCAGAAATTCCTGAAGATGCCTCATATGCAGCTGGAAAAAGGGATGCAGTGGCAGCAGGAGGACATCATGCCCAACAGCGGAGTGCAGCGACGACAGGCCCTGTACCTTCCCCAGAATGGCTGACACCCTCTCCTCCGAGGGGGTAGCCACGCATGCGACCATGGGGAGATGGGTGCCTAGGAACAGAGCGTTCTGTGATGGCTCCACGCAGGACTTCGGATAATTGATGGGAATCCGACATCTGTCTGCAGACAAATGGTCTCCGCCGCGTGCTGGTTTGCCAGTGCATGAGAGAGCAGGAGCGGATGAGCCAGTCGTCCAGATAAGGGTAGAAGTGGATGTCCTTGAGACAGGCCAAAGGGCAAGGCCTTGAACTGATGGCGCTGCCCCTGGAACACAAAACGCAGATACTTCCGATGTTTGGTTGGATGGGGACGTGAAAGTAAGCATCTTCCAGATGCAATGTCACCAGGAAGTCCCCTTCCTCCAGCTGGCCAGGCAGGTGTTGCAACCTGACCAACCTGAACTTCTGGGACTACAAGTACTTGTTGAGGCTTCTTAACTCTAGGAACGGCCATCAGCCTTCCGGCTTCTTTCGGACCAGAAAGTATCTGGAATACACTCGAACCGCTGGGGGATGGGTTCTAATGACCCCTTCCTTAACATGGCTTGTACTTCCTGCAGCAGATGAGCCATGTGTAGTTCTTGAAGCGGCACAGGAGCAATGCAGGGACACCTGTGTTGGAATTCCAAGGAGTGCCTTTGAGCAAGAACGTCCAGCACCCATATGTCTGTCGTGATGGCCTTCCACTTGTTGACAAAGTTCGCTAGCCGGCTGCCCTCTGGTGTGCAAAAATGAGGGCCCAGATTTATGGCCGTTTCAGCCGTGCTTGGGTGTCTTCAGCTTGGCCTGGCGACAGCGACAACACTGTCCTCTGCTGCCGTAGGCCTGCTAATGGACACTGGAGGCCTCCTGGGTCATGGAACAGGAGGTTTGACTATAGGGGGTGTTATACCCTTTGGAAGACAAGTTCACACAATAGGGGGCCTGTTGTCAAAGTAAACAGGGCAAGCCCTGACAGTACAGTGTTATCAGAAAAGAGAGCAAGCACACCTGAAGAAAATGCAATGCAACACACTCCACATTAATACAGTTGGAGAAGAGGTGACAAAGCTTCCTACTGATGTTACCCCTGCCCTATTAGCAAAGGCAAAACTGGGCACACAGGATAGGGTGATTGTCCAACTAATCCTAGTTTACGCTGATATGCCGCCTATCTAAAAGTGGATAGAATAAGTAACAGTAGGAATGTATTTCTCCCCATTTTTTCTCATGCCGAGGGGCCACCAATGGACTAGTCTTAAAGCACAATGATCTCTATTTTTTCATTCACTCCTCCTCTACAACTTCTATTTGTCACTCATACATAAAAATGTATGTTTTTCTTTACAAGGGTATGAAAGATGATATTAAGGCTAATTAAACTGTTTAATAGTCTTTGGTGGAAAAGATGACAAGATGAGGTCACAATCATCACTGGGGTCAAATATCTCTATTCTGACCCTATGAAACCAAGACACAGGGCTACAGGGGAAAACGACACCCAGTCTCTGGTTCAAGAGCTGCTGGAGTCGGGGTGGGGTCGTATGAATTGTTTGAAGACTGGGGAGAGAAGTACCAACCAGGTTGGCTTGGATGGTGGCAAATCAGTGAATGCTGCGAAATCTGTCATTCCTAATTTGAGACTAATAACATATCTTAATCTCGCCTGTTCTCTTGAGTCTCCTGCTGCCTCAATCGATACATCATGTTACGAAGTTGAACATACAGGGATCCCCGCGATTATCACTTGTACCGCCAACAAAAAAAAAAGAAAAAGCAGGATCCTTTGGATACCCCCCGTAATGAATAAATACAAGAATTTACAATCGCCCAAGTCGACTAATATTGGAACCAAAACCTTCATGTCTGCCTTCTTAAATCAGCCTGTTGTGAGAGGTATGTTATTTGAGGATCCCACAGAACTGAAACATTTTAACAATTTGAAATTCTCTGTAGGGAACTTGGCTACCCAGCCCCTAGCTCTACCCCCTGATAACTTGCAATTATTTAAAGCTATGGTCCAGCAAGGTAAATCAAAACAAAAGAAATTGCTGGTCTATTCTGCTGGAATATGGAACAAGGGACACATTGCAGGATTTGAGGGGGTTTTCCCAGCTCTCAGTAGTGCTCCACCATTGTCCCACTTGGGTCTGCCCACTCAGTGGGGCCTCAGCCGGGGTAGGGGAGTTGGTGGGGTAAATATGTAAGTGAAGATCCAAGACCCAATGAGGAAAAGGCCCCCCACCCTCTGATTTGCGGACCTCCTGTCCCGCATAGGGCTTCTGGCTTGTCCATCTCACCCTTATCGAAAACTTTGGATAATTTTAGGAGGGTGGAAAACATAATTGTAGTGGGAAAGTTTGTTTCCAACCAATATCCCACGTGTGCCAGTAGGGGTCCTGTGTGTAGTTAACTCCCTAGTGCCCCAGGTAAAGCGGAAAAAGTGTCCTTTTTTAAACCTATTGTGATAGAGTGGAGCATCGCTGAGGAGAAACCCATGTGGGTAAACAGGCCTAAGGGTCCAGCTCTAATGCATAATAGGAATTCAATGAGTCCCCCATGAAATAGATCCTCTAGGAAGCCCGATATAAGCAGGGGATATGGTTTCTAATGGAAATTATTTAAACTATATTTTGGTTTTTGAAAGTGTATTACCTGAGACATGCATCCGACATGCAACCATATTACACCTGCTTTCCTTGATCCCTACCCTGCAGGGTACCGCGACAACCGACATTAGGAGGGTGGATTTCCCAGGCTGGCTACAATTGGAACGGTCAGTTGTAGTGATTAACTCAAAATGTGTTGTTGACACCATTCTGAAAGAAAGATAGCATTAGAGTCCAGGGCTTTGATGTTTCTCGATCCTCTGTTAATGTGTAGAAACCGGATTGTAATCAGGGTAAGCTCAGCCCCCCCTCCATCTGCTATTCAAATTCTGCAACAGAAGATGGCCCAATCAGAGTCATCTAATGATTGGGATTGGCTACTAAATGGGGTGAATGATAAGTGAACGAGAGGGGGGTACAATGAATTAGAATAACCCAAGTTCAAGCACCTCAATCTAGTTTGCTGGAATACAAGGGGACATGGGTGCATTTTTTCCTCTGTGGAGGACACAAAGACCTTGCATGCTTACCCAATTATTGCTCTACAAGAAACATGACTTATGCAGATTCCCACGTTTGAGGGATATGCTGTGAATGGACAACTAGCCACTCAGGGTCCTAAGGGTCGCCCGTCGGGGGGCCTCCTCACATTAATAAAGGCACCTTCTGCGCTCAAACACTTGAGCTCCTATGATATATGCCAAGGAGCATTAGCTACTACTATTGAAGCCATTACTTAAGAGGGATACTTTAAGCTGCCATCAATTAATGTGTATTGGCATGGGTTTTTGTCGGGTATCAAAGAGTATATAGTGGAATGGTTTTCGAGCCCCACAAGGAGACCTGTCATCTTGGTAGGGGATTTAAACTGGGACTGCTCTTGTAATGATGATGAATGGGATTCTTTGAGGAAAAAAAAGATTTAGGAAGCGTAAGAAAAGAAATGGGAAGATTTGGTCCACATGTCTGGAGGGTCTTGGTTTATCCCAGTTAAATGACCGGGATTCAACAATTTTCCCCACCTGGACAAATGGCTACATAACTTAAGTATTGGATTACTTTTTCACTGATGAGTGTCTCTCCTTGAGATTAATTGATTTTAGAGTCAATTTTACATCTCCTAGTGATCGCCTTTTACTGGAACTATCGATTGAACTATCCTTGGGGAAAGATCAGCTCATACTAACTGTTTCTAAAGTCCTAATATCCAACAGCAGTGGGAATAGGATTCTCCTGGAATGGGGGTCCAGTGAAGAAGTTCAATCGCCAACTGTCTGCCTATGTGACAGCAAACTCTGAGGCATGGAAATATCAAGTCTTTACGCGTGCTTATTTTGGGAAATGTGTGGCCACATTGTTATCGTATGGTGGAACTACAAAGAGTGGGTCCCAAATACTATGTGGGTGTCCCATTATAACACAGAGTCTTTGAAGGGGGTCTTTCAGGAAAGAACAGATTTCTGTCATTGTGCGAGAACTCGGCCGATCTAACACCTAAAGACTTTAGTGTGGAAATTGTTTAAGAAAAAAAGCCTGCGTAAGATCAGTACATCTCGTGCCCCAGGGCCAAATGGCCTATCAAATTATCTGTTAAGGGAGATCCGTCCTCTCCCCCCCATCTAGGGCAGAGGTCTTGTTATCTCTTTTCCAGAATATTGTAAAGATGGGGGAATATTCTCCTACCTGGTCAATCGCTCATGTCGATACTATTTATAAAAGAGGTGATGGGTCCAATCCCCTGAATTACCGCCCAATTGCCATTCTAGATACTAACAGTCAGGTCTGTTCATCTATCCTGCTCTCCCATCTAGAGTCATGGTTGACGGAATCTGGGAGAATTGGGAAATGGCAGATGGGATTCAGGCGAAACATAGGTACTTCCTTAAATGGGACAGTAGTAAACTGTTTGCAGTCGCGTGCCTGGAATGGAACCTATGAGAGCATATCTGTGGCCTCTCTTTTTTTTTGTATTGATATGTTAAACCAATTTATTGAATATTAACAGAAAAAAATCAGTGTAACAGAGAGATACAATAGACAAGTATCCATACAATAATCATGAAAAATATATTGGGGGAAAAGACGAACAATATAATGAGTAAATTGAAACATGCAAGTCTACTTATCTGAATACAGGTTAACTCGACACAAGAAGTTCCAACGACTGACTAGCCCTTATCCAAAAAGGCCTTCCGTATTTTAATCAAAAATACGTCCTTCCCCCTTTCACAGAATAGATCACATTTTCAATATTGCTTGTGCGATACATCTCCTCCATCCACACATTCAACGTCGAGTGAACATCTGATTTCCAATTTCTCAGGATCAGTTGATCTCACAGGTGCTTTTGATGCATTTGACAGGGGGCCAACTATGGTGTAAACTGGCACTTTGGGGGATTCCACAAGGCTTGCTGAGACTCATTATTGCCTTATACTCGAATACAAA
The DNA here is from genome assembly GCF_040938575.1 of Ambystoma mexicanum. Lineage (NCBI taxonomy): Eukaryota > Metazoa > Chordata > Amphibia > Caudata > Ambystomatidae > Ambystoma > Ambystoma mexicanum. Next base: position 371,973,011 of record NC_090935.1, read on the forward strand.
TTTTGGAGTACGCCTGAATCATTCTGGGGTTCTTTCTCAAAGCATTTTAGTGTGTAGGGGTGTAAGGCAGGGTTGCATGTTAGCACCATGCCCTTTTAACATAGATCTAGCGGATATTGGTGAACATCTGTCATCTGTGGGCCTCTTCTCACAGAAACTCCTTGGGCTAAGTCTTAAATGGCCGGCTTATGCGGACGATTATCTTCTGTTTGACGTCACTGCAATTGGATTACAGAGACTGATTAACGCCTTTGTGACCTATGTGAAAGAGCGGTCTTTGATAGTCAACCCCGAAAAGACCAAGATCATTCAGTTGACTAAATCAAAGTAACGTTTCACCCAGAAATGCTTTATTAACAAAACGAAAATTGCGAAGGTGAAACGTATTTGGGGTTCCATGTGAATGCTGGTCCTGGTTTATCAAATGTATTCACTTGGCTACAAGTTAGAGCCTCTACTCTGACCAATCAATGGGCCAGAGTGGACTCTAAATTTGGTAGATTTTCATTAAAAACCGCATTAGGTTATTTTGAAGCCAAAATAGTTCCTAAATTGCTATATGGAGTTGAAGTGTATCCGCTTAGGATCTTGGAGTTACTGCCACTCTTGGAGGGTAAAATCTGGAAAAGATTACTGCATGTCCCCAAGTCTCTTCCGCTGGTCGCAATAAGATACGAGCTTGGCATTGTCTCCCTTACATTAAGAGCATATTGGAAGATACTTTCATTAGTAAGAAAGATCCTTTGTCCCCCAGTGAATTCGATATTTGAGGATATAAACAAAGTATATCTATGTCAGGGCTGTGTACATTTGAAGAGTATCCATCAACTATGCTCTGGTAAATTGGCCTACACAGGGAGCTCAAGCAAGGAACTTGGTGATAATCTCCTATGAAAGTAAAATCTAGATTGTTCCAATAGGACTCGCTTAAAACGCAAGAGTCCTTGCACTCCTACAGTTCCCTACACCATCTGCATGGGGAACATAAAGAAGAATTGGCTAAATTATTTCAATTTCTCAGTATTTACCTTGATAGAGTAACCCAGAGGAGCTTCCACTGTTTTGTTGGAATGTAATTCATACAAAACAGCTGGCAAGCGATGGTATGATTCCAAAGCATCAAATTGGTTGTCGATTTTGTATAAGCAGTATGGATACTGTAAAACACTGGCTGCTGGATTGTAGGCCTTTCTCTCAACTACGTGCTACATATCTAAGGAAACTTTATGAATTTCATTAAATGAATTCGGTAGAGGCAAATCAATTGATATGGACCCTCCTTTTGGCTGGCCGAACTACCTCTTCAATGGTCTCTGTTACAGGATTTATTAGGGCACTGAGTTTGGACACTGATCATCGTTGGCATTTTAATGTTTCTATGTTTAAAAGGAAAAAAAGCTGCTTTCTCTCCACAATTTTGTTAAGATGTATTATGTTTAGTTGGATCCTTCTCCTTTTGTTTTCTATTATCTGTTATTAATAGATTATGCAATGAGATCCTTTTGTAATGTGTGTATCATTTCTTATTTTAAAAGTTTTAATACTTTTTATGATGTAAATATGTGAATGTTCTAGGTAATTGATTACAACTTTAAGTTTTTAAAACATAATTAATAATTCTAAAAAAATTATGGAAGGTCTGCCAGGCTATTTATGGTGAAAGGAGAAATGACTGACCGCAATGAGGTTTCTATGGATTCTTCTCCCCCAGATTCCTCATCTTTGATATTGCTATTTTATTTTTGTATCGCGCTCATACAGAAGGGTTTCAGAGCGCGACAAGGCAAGGGAGGGGAACAGGGGAGAACAAAAACAACGATTTTACCTGGCCCAGTGACATTGAGAGTGCGCAAGTGCAGGGGAGAGGGAAGGGGGAAAGTGCAGGGGGTGGGGTGGGGGGGTATAGGTGGAGGTGTGGAAAGTGCCAAGCAAAGGAATAAATCTTGATAGATATCCAATATCCAGCTCTGCTGTTCGGAAATCTTTCACCAGGGGGAGTAGTGAACCTCGACTCTGCCATCAATATGTCTTGTCCGGCTCTCGAACGTCGGCCCCAGAAGTGACGTCAGGCGTGATATGGGATACATTACTCACCGTAATCGTATTTCTGATGCTTGTATCTGCTTAGATTCACATGCTGTGCATAGGCCGACATCTAGTGGAAGCTGCGGAGTATTACAGTTTGTTTTTCGAAACTTGAAAATGGGCGTCGACACAGGGTGTGCCAGTAATACTATCCCTAGTGTGACGTCCACTGTACCCAAGATCCCTTACGCGTCTAGGATCCTCAGATTGTATTTTTTCTGACATGAGGTAGCATGAGGAGTAGCGTGAGTACAGGTAATCAAAGCAGATAGACAGAAATGTAAGACTACAAGCAATCATGCGCCTTCTCTCAGAGGGGAGGAAGGGTGGGTCGCATGTGAATCTAAGCAGATACAAGCATCAGAAATACGATTACGGTGAGTAATGTATCCCTTCTGAGGCTTGTGGGATCTGCTTAGATCACATGCTGTGCATAGATTAGCGAGCAGTACCTGAAGAAGGAGGTGGGATGTGAGAAGGGTCATGAGCAAATAAGTGTCTTAGAACCGCTTGTCCCACTTGTGTATCTGCCTTGGAATGTGTGTCAATGCAGTAGTGCTGAGTATAAGTGTGAATAGAGCTCCAAGTAGCTGCTTTGCAAATGGTGTCAAGGGGTACATTTGCAATGAAAGCCAGAGTGGCACCAATGCCTCTAGTAGAGTGGGCTCTTGGCGTGAAAGGCAGAGTTCTTTCAGAGAGTGAGTAACACAGCTGGATACAGTTAATAATCCACTTCGGGATGGCGCCTTTAGAGACGCGATTCCCCCTCTCTGCCTGTAGCTACGGAGACAAACAGTTGATCTGTTTTCCTTAGCGGTCTGGTTTTATTTACATAGTAGAGGACCGCCCTACGCACATCTAGGGTGTGTAGTTTCACCTCAGCCGAGCTTTGCGGGTCCTGAAAGAAAGCCGGAAGCTCGATGGACTGGTTTACATGGAATTTAGATATAAATTTAGGTGAGAACCTAGGGTGTGTGCGTAAAACCAGTTTGTCTTTATGGACAGTAAAGAAGGGATCCTGCACTGACAGAGCCTGAATTTCACTGACCCTTCTTATAGAAGTAATAGCTACTAAGAAGGCCGTTTTATAAGTCAGGTGTTTGAGACTGCTTTTATGCATGGGTTCGAAAGGGGGGCCCATGAGCTTGGCTAGCACCACATTAAGGTCCCACCCTGGTGGTGGGTTGGAAACAAGAGGGTGAAGTCTCTTTACTCCTTCCATGAAGGCTTTAACTACTGGTACTTTCCACCACGAAACCTTGCTATGGGAAGTGGTGTAAACCGACAGGGCTGCCAGGTGTACTTTCAGTGAGTTAAAAACCAATCCTGCATCCAGCAGGTGGAGCATGTATGTAACAATAGTGAAGGAGTGCAATCAACTGGGTTGATTTGTCTACTCTGGCACCAGATAACGAACCTGTTCCACTTGTCAAAGTAACAGTGCCTTGTGTTTGGTTTCCTAGATTCCTTTACGATGTCCATACACCTCTGTGGCAAATTGAGATGTCCAAACTCTATGACCTCAGGAGCCACGCTGTCAGGTTCATTGAGTTGGGTTGCTGGTGCACTGTTTGACCTTGGTGCTGGGACAGTAGGTTGTACCAGGATGGAAGTTTGATGGGCTCGCACACCGCCATCCTGCGTAGTTGTGGGAACCACGGTTGTCTTGCCCACATGGGAGCAACTAGGACGAGCGTCATCGACTCTCTGTTCATCTTGTTCACCACTCTCCTGATGAGAGGAGTTGGTGGAAAAGCGTACGCAAACATCCCTGACCAGTTCATCCACAGGGCGTTCCCCTGGGAGTCTGGTTGGGGGAACCTGGATGCAAATCCTGGGCATTGTTTGTTTTCGCTTGTGGCGAATAAGTCTATAGTGGGGAAACCCCACTGAGAGAAGATATCTTTTACGACCTCTCTGTGTAGAACCCATTCGTGTTCCTCTGGGAGGGAGTCTCTGCTCAGAGCATCCGCTAGGGAATTGAGCTCCCCTGGAACATGTTGTGATGACAGATAGATGTTCCGTCTGAGTGCCCATATCCACATTTTCTGGGCAAGCTTGGACAGATTTGGCGAGCGAGTCCCTCCTTGCTTGTTCAGGTAGAACATGGCTGTTGTGCTGTCTGTCCGGATTTGCACTGACAGGTTTAGTAGGTGGGGCTCGAACGCCTGAAGCGCTCTGAATACTGCCAGAAGCTCTAGCAGGTTGATGTGGTTCTTGGCCACTGAGTGAGACCAGAGACCCTGAGCTTTGTGGTGGAGATGGTGAGCTCCCCACCCCGTCAGACATGCATCTGTAGTCACTACTGCCTGTACCTCGGGATCGTAAAAGGGTTTCTCCTGTGCAAGATTCTCTCTTGTCCACCAGTGTTGGCGAAACGACCACTAGATCGTCCCACTGACCACTTGCCTGAGACCACTGTTTCGCCAACCATTCCTGCATGGGATGCATGCGCAGGCGCGCGTGGGGGACCAGGTAAATACATGACGCCATCATGCCCAGTAGACGCATTGCTTTGCGTACCGTTATTTGTTGACCGGACTGATAATGCGGAATTTGCAGTAGTATATTCCGAATTCTTTCTTCTGAAGGAAAGGTCAACCCCTCTTGGGTATCTAGGATAGCTCCTAGGAACTGTTTTGAGGTGCTTGGCACCAGGCTTGACTTTTTCTCGTTGATTGAGAAGCCTAATTCGTGGAGGAGGTCGATAGTCTTTTGAATGTTTGTCCTGCAAATTCCTGGGGTTTCCCCCGTTATGAGCCAGTCGTCCAGATAAGGGTACACTGGGATTGCCTCCCTGCGTAGGTGTGCAGCCGCCACCGCCAGTACCTTGGTGAATACCCTTGGTGCTGAAGCTATCCCGAAGGGCAGTACCTTGAATTGGTAGTGTCGACTGTCCACCTTGAAGCGCAAATACTTTCTGTGCGCTGGGAACATGGTAATATGAAAATAAGCATCTTTCATATCCAAGGTTGCCATGTAATCCCCCTTTTTTAGGAGGGGGATTACCTCTTGTAGCGTGGTCATACGAAATTTTTGGGGCTTGACATACTTGTTGGCAGGCCGTAAGTCCAATACTGGGCGCATTGTCAAATCTTTCTTTGGCACAAGGAAGTAAGTTGAATAGATACCCTTGTTTACCTGGTGTCCCGTGACGAGTTCTATCGCGTCCTTTTCTAGCAGAATGGTGATCTCCTCGAGGAGAATCTTCTGATGTTATAAAGAGTGTACTCTTTGTCGTGGAGGATGGTTCCGGGGACGCTGCAGTAGCTATATACAATATCCTGTGGATACTGTTGACAGCACCCATCTGTCTGATGTGATCCCTTCCCAAGCCTGGGTGAAGTTGGAAATGCGTCCCCCTGAGAAGGGACCCTGAACTGAGCGTCACTGCTTTGGTGGAGGCGTGCCGCCTCCCTTGCTGGGGCTGCCTCTGCCTTTACCACGACTTCTCCTATTACCCCTGCCGTAACCCTGGGTAGACTGTTGGTTGTTGTTCCACTGTGTACCCTGCCCCTGGGAATAGTTAGATCCTCTCTGGGAATTTTGGCCGCGTGGGCGACGAAAATTACTATTCCCTCTCTGGTTAGGGGGTTTATTGGTTAACTGGCCAAGGGACTTGAGTGTTTCGTATTCGTCCTTAGCATTTTTCAGTGCGTCTTCGACCGCCTTACCAAACAACAGATCGGTTTCCACCGGTTTGTCCAACAATGATGCCTGGGTTTCTGCCTTAAAACCAGACTGCCGTAACCATGCATGTCTTTTGATAACAGTGCCTTCCGCTATCAATCTGCCTGCGTTGTCCGCGGCGTTGAAGGTTGCTTTCAAAATGCAACCAGACATGGCTCTACCCTCTGCGGAAATCCGAGCTAACTGGCCCTTTAAAGGTTCAGGAGCAGAGGCTACGAGTGCCGCGACTTCTCCCACTGATGGCAGTTGTAGCTGGCCAACAGGGTGGTGGAGTTAGCAATCCTTGCTTGATAGGTGGACGTTGAGGCTACTTTCCTGCCGAAACGGTATAGTTTTTTGCTCTCCTTGTCGGGAGGAGCTTTGGACGATGACAAGGGTGTTCCCGCCCTCTTACGAGTGTTGGTGACAACTAGGGAGTCTGGCTTCAGATGTCCTCTTATATAGAGAGGGTCAGACTGGGCCGCCCTGAAAAGTTTTTCAATCCTGGGATTGACTGCTCTGGTGAGGTTCGGGTTCACCAGGGACGGGTCTATTCTCTGCTGAATGGACTTAAGGATAGGGATGGTCTGGGCAACAGGCCTCCTTTCTCCTACTAACTCTTCTGCGAAGTCCCTTTCCTCCTGGACACCGTGGGTGTCAATGTGGAAATGTTCTGCAGCGCGAGCGAGAACCTCATTTAGGAGGGGTTGGTTATCGACTGGGGAGTCGGTAACCGGGGCTTCGTTCTCTACCGGGGAATCTACCCTGTATGTTTCCGGGTCCTCCTCTTCCTCTTCCTGGTCCTCATCATCCCCATAGTAGCCCGTCCCGGTTTGCTCTTCTATCATACTAAATTCTTGGTCCTCACCAAAGGAAGCCTCTCCTTGATACAGTGAGTATGGTCTTGAGTATGGTTGCACCTCGAAGGGGTCTGTTGTCATGACCGCAGCCTCCAAGGAGTCAGGTTTAGCCCAACTGCCTCGGAAGCTGGGTCACAACTTTATTTTCAGGCACCCATCGGCTCCCATAGGGGCCTTATGGACCTTGTCCTGGCGCCAGTGGCGCCAGGCTCATAAGGGGACCCAGTCCCGGCACAGGACGTGCCGGGCTCATGATGTAAGGAATGGTGCTTGAGTGGACCTACCGGCTGCAGACCATGCTGCTCACTCCCCTGCAGGATGAAATCCTCATCCATCCATGGCTGGAACTACTTTACCTTCTGGGTGTGGCCAGCACCACTCCCTGGGACTGGATACTGGAACTATTCTGGAAGCTGGGACTTCTTACTTGGGCGAGGCTGCTGTGGAAGGAGACACCTAAGCACTCCAGTAGGACTATTTAAACCACGCCCGATCAGAGCAACGTGCTTCGCGTTATTCTGCAATAGCAGCAAGACGCTCACCGTGTCAGCTCCAGAGAATCTTCAACTTCTGCATCTAGGGAAGAGAAATCCGTAATCTTACCTTCTGCAATACCATCTTCATCTTCTGCAGCATCTGAGAAGGGAAAAGAACACCAGGTTTGCACGAGATAACAACCAGCGCAGCACTTACCCAATCCATCGGTGCATCTCAAGCCACAGGCTGCAGCTCTCCATTTTTCGGCACCCTGTGGAAGCAAGGACATTGGTTAGTAACCACCGGGAAACTTTTCCTATCTGCGCTGTATTCTTCTCGCCTCCGCCGACGCTGCTACTCGCATCTGCAAAACAAAAGGACATCATTAAGAAATACAAAACTCCATCCATACGCACGTGTTTTGGGCAGCTCTCATCTTTCTCACTCCTCGGCGCATTCCTCGACATCTATTTTTCTACCCAGCTGCTTCTGCAACCTGAAAAAGGAAAAGAGACATTAAGAAGTGCTTTAAACTTCGAATTGACATTTTTTTACTTACTTGCCTGCAATACCTTCGCCTTTCCATCGCTCTCCATTCAAGCAACCGCCGTTCGTGCTGCTAACGACGGCCTAGCTCCAAATCTTCATCCTCTGCAACCAAGAGGCTGGACAATTAACCAGTGAAGTAACTGGCTTCGGCGCCCCTGCACAGACGCAGGATGGAGAGCTCCGCTTTCACCTATATAAAGGTGAGCACATTTAGCCTACGAACTACGTGGGGAGTACCAGGAAGGGGAGTCAGCTTGCCCAGTCAGGCTTATATATCCTATTAACCCCTTGCTCTCACAATTGCAGACACCTCACCCTTCAGATCAAGATCTCAGTGAGGAGAGGGCCTTTCCAGGGTGGCATTCGAGGCCTGCGTGTGACCCTAGAAGACTCAGAGAACCCCCAGCCCAGACCTGCGCCTACGAGGGATTCAGGTGAGCGTTACATCTGTAGACCTCATCGGTGTCTCAAACCGGGGCTTCTTACTTGGGGGGATAGGATCGTTAGAGCCTGAGGGTGTCGCCCCTTGTGGATCATACGAAAGGAAATGGTCTGGATTTTTATCGTAAAAGTCAGCCTAAGAAGACATCCTTGACATGACCCTATATGTCTTCACTCGACCACTTTTTGGAACTAGGAATGACTCTCTCAGCAAGTCTCGGAGATTTATCTTGAGTAGATTTGCTGGTTTTAGACATATCAGCAGACCTGGTCTTGTCCGTCTGTTTAGGGGGAGTGGCGTGTTTTACAGGTGTGGAAGAGTGCAAAGGCTGCTTCTTCTGCTGTTTTCCCCCCTCCCCGTGAGTGGAAAAGTGTTTTCCCTGTCCTTTTGTGGCTCCGGAGGTTTTCGACGCCTGGCGTCGAGGATCGGGGGTAGAGTCCCTGTCCTTCGAGCGTGGGGCCTCGCTGATCTTGTCTGCGGGCTCCGACTCCTGGAGCGCAGCCTGGGGGTGGAAGTCGTCTTCGTCCTCCGACAATCGAACTTCTGTTAGCCTAGGGAGCGAGGCACTCTTGGCAAGAGTGGATGATTGCCTGGAGTCATGCAGCGATCTCGATCGAGAACGCCCAGAGGACACCGAATCGGACCGTTCTGTTTGTGCCTCTTTCCGAGAACTCGACGTCGTCGAGTCTCGGTTGGACTTCGTGTGTTTAGTGTGTGTGGTGTGTGAAGCGCTTGTGTCGCCGGGGGTCATCCCCATAGCCGCCCTGCCGGACGACCTTCCGAGGTCGGGGACCTGCGCTCGGCTGTCTTTCAACGCCGTAATGCCCTCGCCGTCCGAAAGTACGGCGTCGCTGCCGTCGCTGCCGTCGCCCCCCGCTGCCATGGTTGCCTGCCTGGCGTGGTGGGCCCAACGCTTCGTCGAACGGTCCTTAAGTGTCTTAGGTTTAAACCTACTACACGCTCTGCAGTTCGCTTCGGGGTGGTCCCTCGGCAAGCAGAGATTGCACGTGGCGTGCCTGTCGACCCAAGGGTATTTGCGATTGCACTTGGGGCAGAATTGAAAAGGGGTACCCTCCATACGCACCTTGAGGCAGCGGGCTGTTAAGCTTAAGAAATGTATAAGGTGTATCTATATACCAAGAGTGTAGAGTATGTCCAACCCCCCACTCTCCCTACTTGCAGGGCCGAGGCCAGAGGCCTTCCGAGGCCCAAATCCGTCGTGCAGCAGCAGACGGTCGATTTCTTCTCCAGCCGGCGTCGAGTGTCGAAGTTCGACGTTGGGATGGGGAAGGATGTAAATAATTTAATATTTTAGCAAAAGTATGGCTAAGGCCAGGGGACTCCGCAAAATGCTTCCGACCAGTATGGCGGAAAAAACAATCTGAGGATCCTAGACGCGTGAGGGATCTTGGGTACAGTGGACGTCACACTAGGGATAGTATTACTGGCACGCCCTGTGTCGACACCCATTTTCGAGTTTCGAAAAACAAACTAATACTCCGCAGCTTCCACTAGATGTCGGCCTATGCACAGCATGTGATCTAAGCAGATTCCACAAGCCTCAGAAATATATATATATATATATATATATATATATATATATACATACATACATATATACACACACTCACCGTAATCGTATTACTGATGCTTGTATCTGCTTAGATTCACATGCTGTGGCGGACATCTAGTGGAAGCTGCAGAGTATTACAGTTGTTTTCGAAACTCGAAAAGGGACGTTGACAGGGCGTGCCAGTAATACTATCCCTAGTGTGACGTCTACTGTACCCATGATCCCTCACATGTCGAGGTCACTCAGATTGTTATTTTCCTGACATGAGGTAGCATGAGGTGCCGCGTGAGTACAGTTGTATCCAAGCAGATAAGTATCAGACAAGCTCATAAGTATCCATGCGTCTTCTTTCCGAGGGGAGGAAGGGTGGGTCGCATGTGAATCTAAGCAGATACAAGCATCAGAAATACAATTACGGTGAGTAAGTTATCCCTTCTGAGGCTTGTGGAATCGGCTTCGATCACATGCTGTGCATAGATTAGCGAGCAGAGGCAGAAGGAGGCGGGATGCGAGAAGGTTCATGAGCGAATAGATGTCTTAGAACCGCTTGTCCCACTTGTGTATCTGTCTTGGAATGAGTGTCAATGCAGTAGTGCTGAGTGAAAGTATGTAAAGAGCTCCATGTAGCTGCTTTGCAAATACTGTCTAAGGGGACATTTGCAATGAAAACCAGAGTGGCTCCAGAACCTCTTGTGGAGTGGGCCCTTGGCGTAAAAGCCAGTGTCTTATTTGATAGGGAATAGCACAGTTGGATACATCTGACTATCCACCTAGAGATGGCATTCTTAGAGATGTGATCTACTTCTCTGTCTGGCGTATGGAAACAAACAGGTGATCTGTCTTTCTAAGCAGTCTGGTCTTGTCTACGTAGTAGATGACCGCCCTCCTCACATCTAGTGTGCAGAGTTTTATCTTGGCGAGCTTTTGGGTTCCTGGAAGAAAGCCGGTAGCTCAATAGACTGGTTTACATGGAATTTGGAAATTAATTTAGGTAAGAACCTAGGGTGAGTGCATAAAACCAGTTTGTCCTTACGTATAGTAAAGAAAGGATCCTGCACTGACAGCTTGGATTTCACTGACCCTTCTTATGGAAGTGATCGCTACTAAGAAGGCAGTTTTATAAGTCAGGTGTTTGAGACTAGACTTGTGGATAGGCTCAAAGGGAGGTCCCATGAGCTTAGCGAGTAACACATTAAGGTCCCAACCTGGCGGTGGGTTAGAAATTGGATGGCAGAGTCTCTTTACCACTTGATTAAATGCTTGGACGACTGGTACCTTGCACCATGAGACCTTGTTATGGGAAGTGGTGTAGGCTGACAAAGCCGCCAGGTGTATCTTTAGCGAGTTAAACACTAACCCTGCATACAGTAAGTGGAGCATATAGGTGTTACGCTCACCTGGTCTCTGCGGAGGCATTGGGGCAGGGTTGCAGCCCTCCGTGAACTTGAATCACCCCCTTCCTCAGTAGAAAAGCTGTGAGCAGTGGTACATGGTGATAATGCTCCTGTCAATTATGAAAGAAAAGCTCTCCATCCTGCTACTTCTGGCAAGGGCGCGTCAAATGGGATCTAGTTCCTTCACTCCAGTCCAGTTGCGACTATGCTTCTCCTTATGTTTGGTTAAGTCTTTCTTGAGCTCTTGTGATGCTGTTCGTTCTGTTTAATGTCTTTATAGGTTGCTCCTATTTATGCCCGCAATAATCTCTCTTCTGTTTTCTTCCCTTAGATGGAAATGCGGCCTGTATGCAGCTGTGAGACGCGAGACGCGGCCGGATGGAAGATGGATGCTACCGCAATGTTTGACAGCAGGTAAGTGATGGTTTAAGGAAAAGCACGAAGTATGGTGAAGCGCAACCTTAAACAGACTGTTTGGTTCGCCTAAGAGATGTACAGGTAAGAACAGCTTCCCCCAGTTGGTAAGTATGCTGGCAGGAAGCAGGATGTCCAGGAAGCAGGATCTTAAAAAGTAAGTCTGACCTTAGGCGACTGTGAGCGTTACTCTGCTTGCAAGTGAAGAATAACGCGAAGCGTCGGTCTAGAGGATCAGGGCAGCTTATATAGCTGAGATCTTGGGCACGCCCATTAGGGCCTGCTTACCAGCCACACCCTGCCACTCCTAGAGAGTGAGCAGCTGCAAAGGCAATCCATTAGCAGCCACACCCAAGAATGGCTGCTTAATGGATGGAATGTTCAAGGTTAATGCATCCTTCTTAATGGATGGAATGTTCATGGTTAATGCATCTGAAGTGCTATGTCCATAATAAAAGCTTTTTGGTGTTAAATGGATGTTCTTGTTTACTTTTGTTCATGAACCTGGCGCACCCAGGTCTCCTGTGCATGTGACGCCTGCATGCCTGTGCCCCTGACTTCATGACCATGACAATAGGTTAGAATATTAGGAGTACAATCAACGGCGTTGATTTGCTTATTCTGGCACCAAATTACTAATCGTTTCCAATTATCATAGTAACAGTGCCTCGTGTTCGGTTTCCTTGACTCTTTCAAGATATCCATACATCTCTGTGGTAGATTGAGATGTCTGAACTCTATGACTTCAGGAGCCATGCTGCCAAGTTTATAGTGTGGGGTTGTGGGTGCACAGTTAGTCCTCCGTGCTGGGTGAGTAGGTTGTACTGGCACAGGAGTTTGATGGATTTGCACATCGCCAATCTGCGCAGATGTGGATACCACGGCGGTCTTTCCCACATAGGAGCAACAAGGATAATCGTCAACGGTTCCTTGTGTAAGCAAACTTCCCTGACCAGTTCCCCTTGAAGCCTGGCTCAAGGAACGCGAAGTCTGGGCATTGACAATTTTCACTTGTGGCGAATAAGTCTATAGTTGGAAAACCCCATTGAGAGAAGAGGTGTTCTACAACTTCTTCGTGTAGACGCCACTTGTGTTCCTCTGGTAGGGGATCTCTGCTCAATGAGTCTGCTAGAGCGTTGAGTTTCCCTGGAACATGTTGTGATGACAGAACATTTTCCGTCTGAGTGCCCATTTCCAGATTTTCTGTGCAAGTCTGGATAGATTTGGAGAGCGCGTACCCCCCTGTTTGTTGATATAAAACATGGCTGTGGTGCTGTCTGTCAGAATCTGCACCGACAGGTTTGTTAATTGGGGTTCGAACGCCTGGAGAGCTTTCAGTACTGCCAGAAGTTCCAGCACATTGATGTGGTTCTGAGCTGCAGCGTGCGACCACAGACCCTTAGCTGTGTGATGAAGGTAGTGAGCCCCCCACCCTGCCAGTGAGCCATCTGTTGTGACCACTCTTTGCATCTGTGGGTCGTAGAAGGGTTTCCCCTTTGTCAGGTTTTCTCTCGTCCACCAGCGAAGGTTTTGTACCAGTGTTGGCGAATCGACCACTAGATCGTCCCACTGACCGCATGCCTGAGACCACTGTTTTGCCAACCACTCCTGAATGGGACGCATGCGCAGGCACGCGTGAGGATGCAGGTATATGCAAGATGCCATTGTGCCAATCAAACGCATTGCTTTGCGTACCCTTATCTGGCGGCCAGTCTGATAATGTGGTATTTGCAGTAACAAATTCTTTCTTCTTTCTTCTGAGGGAAAGACCAATCCCTCCCTCTGTGTTTAGGATAGCTCCTAGTAACTGTTTGAAGTGCTTGGCACTAGGCTTGATTTTTTTCTCGTTGACCGAGAAGCCCAATTGGAAGAGGAGGTTGATAGTTGTTTGAATGTTTTGTCTGCAAATCAGAGGTGATTCCCCTGTTATGAGGCAATCCCAGTGTACCCTTACTTGGATGACTGCATCCAAGTAAGGGTACACTGGGATTGCCTCCCTGCGCAGGTGCACTGCCACCACCGCCAGTACCTTGGTGAATACCCTTGGAGCCGAGGCTATTCTGAAGGGCAACACCTTGAATTGGTAGCGGTGGTTCCCCATCTTGGAACGCAAGGATCTTCTGTGCGCTGGGAACATTGGAATGTGACAATAGGCGTCTTTCATATCCAGTGTTGCCATGTAATCCCCCTTTTTTAGAAGCGGGATTACCTCTAGTAGCGTAGTCATGCAGAACTTTTGTGGCTTGACATACTTGTTCACAGGCCTTAAATCTAATACTGGGCGCATAGTTCGATTTCTTTTTGGCACAAGGAAGTAAGTTGAATAAATTCCTTTGTTTACCTGGTTGGCTGGGACCACTTCTATGGCGTTCTTTAATAGAAGCGCTGTTATTTCTTCTAGAAGGATCCGCTGATGTTCCTCTGAGTGGACCTTTTGTCTCGCGGGGTGATCTCGAGGACGTTGAAGAAGTTCTATGCAGTAGTCCCCTGCTACCATGGACAGCATTCATCTGCCCGAGGTGATACCCTCCCATGAGTGGGTGAAGCTGGAAATGCATCCTCCTACTGGAGATGGATGGGGCGGTCCCTGGAATGGAATGTCACTTGCTTTGAGGTGGGGTGCCACCTCGAGCTGGGCCTCTGCCCAGATTACCATGACCTCTACGTTGTCCTTGTGGGTAGCCCTGAAAGATGTGTCCTTGGTTGTTGCCATAGGAACCTTGGCCTGTATCCTGATCCCCTCAGAGTTTTGGCCCGAAAGCGGCAAAAATTGCTGTTACCTCTTCGGCCTGTGGGCTTGTTCGTGAGCTGACCTAAGGACTTTAGAGTGTCATACTTATCCTTTGTTGTCTTAAGTGCATCTTCTACAGCCTTGCAGAAGAGCACATCAGGTTCCACTGGCATATTAAGGTGGCCTGAGTTTCTGGCCTGAAGCCTGATTGGCAAAGCCATGCGTGCCACTTTATAATAGTACCCTCTGCGATAATTCTCCTTGCATTGTCAGCCGTGTCAAAATTTGACTTGAGGAGATGAGTAGACGCTGATCTTCCATCTGCTGCCAGCTGAGCGAATTGAGATTTCAATGGCTAAGGTGCGGATGAGAGTAATGCCGTAACCTCCTCCCACCTATGGCAGTTGTAACTTGCCAAAAGTGTAGCATTATTGGCAATTCTAGCCTTGTAGGCTGCAGAAGAGGCTACTTTCCTGGCCATTGCATACATTTTCTTGCTCTCCTTATCCGGAGGAGCCTCGAAGGAAACAAGTGGTGTGCCGCTCTCTTTTGTGTGGTGGTAACCACCAAAGAGTCTTGTTTTAACTGCCCTCTTATGTATAGGGGTTCTGAGGGTGCAGGCCTGAACAGTTTTTCAACACGCAGGTTAACCACCCGTGTGAGATTCGGTGCCTCCAAAGAAGGTTGGATTCTGCATTGCACAGATTTCAGCATTGGGATAAACTGCCCTACAGTCTTCTTGTCTCCCAACAATTGTTCAGCGAAGTCTCTGTCCTCCTGTGTGTCAATGTGAAAATGTTCTGCCGCTTTGGTTAAGACTTCGTTGAGGAGGGGTTGATTTTCTACCGGGGAATCTACCACTGGAGGGTCCTGATTAATAGGAGAATCTATAGCATACATGTTCGCCTCCTGGTCTGGGTCTTCATCGTCCCCATAATAAAGTTTGTCTGTGTCCTCAGACCTGTCCTTAGCAGGGCTTGTGTCCTTATGAGGGGTCTTAAATGATTTCTTATGGTGTTTTTCCCCACCCTGGGGCCCAGAGGAGTGTGTGACAGACTTTTTGGGGCCTGACCTTTTACTAGATGAAAAACGTCGAGGTTTCGTCCGCTGACGAATGACCTTCAAAAGGTGTGTTAGTTTTGCATGCGACACCCTTGCCGTCATTCAACATCTTAGCCTTGTCGTGTGGCGATCTCCAACGAGATTGCCCAGAGGACTGGGACTCAGTGGACCGTTCGCGGGGTGTCGAACGTTGACGAGTATTCGACTCATCTGTCGAATGTCGACTTGGGCTTGTGCGTTTTGTGGCGTGTGCTTTTGAAGCGCTCCCGTTGCCGGGTGTAGTCCCCACAACATGGCCGCCGGCCTGTCCTATGGGGTCGGGGGCCTGCGCTTGGGTAGCTGAAGCTACTTCAGTGCCCTCTCCTTCCGAAAGTCCGGCGTCGCTGCCATCGCTGAAGGCTCCTTCTCCCTCCATGGACTCGAGTTGCCTGGCGTAGTGGGCCCAGCGCTTAGTGGAACGGTCCTTCAGCGTCTTAGGCTTGAAGAGCCTGCACGCTCGACAAGACGTTTCGACTAAAACTAAATGTTTGTCCACCCAGGGGAATTTACGGTTGCACTTAGGGCAAAACTTAAATGGAGTGTTTTCCATAATTCTCGGTAAAGGAGAATGCAGCTGGGCGAACAAAGTGTAGGAAGGGGAGAATATGCATTCTAAAATGGCCTAACAATGGCCTAACAACGGCCTCCCTCCTTTCTCCCTACTGCCTGGGCAGAGGCCCGAGTGGCCTTTCAAGGCTGTACGGTCCGTCGCGATGGTCTCTGACGGCAGTATCCTTTCTCCTTCCTTGGCGTAGTGTTACGGCAGTCGAAGAAAGGATAGAAAGAAAAACAATCGTAATTTAATAAAGTCAATGGCTTACAGCTGAAAAGAACTCCGCTATAAGCGTCCGTCTAGTATGGCGGAAAAAAACAATCTGAGGGACCTCGACGCGTGAGGGATCATGGGTACAGTGGATGTCACACTAGGGATAGTATTACTGGCTCGCCCTGTCAATGTCACTTTTCGAGTTTCGACAACTGTAATACTCTGCAGCTTCCACTAGAGGTCGGCCTATGCACAGCATGTGATCTAAGCAGATTCCACAAGCCCCAGAAATATATATACTGCTTCTGATGTCACTTCCGGGGCAGACGATCGAGAGCTGGACCAGACGACTTGACGGCCGAGTCGAGGTCCACTACGCCGCCTGTCAAAAAGTTTCTGAACAGCAGAGCTGGATGATGGATATCTATCAAAATGAAGAATCTGGGGGAGAAAAGCAATCCATTGAACCCAATGTATTGACCTATATTAAGGAAGACCTATATTCCAAACATCAGTTAAGATAAATGCTAAGGAATTTCATATGATTAGATCTTGGATACCTCGTATCAGGTTGGTCCAAAGTCGATCAGTACAAAATTATCTTTGGGTAGGTTCCCAACCACCACCTACAGTTTCTAATTACTACTGGTTTCAGTGGTAATAATTCCTTCTAACCACTTTCTTCAGGACGATTGTAACGCTCACCTGTCAATCTGCGGGAACGCCAGAAGAACTCCCTGGAACTTCAGTAAATCACAATCCCTGTAGAAAGGATGACAAGATAACAACCTTCCTTAATAATGTTCCTACCCTATTCTGAGAAAACTCTCCAGTACTGAAAATAGAATAATAACCAACATCAGGAAAACTCACCTAAGGTTCTTTTCTAGAGAGCCCTCCATCCTGCATTCATACAGGGGCGCATGTCCTGAAGAAACAGTGTAGTCTAGATGCCAATAGTATTCTATATCATGGAATAAGGCGACTAGTGACAAGGAGAAGATAATGCCTATTTAGTCATATATGAGTGTAGCTGTGAAAGGCCTTAGTACAATCAAACTGGAGGGCAAAAATGGAATTTTAGATGACACTCTGTTCCGTATAAGTGGTGTAGCGCTGTCCTATAGGGAACTGACTAAACAACTACCAGCAGAGTGTAATGCGGAATGAGATGGAACTCTTTCTTGCAAAATGAATGTTGAGCTAGCTACACAGCTTGGCAAAATTTTCGGGCAGTGTGACAACAACCTGGCACAGCAAATGAGTTTCAAACATTGGCACACGGAACAACTGCGTGTAGCATTAACAAAAAATGCGAAAATGCACAGTAACTAATCCGTTGCTAAAACACTCGCAACAAAGAACAACTAAACACTGGTAACCCACGGGAAACCTTGAAACTGGTACTTGCGTGTGTGTAAGGTGTACTCCTCACGAATCTCTGACAGGAAAACGTCGGACTGGACCTGAGGACAGTAAACTAAGGGGACAACAAATAAAGAAAACTACTGACTGTGAGCAGGGAAGGAGACTATTGGACAGGACGAAAGAATTCTGACTGAAAATTTGAAGGGCAGGGAAACTCTGACTGGAATTCTACAGAGACCGCGGTGAGCGTCCGTACTGCAAGGCAGTCAGCAACGCGAAGCGCGAGTCTGCTCAGAAATTGAGTACTTGTAACAGAGGTCGCAAAAGACTAGACCTACAGATTAGTTCCTGGTTGACACCACTAGGCGGCCATTTTGGAATCCCAATTTCCCATGACTTACTATATGGATCTGAATGGGAACAATACCTTCTCTCAAATGACAGAGCAATAATAACCTACGGAAACATGGGTTTAATCAGGGAACTCGTTGGGAAATCATGACAACGATCTTCATTTAAAAAGAAGAGTAATATACTCACTAATCTCATGTTTATGTGCGCATATGCAAACTTTCTTACCACACCACAATTCTATGATGTAAATGGAGACTGCAGTTGTGGCCCTGAGCATCTATCTCATGGTGAATCAGGTAGGGTAAAGGTTCTGGTACATGCTTTGTAGTGTGACCATTATTCTGCTGCGTTATCTGGAATCCGGCAGGGTAATGTATATCTCCCGTGGTGAAGCCAAACTATTTTACTCCTGGGAGGACCTGCCGGACTTCGCCTTCGATGACCGAAAGTATGAAGACCCTCCGCTGCTGCAACGTCCTCAGCGAGCGTGCCATCTCTGTATCAGTCTTAATCTTCTGGAGACTTGCCCACCATCTTGCCAAACAAATTGTCCCCATCAAAGGGCATGTACACCACCTTGGACTGGACATCCGCCCTGAAGTTAGTGGTCTTCAGCTAGCCTTGGTGTCAAAGGGACACACCATTGCCCATCTGGCTGAAGACTCCCCCATTGCCCATCTGGCAGAAGCCAGTATCCATGATGTCCAGAGCCACCGTGATGGCGTGATCAGAGGCCATGTCTGGAATAGGATCAAGGCCTCAAATTTCTTGTCCTCCGGCAGGAAGTCCAAAATGGGCCCGAGCTTATACTATAGCTCCTTGTCACAACGGGATAAGATTGCGAGAGCATTAGGGGCCTTCCCACTGCATCAAGCTTCTTCACCTCCTGGTCTGGAGGCAACATGGTCGTAGATAATGCGTTTCGATGAACGCTTCCTGGCGGCGACAGACACCACAGAATCTGTAGAAGGTTGTAATCTCAACCACCTGGGGGCCCGAGTCTGGGACCCTGTACTTCTTTCTCCAGAATTTCTCTCTTGGGGGGAGAGGTACTTGGCGTCCTCATCAGGGCCAAACCATCCCCCCCAGAAATCATCCAGCAGAGGGAGCGACATGACCGTCTTCCTTCCGGGCTCCCCGTGTTGGAAGAGAAACGCCACTTTCTAACTCTCCTCTGGTACCAAATTGAAGAGAGTGGAGGCCTGAGATCTCATGGTATAAAAAGAACCAACCTCATCTGGTGACTAGGCCCAGACGGGCTCGTCAGCATCCCAGCGGCTCCCCGTCTGCCGGGACATAGTCATAAGTCTTGTCAGTCTGAGTCACAGTAGCATCTGCATCCGTATGAAAGTGTAGGTGTGTGGTGGCTCCTCTACCACAGGGGTGGCAGGCTGGTTCAAAGGTTACGTCGGCTGACGTCTCGGGCCTGAAGGGTCCCTTGGCTTAAGCTTTGGCCTGGAAGGGCTTCTGGCCAGCAGTCTTGGGTGGCTCTGGGCCAGTACAGGCGTAGCAGACAGCCTCTGTTGCATCTCAGACACCAAGGTGTGGAGGGTTGTAAGGATGTCCAGTAACATGTCCCTGGGCGTTGGTTGCAACATGAGTGGAGCATCTGCAGAGGATCCAGGCTGAAGCGCCTCCTTGGGCTAGACAGTGGACCAAGCTTGCCCCGCGGCTATCCATTAATGGACACGGTCCCACAGCCCCCTTCGTGGACCGAGTAGTACTCCTCAGGTAAATGGTTGTCATCGGAGCTCGTGTAGATGCACGCAGACTCCCTCTGAGAATCCCTTGGCATCGTCGGAGATACCCTTCCTTGCCTGGGAAGGAACTCCATAGTCGGTGGTAGCTCCCTGGTCCTACTTCGGGAATGAAGTGACAATGGGCGCTAGAACAGGCGCATCAGCCGTGGTAGTTGATGGAGCCTCCGCTGAAGCCATAGGACAAAGAGGCAAAGATACTCAGGGGCTCGCTATTGTCGCGGTGGCGGAGACCACGGAAGTAGCAAGACCCCCTTTCGATGACTTAGTGATGGTGGTCCACGGAGTCTTGGCAGGATCGTTGATTAAGTCGATGCCAGTGATGTCGACGAGGTCGTGGTCGTTAAAGGGGCGGATGTCCTGGAAGACGAAGCAGTCGTCGAGGAAGCTGTGGTCTTAGCCGAGACAATGGTGTCGACGATGCTGGATGAGAGGAGCCACCAGAGGACTTCTCCTTTAAAGCCTTGTCCGAGGTCGGCAATCTAAGCTTCAATGGGGCCAGGGACTTCCTCTTGGAAGGATCACCCCTAACTTGCAGGCTCACCGTGGACGGAGACGGGGAAAATACCCTTCCTGTGAAAAACCAGAGGGTATTTCACAACCTATTCCCCAGAGGATGACGTACTCAGGTGGCTAGGGAAAGGCCATTGCTGTTGGATGCCCGCCCTGCGGGTGAACAAGTGTGGGAGGATCACCTGGGTAGGGGGTCCTTGGGGAGGAACACCAAATTGTGAGACATGGTATCCCCCCTTTTTCAACAACCCATTTAACCCCTATCCCGGCTTATTTTATGGAAAACTACACTTCCCATAAATCCTCCCCACTTTGTTGTGACATAAGAACTGCACCAAGGAAGATGAGGAATGAGGTTAGAAGGATTACCTCCCCTGACTTGCACTGGCCCTGTCCCTGTAAAAGGTGGCACACAGGCCCACTTTGAGCGAGGCTGGGAATCAAAAGGAACAGCTCTTCCGAAGCTGATGCGAACCACGCTGTGGAAAGCCAACGGGCTGATCGACAGTTGAGAGGATCAAGAGAAAGCCAGGCAGGATTTCCATGCTTTCGTGAGGCTGAAGAGCAAAGTCAAGCAAGCGGAGGAAAGAAACCTTCAAGTTGCCAGAAAGCAGCTCTGCGACCCTCCGGGTTAACAGCAACTTTTCACAAATTACATTGAAAATCATCACTAAAAGAAAAGAAAAAAAAAAAAGAGTCATGCATCATGAAACCCTTGCTAAAACATGTGGGGAAGACTTCATCCAGCTTCCTCATCATGCTAAAATTTCCATAATGTTTTCAATTTTCCTCCAGAACAGACTAAAAATACGATGCAAGCATGATCGTTTCCCATCAAAAATATATCTGACTGCCCATCCACAGGTACATTCTGTCCACATCCAATGGCAAGACCAAAACACAGTCTCAGGGTTCCCCTCCAAGTGCCGCACATTGACATAAAAGATGTCTTGCCAACTCCAATGCACCATGCCCACACAGATGACATTCCCTGGCTGACCTGGAGATCATATGCTAGGCTCCCTCAATTTCCCCTGTTCTGACAACATTGCACTTTATCTTTAAGTAATCCCAGATCAAATAGTTTCCCAGGAATTACTGTATATATGTCCTTTGCTGAACATGGGGCACAAACTCTGCGGCATTATTTCTTGTTCCTATGGTCCAGTGGCTGCTCAGCCCCCCACTCCACAATAACAGATTTCAGTACTGATTTATAATGCTGCAGAGGTTAGCCTACAACATCAACTGGAGCCATCCATAGCCATTTCCCCGCCACTTTACATATTCTAGCTCCGTTGCTACCCAGTATATGTTTAGCCCGTGACTTGCATGCCTCCAGGATTACGTTTAATAATGAGCCCACTGGTGCATTGGACATTTTCCATTATAGAGTTAGGCATCCCTGGGCCATCTTCTGATCGACAGACATGAAGTTGAATTCCAACAAGATCATTTCAAAAGCAGTGCTAGTTGGTAAGCGCAACAGGCTCTTACCCAATCCTCGTTTCAATTTAGACAGTTCCATTGTCTTAGGTTGTGCCCATAATTCCAAACCATAGATCATAATTGGAACCACCTTGGCTCGATATAAATGGAGGACCGAGCCCGCCGAGTGCCCTCCCTGTTGTGTGCAAAAGAACAAACTCCCCCCCTCCCTCCCTGACCCCTCCAGCCCCCCCACACTAGCACTGCTCTTTAGTCTCACATAGTCCAACTGGGCCATACCATTCAACCTTGAGTCCAGATGGATACCCAGATATTTATAGGACATTACCACCTCCAATTTTATACATGCCAGTTCCCACAAAGGTTTCCTCGGTGGGTCGAAGACCATTATCTTGCTTTTGGAGATGTTTATAATCAGGGAGTTTATCAACATAGCTCTTTAGTTTATTCAAGGAGATTTGTAGCCCTCCCGGGGTCAAGACCAAAATGGCCAGGTCATCTGCATAACAAAGCCATTGGAGTTGTTTGGTACCAAGCTTCGGTGGAATAGTATTGGGATGACACAAGCCTGCCCCCATGTCTGCCATATAAACAGTGGCGTATTTACGATTCCTGCTGCCCTAGTCCAAGCAAAGTGCTTGCGTACCTGCTTTACTCCATCCCTTTTGCCAGACTCTGCCCGTTAACCAGACTCCACCCCATTTGGACCCGATTAACATAAAGCTATAGAAGCATAATTATCAAATTGGAGTGGAAAAGTAAATGGTATCCCCTTCACTTTTTAGGCATTTCTCAGCATGTGCAGTCACACAAATCGGTAAACTTTGCACATGGTTGACTGCCATGAGAACAGTAATGCCACTCCAAGGCTTCACAGGTTTGTTTGTTAGACATTAGTTGGCCTAGGGAGCCAAATGTAGCTCCTGGAAGAGGTTGGTATAAAGCTAACCAGGCTCTTCTAGGCAACAAGTATGAGCTAAATAGCACCCAGCTCCTTTCCAATTTTGAACCACGAACCATGAGGGATACTTTTTAAAGTCAACTTAAGGTTAAGTTAAATCACTATTAAGGGCTGATATTAAATTTTGAAAAGCTTTATATGATTAAATTAGTTGATGAGGGTCACACACACACTTTATTAAGTGGTATAGCTGGGATTTCACAGCCCAGTCAGTAGTTTCCTAACTTAGGCTAAATCAAATTCACATCATTTACCTACTCTTGCAGCAAGGTGTAAATAGTTCGGCATGTTTGACTTTCAATACTTAAACACATGGTGCATTATTTGCACTCGCCACCAGTCACTGCTTTGTGATGTAATGTAATTTACTGTATTTATAGAGCGCAGTCAATGGTCCAAGGGCATCTAGGCACTATAGAAGAACAGTGGTGCACTCAACAGCCAAGGAAAAAACATAGAAAAGGTGTGTTTTAAGGCTTTTCGAAACTGCATATCCTCTGTAGCTGCCCGGGGAATGAAAGGCAAAGTGTTCCAAAGAGTGGGGGCAAGGACTGAGAAGGACCAGCCCCTAATCCACACTTTCTGAAAGCGTGGAATTTTTTGCAGCATTTGGGATTCTGAGCATAAATACTGAGTGGGCTGGTAGCATTCAAGTTTAGATTGTAGGTAGGCAGCACCCATATTGTGAATAGCTCGATGAGTGATACATAAAATCTTCAACTCAATTTGAGCTTTCACGGCCAGCCAATGAAGCTGCTGCAACAGATGGACAGAGATGGTAAGTCTAGGGGCTTCCAGAGCGAGTCTTGTAGCAGAATATTAGAGCACTTGCAAGCGTTGTGTCTGGAAAGCCAGTTGGCCAAAATAAATCCTGTTGCAGTAGTCTATCGGTCACATGATTGACGAGGTGACCACCTTAATCCGACAATCCGTGGGTAGGAACGGAAGAACTTTCCTACATACTTTTAAGTTTAGCAAAGCCAGTGTTATAAACTTTTGTGATCTGTGCTTCTCTCGATCCTGACGAGAGGAGCTTCACAACCAAGCTCTTAACCAAGGTACCATGGGGCTGGGCAAGGGCCAAAAGAAGCTGGCCAATTCGCAGCACAACAAAAGAGGTGATGACTGGCATTGCTCTGGGCAACCCTCCAAGACCATCGTTTTTCACCTGCCAAGCCATTAGAAAAGGGAAACTACCATATGCAAATCCGGCTTGGCCTCCTGTCATACTCAGAGAACCCTTTTTCAGTACACTTGACCTATTAAAAAAATAAACACACGAGCAAGCACACCAAGGCAACCTTTCATGCACACATACACTTTGGTTTCAGTACATGTGATGTGTCGAACTTGTAAACAATAACTGAAAAGAGTAAATTGCATGCAGAAGGACGCACTTCCTAAAATAAAAATTAAGTGGGAGTAATCAACACAAAACAATGCTTTTAACAGGATTTAACAGATTTTAAAGGAAAATATGCAAAGTTTATTCGGTTGACCTTTCCCAATAGAAAATAGTTTATAGGACCAACAAGCATTTGCCTTTAAAAAAAAGTCGATTTCTAATAAAAAAAACTTTGCTGGTAAAGTATAAACGCCCAGCAGCTTCTTCGCCCAAATCTCAATATTAAACAAACTCCCTTCACAGGCCCAGCATAGCACTATGCCAATAAGACATGACTTATTATCAGTGTCATTCATCATATTTCCAAGGGCCTAGTTTGCATGTTTCTGGCCTCAAAACACAACGACTAGGGTTTAAGTCCTGGCACTGCCTTCAGCCTATATATTCAATTAATGTAGCGCACGCTTCCATTATTTTAAATCAGGCGTTCTGCAGGGGAAAACAAAATCGTAGTTTGCTCTTGCTCTGTTCAATATAATTTCCGTTTAACTTAACGGGTTTAGTGTGCGGCTGAGCCAAGACTCCAACACAGTTCGTTGAGACGTAGACCTGAACTCTTCACCAAATTAAAGTATCAAAGCACACAACATATTTTATTCTAGTTGTTCTCTTCGCAGGGATTGGAATATTTACATACGTTCTTTGCTTTGCAAAGTCATATAAAATGCAATCCATTGTGCTATTTTTCATATGTTGATAGTTTCCAAAAGTCAAAATCGCAATTTCTTTCATTAGGAAAGACCGGTTATTTAAGTTTTGTACGTTTCATTTTACATATGTTCACTTGGGACTTCACAACATATTGCAAAATGTTGGGATGTCACTTCATATTGTAATGAGTACCGAAACGCACTTATTTTTCAGGACTTGCGTACTGATGTCCTCCAAGGCAAGAGTGGTTAAAAATTCATTGTACGAGCCCTTCTTGGTGACCTGCAGCCTTTATTGAGGCCTAAAAAGCATCTGACCAAAAACAAGAATGCACACACCTTCAGTTTATTTATTCCACGGGGAGGGTGAGTGTTTTGCTCTCTGCAGGAGCACGGGTCGAAATAAAAGATCCACAGCTCCCTGGAAGCAGCCAAAGGGGGCTTCCTCCCTAGTATGTGTCAGTGTTTTAGATATGCACCCGCTGGCCGCGCAAGTACTGCTCGCATTGAGCATGCAACAGGAGGCTGTTTGCCAGTGCTTCCCCGTAGTGTGCCAGATGGGACGCCCCATGCTGCGAGATCACAGCGTGATGTCAGATGCTGCCACACCACATTACAGGAAGCATCATGCACTTGATTGGAGGAGGGCTTTTAAGCAGCTAAACGCCCAAAAAGTGCCTTAAAAAAAAGGTTTAGAAACATGTAATACATGAAAAATTTAACACCCCATAGAAAATCAATTAAAATATGCCGCCCTAGCAAAACTGCCGCTGGAGGACTCGAGCATGACATGTCTTAATGTCTCAACTTCTTTTGTTTCACAAAACCTGCAGATGTTAGTTGTGACCAAGTTCCATTTGGACTGCACTTCTCTTACCGCAACCAAATTAAATCTGAATCTCATGATGTTTGTTCAATATTGCGTATTAGGATGTTTTATACATATTGCGGTATCTGATTTCGTTTTTTGAGAAGAAAACTTTCTACGGGAAACCATTTAAACATCCGACACTTGTTTCTGGTTGTAATCCTATCAGTGTCAATAGTTTCAATTGAGCTCTCACAAGGTTCTCTGTAAGCATTGTTAAACTAATGCCCGCATTATTCATATGTTCTATACATTTATTTGCCCACCTGTTAATCATGTTCATCCCTCCAAATTCTAATGACTTGTTTAATATGCCAATGACTGTATTTTTGTAACATTCAACCTGTTGACATTTGGCATATAACATCAGTGAGTTGCAGTTAACATATGCCACCAGTGATGTGAGTCCTAATTCATGACTTCTTGTAGCCATCGGAAAAGTAATTGGCAGGTTTAATAGCATCTTCGAATATAGACTGTCAAATAAGGTCCAATCGGGTCCTTGGCCAACTATTTTGCAGGACGTAATGGTGCGAGAGATTTTTTGTTTGTAATAAATTATTGTAGCTGTGCTCGAAAATTGACCATATTTGTGTTAGATTAGTTTGGCATGGGAACATACCATTCCCATTTTAATCTTTAATTCTTCTCTACATGGGGTTTCAGCCTTATTGTCATTTATGCTTACTCCTAAATATTGATATTCTTTCACAACAGATTCCTTTCCAATTTTCCAAAACTTGATTAGTTCATTTTTTTGTATTCTATTCTCAGTGATAAGGATGTTAGTTTTGTTGGAGTTAATATGATTATTATCCTTAGCATGCAATTCATCAGCAGATCATCAGCATATAATAGATATTGCACAGCTATGCAGTTGAGTTGTGGTGGAAGGGATCTTATTTCATTGAAGTACGCTGGTATATCCCGAACATAGAAATTAAATAGAGTGGATGCCAACAGGCATCCTTGTTTCAAGCCAATGTTCGTTTTTATTGATTTGGTTAGTAAACCCTCTCTGTTAAATTTAATTCTGACTGATGTGCCTGTGTAACGTTGTTGAACCCTATTTAACAAAGTAATCTGGTATCCAGCCGCTCTTAGTTTGTCCCAGAGTAAGAGTCCATCTACAGTATCAAAGGCTTGTTTGTAATCAACAAATGCCATATATATGGGGGATTTATTTTCTATTGCTTGATGTTTTAAAGTCTGTATTATATGGAGGTTAGGCAAAGTTCCCACACCTGATATGAAGCCAGCTTTTTTATCATCTAGTAAATGGTTTGTTTTAAGCCAAGTATTAAGTTCTGACAAGAGGATTCTGGCATAGATCTGCCTGCCTGAGTCCATCAGTGATAAAGGCCTGTAATTTTGTGGGTTTAATCGATAACCCTTCTTAAAGACGTGTAATATGATGGACTCTTTCCAATAGCTTAGTATTTTTCCAGTTGTTGTTACCTTACAATAGATTTGATGTAGTATTTCAGCCCATTTGCCCGGATTTGACTTGAGATTAGCGTTTGCGACACAGTCGGGGACAGGGGCTCTGGAGTTAATCAGTTTTTTAATAATATCTTCAATGTCTGCAGTGTCTATTGTATTATTTAGGTGTTCTGTTATATTTTCAGCCAGGTCTCCAAAGAATTTGGCAGGGTTATAAAACAAAGCAGTAAAATGTGTAACCCAGGTTTGCTCATCAATAACACTATTGCCATTACGAGTGTTCTCAATGACTGTTCCTTCTTTTAACAGTGTCCAAATGTAAGCACTAGATTTAGAAGTCAAGGCTTGTAAGAGCTTCACTTTCAGTCTGTTTTTTCGTATTTTATATTGTTTAATAAACTTTCTATATTTGGTCTTAATCATACCTAATTGTTTATTGTAATCATTAACGTTACTCGCTTTGATGTTCTTTATTGCTCTCCTTTTGTCTCTTTTCTTACCCCTGATTAATAAGTCATGGGGTATGGTCAAGACTTATCTATTCTGACTGTTTCCCATGTCTTTCGGTTTAAAATAATGCAACACGTCAACATATTGGTTATCCGGAGCACACTTTATCGCTTCCGACAGTCTGTCTAATTTTTCTACATTCCATTTGATGCGATTAAGACCTTAGTTTACATTTATGCTGTGTTTATAATATAAACAAGGGGAAGATTTTGGCACCTCTATTATTATAACTACAATGTTATGATCACTTAAGTCAGTCATGACTACAGAAAAAGTCATGACTACAGAAAAGTGCCTGTTATCATGCTTAAAATGTTTGACGACATGAATGTGTAGTCAATGATACTAGCCATTTTGTCCCTTTTCCATGTGTACTG
The DNA here is from genome assembly GCF_040938575.1 of Ambystoma mexicanum. NCBI lineage: Eukaryota > Metazoa > Chordata > Amphibia > Caudata > Ambystomatidae > Ambystoma > Ambystoma mexicanum. The sequence goes on from NC_090935.1 coordinate 372,000,727, forward strand.
AGGCGGAACATCACCCTTGATACACCCATTGAGCATTGTCATATTACGATGTTTCATACATTTTAACAACAATTTCGCTCTGGAGCTAAGGCTCTTTCTCTCTGTATTTTTTACACTGTGTTCAGGTCACCTGCAAGCAAAACGTGGGTAATGGTTGAGTCTAAATCTATTTCTTCAAACATTTGCCTTATGTGGTTCATACATGCACTGTCAGAAATATCCATGGTCTTCCAATAGACGTTAACGATTGGCATGACATAAGGAGGATAGCGATTCTCGTATCCAAGCAGTTGTAGCCCAGGGTAAGAGGACATCCATTCTGTTAGCTTTCCCAGAGGATTCATTTTCAGTGCTCTTATTAAACCCATGGTTGGTCGACCTTTATGTTTTTTAATGGCTGGAAACCTATAAATTTGCCTGTTTGGCCAGATCGGTTCTTTAGTAAGCCATGTCTCTTGAAGCAGGATTAAATCATATTTGTCTAGAACTTGTAGATGATCTGGGGACATCAGATGTGAGTGTCCCATAATATTCCAGATGGCTATTTTAAACAGTGAGCGTTGGCTCATGGTTTGATGTTAATTTTGTGTTTGCGGCTTCATTTGATCTCTCGCTTTAGCTAGCCATGACCATGTGACAGGTTCTTTTGTAGGTGGACTGAATTTTTCTTTTTCGTAATATACCTCTCTTTGCAAAGTGGCTATTTCGCCATTACAATGTATTAATAATTTAACAACTTGATGTTCCTCCAGGCTCGATCTTTCCATTTTTGTTACGTTACATGATTTGATTGCTGCTCTTTTACCATTGTTTTGGCTATCTTTGTTAATTGATATTTGAATACCTTCTTGTTTTAGAGTTTGTCTTTGATTCCAAATTAAGTGTCTGACTAGTAAGGATGAACCATGTATGACCGCTATGTCCAGATATGTGTCTCACAATTCTGACACTATCAATATCACGCGATCTTATCGTTTTTAATTCGGGATTTCTATGGAAAATAGCCAATAAGGTTGCTTATGGGTCCCTTTTTCTCCTGCCATTCAGTCTCATAGTTAGCCGTTCACAGTGATAAAAACCACTGTTATCTTTGTCACACTCTTGGGGTGTTTTACTCCTTTTGTTTAACTCCTCGTTATATATCTGAATTGTTTTTTCTGTATTTCTATGTGTTTTGTCACAATAAATTTGTCGTGACCTTCTTTGATCTAAAGTTTGGAACTCCTATAATAGCGATGTCTGGTTCGGATTTACCAAATCTAAGCTTGGGCCTAAAGCCAGTGCATCTGGGTCTTGTATCTCCTCTTCAATTGTTATTGTGTGAGTTGTTAAATTCATTAATCTGTTCATGTTGTAGTCATGCTCGTCATTCATGGACATATTTGGACTTATTATTTTCCTCGTCCGCATTATTAAAGTGCACGTTTGCATTGAACTCAGCAGTTTGTCTCTTTTGTGAAGCTTTTCGTTTTTCATTTTGATTTCTGGGGCACTGAGGAGTTGTCAGTGCTTTAATGAATTTGCGTTTGCTCATAGACTGACTTGATTTTTTTTTTAGCTTTCAGATTGTTTTCTTTCTACAATTGGAGAGGCCCTCTTTCGACCCCTTTTTGCGTTGGTAAAAAATGTCATATATTGGCTCTGGCTCTACTATAGGATTCTGATTGCTCGGCTAAATTTCTACCACGCTTTGTTGCTCTAGTTGTACTGGAGAGGAACACGCTGATAACACAATGGGTTCTACCTATATACATATAGATTGACCATGTTCATCAATGGGTTCTAAACTTTCCCTTTGATCTTGATTATTCATTAGAATTTCTAACTCGTTCGCCACAAAACTAGAGTGATCATATATCATTCCAACACCCTCTGTCATTTTGGGTATTTGCAATTCTTGGTTAGAAATGAACACATTTTGCAAATTTGCAATTTCTCTAATTAGTTCCTTTTTTGTGTTGAGCATAGTAATGTTGATATAATTAAGCTCAGCAAATATTTGGTCAAAGTTATTTTGGTACGAGCTCATAATTTCTAAATTTTGTGTAAATTGTTTTCCATATGTCCATACATTTTTTGTAAGGCCATACATTCCTGTAGGAATAAACAACAGGGCAAATTATGGTCTCTTCGGCCCAGAAAAAGTTAATGTCATTCCTAACCGTAGGGTTATCGTGGTACACAAAAAATGGTTATATGGGGAAACTAGTGTCGGAAGGGTGAATTACCCACATAATATCATCAGGTTACAGAGGTCCAAAGCGAAGGACGCTAGATTGAAGAATGTTTTGCAAGATGACAGCCACCCATCAAGTCATAGGTTGCTTTGAGAGGAAAAATCCCTCTCGAAGCAACCTATGACTTGATGGGTGGCTGTCATCTTGCAAAACATTCTTCAATCTAGCGTCCTCCGCTTTGGACCTCTGTAACCTGATGATATTATGTGGGTAATTCACCCATACATTCCTGTATACATGCTTGAGAGTGTTATTTCAATGTTAGGGGTCATAATGTGGTTTAAACCCAAATGAAGGTCTGGGTGTGGGTCTGATATATGATTCCTCCGATGTGGCAGTAGATTGCAAGGATTATGTTAGTGATCTAACCCTTATTATAGGAGAATCTGGCAAATTCATATGGTCTCTAGGTTCAAGGGAAAAACATTTCTTCTTATTAAGCAATTGCATTTCAGGAACAACCATTGTATTCTCAACACCTTCGTTACATGAGGAGACAGCTCCGATTATGTTTCCATCAGGCCGTCTAGTGCTACCTCTTGATTGTATACCTAGGGATGCAAAATTGCTCTCGCAGTCTTTATCTGCTTTTGTTTAATGTCAGTTTGTCTGTAAAATGTTTGCACATGCTGTGCCGTTATCATGTTTCATTACATTATTTATGTGATCTTCATGTACTGCAAGTGTTAAATCATTTGGCTCTACTGCGACGGGAACACCTAATTCAGGTTGGCAAGAGCCTTGATTTCCCATTTCGCCTCCCGCGTTTAGCACTTCAATTTTACTGCTATTTACAACAGAGAGAGTAATATCTTTCCTTTCCACCATATCATGGGTATGCACTTTTAACACAAAATCATCGACATTTGTACACATTTTCATTAAATCTGTTACCTCTATTTGTGTATTTGTATCAATAGGAGATGGGTGATGTTTATTAATAAGCCTATCACCATCTCCTACTGCTTGCGAGTAAATTTCAAGCGCGTTTCTATTTTTCATATTGTTGGTTTCTCCATGAGCTATACCTCTGTTGCTCAAGGACACACACAAAGTTTTGTCATTCAGCGACGTTCTACATGAGCCTTGATTAAACATCAATGGGTCTCGGACACAAAAAGGCTCACTGTTAGACTGGCTAAGGCAAGTTAGCATTTCCTCGTTAGTAACATACGTTGTACATTTGGAAATCATGTTTAGAAATGCCTCACCTGGTGGTTGGATTACACAAGTTTGCTTCAAGTCCATTTTATTCGAACGCACCCAGTTTGGAAGCCGCGTTGGTGACCATAATCTTCTAAGATCGTCTCCTACCGATATGGAGCTGGTGGAGCATTTTGGTCTTCAAAGTTTTTGCAGGATTCCGCTGGGTTAGCAAGGTGGCATTGACATGACTGCCATAAATCACAGACTCTGCTTCCTCGCTCGCTAAAATGTCAGTAGTAGGAGGCATGTCCGTTCGTAGAGTATACATTAAAGCCAATGTGTGTGCACTACCTCACAGTGAGGCGATTCCTCCAAAATTCAGGAAAACCCAACAGCTAGAGTGCTATCAACAGACAAGTGCAAGGTCCGCGAGCGGATGGTCGGCTGTTTCGCTGCTCAGCTGAACAGCCACCACTCGCAGGAACCACTCACTTGGAAGCACGCACGCAGGAAGCGCACGGCTTCTGGGTAAATAGGTTTCTTGAGCTGAGTGGGCGAGGCTTAGCGCTACAAGTAGAAAAACAGCAAATATAAGTGTCTATGTCATGATTCCTGCCCCTCATGTCCCCAGACCTCCAAGATGTCAGTCTGGAGCCAGGCCACGATCACCTACATGGCTCTCAAGGGCCTCTCCATCCCTCCAAAGACCCACTTGGAGTCAGACTTGGCACTTGTGGCACCAGACTCACTCACTCCCATAGGATAAACATTGGGGATTGGAATTGTAGTGCATTCATGGGGACAAAATGGATGCCTCCACATATTTCGGTTCCCAGAACTGCATGTGCAGTCTAGTCTTTTGGGTGTGGTTCAGCCCAGAGACAACTGGGATACCGAGTGACTATTTAAGCCCAGGCTGAGAAACATGCTTTGTGTTTTCTGCACCTGCAGCGTGACACTCACCGTGTTCGGATCGGTCTCCAGTAGGCATGCATCTTTCTTCTGCGCTCAGCTCCTGCAAGAACACCGTTAGGAACAGCCTTACCTTGCGGCGCTTCTGCCCATCATTCATTGCTTCTTCTGTTCTGCGGTCATCTTCGGCGGTGTCATTCCCATCCCAGCACGCCGCTTCCTAAGGAAAGGGAAAAGAACAGAAAAAAGGCATTAGTAAGCATTAAGCAAATCTTCACTTATTTTTAAAGACTGTATGAGCTGCAAACGCTTACCTGAATCCCAGCCGCTCTGAGGGAACTCTGTCTCCAGAACTTCTCATCTGTCTGCAAGAGGGAAAAGACACTCCAGGTTAGCGCGGAAACATCTAGAGGTGCTGCATACCGCGCTTACTCACCGCATTTCTTCTTCATAACCGGCATCCACGCTGAAAACGTCACGGCACCTAAAAGACACAGAAAAATAACTCAGTTCAATACAAATACGAAAGGGTTGCATCGCGCTCTCACTCACCTTCAGCTCTACTCATCTCAGCAGCACGTCGCCATACCTGGACGCCGGCCATCAGGAAAGGAACAAAGTTAGAGAACTATTCAAAAGACGGATCATACTTACCTGTCGGACTCTTGCCAGTGAAGTAACTAGGCAGCAACAAGCCCGCATCAATCAACGCACCCCTGCGCTGAAAGCAGATGGAGAGCACAAAGGCAAGGGTTGGACCCCGGGGAAGAAGGGGTTCAAGCACACAGAGACAATAGGGAGTTAAATTCTACCAATCCTGTGTTTCTGGCCCAGTCTCCAGTCGAGTAGACTCCAGGGAAGGGTTCGAGGTCGTAAGAGGTCGAAACAGGCTGAGTGATGTCCCCGTGGATACCAGGTGAGCATTACAGTCTATGAACACATTTGAAGTAAACAGCTTCCAGCAAAGTGATTATCAGTACATATCCTTAGAATAATTCGTACCAATTTGCTGTTTGAATGATGTTTGATGATGAAAATATCACATAGCCACACAGACAGGGGGATCCTCCAGATGAACAGTCACAACTCGCAGGAACCACTCACTGGAGTTTGTTGATGACCGCGTATTACCTTCTATCAACAAGATGAAGTGCTTTAGAATGTGTACCTTTATGACCTGCATATCTCTTACCGTATCAAGACGATACTATCTATAAATTGTGTGTATGGATGGAATAGGCGGATCGTCAGGAAATATAAATGATGTACTCACAACACCCCATCCCAGGCATTTCACATGTACTCACATATCAACTTTCCTTTTATTCAGTTCCCATGAATCTCTCCACAATTACCTTTCGACCATATACTAAATTATCACTAGACTCTTTGCTGGCAATACTAATTAGTAATGGCATAAGGCCAATTTTTACTAAGTAATTTTATTTGGAATAACATAGGGGATTACAGGCACTATTTAGACAGTTCTGCGTGGCAATAGCGCTGTTTGTTAGGACCTCAGGTCCGTTGCCGCGGTTCTGACGTAGGATACAATGGCAGCTAGTGATATAAACACACGCAGACATGGCGCCTGCATGCTAATGTAATTGATGAGGCACTGGGGGATCCACTGTTGATATGAAAGTCCATACCTAATGAGGTAAGACAGTGCTACAATGAATCATTTGCCAGAAAATCCTTAATTTATCAGATCTTGAGCAACTACTTTACTGGCATTGGGATTATCCTTAACCGAGTAATCCAGGATTACATTTTGTACTCGTTTAGTATTTGAATCCCTTTCTCAATACTTACAGATTGCTATCCATTTCAGGCACATATAAAATAATTTGTGACGGACGGTCAGATATCATATCTATATATAGATGATTTGAGGAACTGCGCACATCGATCACAGCAAGTATTCAGTTTACCAATGATGGAGCTAACGTTAATATGTTTGATACCAGACACTTGGACTCTTTCTTCCTACATTTATTAATTCTATATTAATGATGCTAACTGTACCAATTTTGAAACCATATTCGATCGCACTTTCTCTTCGAGCAACATTGATTACGAAATGTATATATTTTCTGGATGCACAGATTTCCGAAGCATACTAAGTTTTGTTAAGATAGCATGTCTAAAATCCTTCTGACTTAACACAACTCACAAATACCACATACGTTTCTTATTCTAAATATTAATGAGGACAATAGCACTTTGTAAAGTCTGGGTGGCTTATTTCTTCTCACCCAAATATTTAAATTACTCACTTTACGATCCTGTCACCGGACTCACATTTTGGGACAGCATTTACCAATTGAATTGATTGCATATTTGTATAGCGCTTATACACAATGTGTTTCAAAACGCTTCAAGGAGCAAGGGAGAATACAAATACCTTCTCACAAGTCCTTGAAACAAATCAGAATGAAAAATAACTATCATAATCGGCCTGGTGACATTTCAGATAGTGCAAGTGCAGGAACAATTAAGGAGGAGAGGGGAAGGGAAAAAAAAGGAGAATACAAGCAGTAACATTACTATGCCTGACGGTAACCGATGTGGTGCATGAGTAACAAGAGGAAGGTGGGGTATGGAGTGAGGGAGGAGGAGAGGGACGTAACGGGCAACTATCATAGTAAACAGAAAGGTGCTGTGAGGGGAAGTGGGAGGAGAGGACACGAGGGAAGGGGGGGGTGACAGACAGGCTGCTATATAAGGTCACAGGACAAATGATGAGTGTAAGTGCTAGTAGACATGAAGCGGGGACGAGTGGGTGAGGAGGAGAGGGAAGGTGGCTGTGAAAGGAAGGCAGCTACAATTACTATGCCTGACGGCAATTGAGGTAGTGCCTGGCTTAAACAAAGAGGAGAGGGAAGGGGTGGGGTAAGGGGAGGGCATGTGACTGCGCAAGACAGGCGGCTACAATAATTATGCCTGACGGCAATCAAGAATCTTTATTGAGCGAGATTGTGATTGCAGGGGATGGTGATGTTTGTAAGGTCCACCATAGTGTGACAGACGCAACAGCACTGTATAACAGAGTATAACTCTCAAAACCAGTGAGCGATACTTACTGTGATGTCACAGGACTTTCATTCAGACAATGGGAAGCATAACAGCATTACAATCAGTAATTATGTATTTCCTTCCTTTGCCAAACCGGCTGACCAACATTCCAATGGGTATGTAATTATATATTTGGCACTTGACATTCAAAAACATTGTTATATTTTTCTGTCACATTTCTTGCCACAAATTGGTGTCCACACGATATAATTCCCATATTACTGTGCTCTATGTGATTATGTATTCTGTAACATGTTTATATTGTGAATGGCAGCTTGAGGACAACCTATGGTCGAAACACGTGTCGGCGGCAATTGGAAGCATATTGCATGACTGGAATAGTCCAAGTTTTGATTTTTGGAGAAATTCTAACTTAAGTAGAAGACATTTATCTGGCCCTGTGTGATTCACCAACCCTTGCCAAACAACATTTTTTCCAATTTTGGAGGCCTGGGGGAGGGGGTTCTGTGCAAAGCTGCAGGCAAAATTTCTAATATTATCAAACGATTATCTAAGAGCCAGAGCGCACCGACCAGAGTTTCTACTCCACTCTTCTCATATATCAGTTTGAAATAAGGGTATAATATCAAGGCATTCTTCGCAGTGCACCAATTCCTCCAACAGGATTCTAGCAAAAATGTGTGCCAGAACATCCAACATATTTAGAACATATTTGCCCTATTGTCCTGTCCGATTTTGGGGCTATCCCTCAAGTTACCAAAAGAACATCCAACATAGCCAGCATATGATAGTTCCTTGGCCCGTTGTGCCTTAACCTTTTTAGGACAAGCATGATGCTGTCTTGCCATGATGCTGGCATGCACGGCAGTGCCTCAATGCTCTTAACGAGTGAATGCAAAACAGCAGGACAAACAGTTGAAGGTTGCATTGTGTCGATAAAACGCAGATGCAGAGAACAATTTTTTAAAAACAAGAATACAAAGTAAAAGAGTGGAGCTGCAAGATTAAGTTGCACATTCGAAAGTCTCTGAAATGTTATTAATTTTGAAAGATATCACAAGTGGAGATCAAAGGGAACCACGATAGGGAAAGAAAGTTGAATACGAGCAAAGTGACATTTGTGAACTGTGAAATATGCCAAGATTGTGAAGGTAAAATATAAGAACTTTGGAAAAAGGTTAAGAAGGCAAGCAAAAGAGAAAAAGAAGTATGAATAGGATCTACAAGTACCAAGATGCAATTGGTGTTGAATATGAACTTTGAAATTAAAAGAGAATAAGAACTACAAATACCAAGAGTTATTGGTATTACACATGAACTTTTGAAAAGGCCAAGAGGGCAGACTAAAGCGTGAGAATCCTAAGTACCAAGAAGTATTGGTGTCACAAGATGTTATTGATTGTGAATTGAAGGATTGTTGAAAGTGGTTATGCAGAGGTCTACATAAATTCCTTTCTGTCTTGAAAGTCTTCGACAGTGAAAAGATATAGGAGATAAAACGTGGGGAAGGGAATTTCCACAAAGGAGAGACAGTCAGAGGAAAGAATGTGCAGAACTGTGAGAAATTTGAGAGTATATGAACTGAGTATTAATGGCAAGGCAGGAGAAGCCTAGACAAGTGATTGAACTACAAGTAGGTCAAAGCCTAAGATTGAACTGCTGAATTGTACCTGTAAGCCAAAGTGTGCAATACTGAGAACTGCGACATCCACCCATCCTTTGTTTTTTGAGGGACTCTCTAGACCCTGTCGGGGGCGACCTGGGAAAGAGAGCTGGTGCTGAAGTCATTCTGACATTTCCTTTTGAGACACGATTTTCATTTTATATTCTCTTAACACATTTTATTATTCCAAGAAGGAGGGCAAGGTTAGTTTTTCTTAGTATAAGGCCTTTTTTATTTTGACCAGACTGACGCAGACACATTTATTATTATTTAATGGTCAAGACTACTCCCATTTTCGAGTTAGGGCCAGTTAGGCATTCTACCAACCCAACTAAAACTTTAAATAAAGGTTTTCAAAACTTGTATCAATTGTGTCTGCATCTACTGCCTTGGTTTCAATGCCTCACATTCCCCAACTGGGTCCAGCCGTCGCAGCGACCCTAACAGGATCCGTAGTGTGATGCTTAGCCTTCTTTTGGAGCCCCAGGGTTGGGGCGCCCTCAAAGGACCCCGACCTCTTCTCAGAGGTAGCATGCTCAAGGGGGCGGCCGGTCCTGGATATGATATGATAGTTTATTTATATAGCGCCTATACACAATGTGTTTCAAAGCGCTTCAAGGCAAGGGAGGGAACAAGGGAAAATACAATGACATTCTTACAGGCCATGAACAGTAAGGATGTGAAATAACTATCGTACTCGGCCTGACAACATTTCAGATAGTGCAAGAGCTATGACATAGATAAGGAAGGGAGGGGGAGAGTGGGACAGAAACAGAAACAGACAGGCGACTACCGTACTAGGACTGACAACATTTCTGGTAGAGCCGGAGAAAACAAAAAGGGAGGGAGAGGGGGGCAGAAAGGGAGGGGAGGAACAAAACAAGCGACTATCATACTACGCCTGACAACATTTCAGATAGTGCTGGAGGGGGCTTGGGGAGCAAATAAACAGTAATGGGAGGGTGGAGGAAACAGACAAGGTTGCTATCATATTAGGTCCAGGGACAATTCTGATAGTGTAAGTGCATAGAAGAAAGTAAGGGGAGGAGATAGGAAAAGGGAGAAAGGGAGAGGAGGAGAGAACAGAGAGTAAGCAGTCCAAAAGAGTGGAGAAGCAAGAGGGGAGAGCGAATACAATTGCAGAAGTCAGTAGTAACACAATGTTGCAAGCCAGGATCCAAGATGAAGATGGGGGTAAAAGATGCAAAGGAAGTCCAGCATGAGAGTTGAGAAAGGGTGACGCACCGTGAATGAATCAAGTCCATAAAAGTCAAATCCAGCATTGACCACAAGACGGTGATGGTGAAACCAGAATGTATCAGGACAGACTCCTGCAGAAGTAGGCTGGAGGAGGTAGAGGGGGATCAGGGTAGAAGAATCAAGCGAAACAGGATGAGGCATGAATGCACCCGTAGGGCGCATCAGAGGCATTCCCCGACTTGAACCACACCGCCAACCTGCTGTAACTATCCTTTCTCGGCTTCCTTGAAAAACCACAGCAAATCTCGCATCCTTCCTCATCGTTCTCTGGATGCAGGCAATACAAGCACTTGAGTTGTCTATCGTCTAGACATTTCATAGTCCAAATTTCAAGCATATCTTGAAGACTCTTCTTCTCTTGGGACATTGTAGAAGATGCAAAGTGGCCCATGCCAGGGCCTCTGAAACTTGTAGAAAGAATTGACGATGAAGCAGATCTCTGCCGACAACGGATCCCTGCTGCCGGTAGCCGATCAATGGAGGAGCAAATCAGAGAGAACAAAAACCTATTTATCCGATAAAATCTCAAAATAGTCAAAAAAACTCTAAGAGCAAGGTGAGAGGACACCAAACACTGAAACGTGCGGTAAAAATCTGAAGATGGCCACCAGGCATGGAGCTTAGGAAGACGACTATCAATGGATGGGGCAGTATTATCCAAGAGAAAGTGATCGTTTGGAGGAGCAAAAGCGAAATTGCTTTTCTTTTTCACAAGGAATCCCAGCATAATGACAGGGAATATTTGTGAGCATGTGAATCGATGACAGATGCCTTGCTGGGCAAGGAAAATACCTTTGCAATCTGCTCCTGGATGTCCTTAGTGTACATTGTACCTGATGAAGATATAACACGGACATCTGATGCTTACATTTCTCCGAAGTTCTATACCCAAAGTTGTCAGGTGAAACAAACATTAAAAATAGAAGATCAAAAAAGGCTTCAATAAATAGTTTTCATTATTAAATCGAGATACGCTATGTTTTCCACTTTGACTTAAAATCATCAATATAGTAGTCGTGCTTTTAAATAAATAATATTTAAATTAATATTATCAAGTTTTCATAGTACAATGTAAACATTTAGTACATGGAATTAAGGTCAAAGATAGAGAATAGGCTAATACCCCTGGTGATGGAAAGTTATGGAGGATTAAACATTTTTCTATTAAAGAAACTAAACCATTTTGAATGTACTTCAGTCCAAAAATTAATCTCTTACTTCCATTTTCTCCTCTAGTTCATGCAGGAATTCACCATCTGTTGCAACAGATGACATTGTAGTGGAGCTTTTTGCACTCAAAATGGCACGAGAGATGTACTCCAGGCGCTGCTGAAGTGAAATTTCTGTACTGTAACGTGGAGAAAAAAGCTCATCAGCAGGTGCAGATGCCAAATTGTGCAGTGAAACCAGATGTTTTCAAGCGGCTAGCTCACAGATTACTTCTTCTACATTGCTTCTACTGCACTTAAGGGCTTAAGTAATCATTTAAAGCTTCGAAGCTCTCAAGATACTGAAAGAGGACTGAGACAGCTGGCTTCGTCTGGCCATCATTTTGAAGCATTTAAAGCCAATATCAGAGCATTATATCTACAAAAGAAATTTCAAGGAAAACAATTTGTGGAATAGCCAAGAAAATAAGACAATGCATTACTTACCGTAAAAGCATTTCTGATGGTTGTATCTGCTTAGATTCACATGCTGTGCATAGGTCCGACATCCAGTGGTCACTGCGGTGTATTGCATTTTGTTTTTCGTAGTCAAAAAAGGGGACGTCGATAAGGCGTGTCTGTAACACTATCCCTATAGTGACGTGCGTTGTATCCACAATCCCTCACGCGTCGAGGTCCCTCTGTTTGTATTTTTCTGCCCTGAGGGAGCCTTCTAGACGTGAATGAGTACAGAAAAGAGAGAAATATAGAAAAGGATGTCTATGTTCCATACATCCGAGCGGGGAGGAAGGGTGGGCGCATGTGAATCTAAGCAGATACAATCATCAGAAATGCTTATACGGTAAGTAATGCATTGTCTTCTGATGTTTGTTAATCTGCTTAGAATCACATGCTGTGCATAGACTAGCGAGCAGTACCCAGAGTTGGTGGTGGGTTATGAGAAGGAACAGTAGAGAAAAGATGTCTTAATACTGCCTGTCCCACCTGGGAGTCAGATCTAGAGTGTGCATCTAGACAGTAGTGTTTTGTAAAGGTGTGCACAGAACTCCAGGTAGCCGCTTTGCAGATGGACTCAAGGGGAACATTTGCAATGAACGCTATGGAAGCCCCAGTGCCTCGAGTGGAATGTGCTCTTGGCTTGAAGGGTAGTTCTCTCTTAGCAAGATTGTAACAGAGAGTGATGCATTGAACAATCCATCTAGATATAGTGGACTTTGAAACTGCATCTCCTTCTCTTCCTGCTGCCACAGAGACAAAGAACTGATTAGTCTTTCTCAGTGGTCTGGTTGTGTCATGATCTCTGCTTCCAAAAGGTCAGGGTTTTCCCAACTCCCTTGGAAGCAGATCCATAACCCAGGTTCCGAGTGCCAACCAGTCCCAATTGGGACCTTTTGGACCCAGTCCTGGCGCCAGTGGCACCAGGCTCATAAATATGCCCAGTCCCAGCGCTGGAAGCGCTGGGCTCATAATGCTTGGGTGGACTTACCTGCAGCAGACCATGCTGCTTACTTGCCTGCCAGTTGAGTCTCTGATCCTCTTCTGTTTGGAACTACTTTTCCTATTGGGTGGGGCAGGAGCCACTCCCTAGATTCAGAACAATGGAACTGTTTTCTTACCTAGGCGTGGCTGTGGAAGGAGACACCTAAGCACTACAGGAGGCTATTTAAACCACACCCGATGGATGAATCTTGCTTTGCGTTATTCTGCATCCTCAGCAGCAGAACGCTCATCGTGTCTTCTGCATCTGATCCTGGGCCTAAGGAAAAAGGCTTACCATCCTGAATCCAGTCTTCAGCAACACCTATAAAGACAAGAAAGAACAGGTTAGCATTACGGTCTTCAGTGACAGCTCTTCACTTACCTGGTCCATCGGCTGTCACCAACGCCTCGCGCTGCATTCCGGCATCTGAAAGACAAAAGCTTACCAACTCTTCGCACGCTCCGGAGGCCTTTGGCGCTGCATCCCGCATCTGAAAGACAAAACAAGGTGCGTTTAAAGACATTGGGGAACTTTAATACTCACGTGCCATTACTCCTTTCCACATCTAACCCAGTGGGTATTCCGGCACCCTGCAGCCGCCCCGAACTTGTACCTGCAAAATAAAAAGACAGTTAGAGCGCATCGTGAAGCAGGCAACAAGCGCTTACTTACGTGCTTCCAGGCGCTTCTATTCATCACACGGGCTCCATCTTCAACTCACTTCAGCCCGCCATCCGCCATCGCCGGAACCCTGCAAAACAAGAGACATCATTACTAAAGACTTTAAAGACATTAGAATTACTCGAAACTTACCGTTCGTGCAGTAAACGACGGACAGCAGTCCTCTGAAGTCAAGAGGCCTGCTCCCCTTATCCAGTGAAGAAACTGGTTACAGCACCCTGCCTCGAGGCAGATGGAGAGCACGGCGTTCACTTACCTAAGACATCTTACCCTTCGAGCCAGACATACAGTGCACAGAGGTCCAGCCCAAAGAGCCAGCCGTGGGTTACACATCACCTTTGAAGATACGGTATACGCCCAGTCAAGACCGGCGCCTCTACGGGAATCAGGTGAGCGTTACAGGTTCTTTCCATGTAGAACATGACAGCTCTGCGTACATCTAGTGTATGCAGACTTTTTTCTCCCAAGCTAGAAGGGTTTTGAAAGAACGTTGGTAGTTCTATTGACTGGTTTACATGAAATTTCGAGATGAATTTTGGTGCAAACCTTGGGTGTGTGCGTAGAACCACCTTATCCTTGTGAACTGTTACGAAGGGGTCTAGTACAGAAATAGCCTGTAGTTCACTTACTCTCCTAATGGAGGTGATAGCTATTAGGAAAGCAGTCTTAAGAGTGAGGTCTTTAAGAGTTGCCTTGTGCATGGGTTCGAAAGGAGGGCCCATGAGTCTAGAAAGTACCACATTTAAGTCCCATCCGGGAGCTGGGTTAGCTATCGGAGGGTGTATCCTCTTTACCCCCTCCATGAAGGCCTTGATAACTGGTATCTTCCACCACGACACTTTAAGTTGGGAAGTGGTGTATGCAGAAAGTGCCGCTAGGTGGACTTTAATGGAATTGAACACTAGACCTGAATCCAGTAAATGGGTCAAGTACAGAACAATGTTAGTGGGGCAGCAGTCAACCGGGTTGATGCTCTTACCTCCACACCAGATGACAAATCTTTTCCACTTGCTAGAATAGCAGTGGCGAGTATTAGGTTTTCTGGCTTCCCTGAGGATGTCCATACATCTCTGCGGGAGTTGTAAATGTCCAAATTCTATGATCTCAGGAGCCAGGCTGCTAAGTTCATGGTCTGAGGGCATGGATGCAGAGTCCTGCCCCTGTCCTGTGACAGCATGTTGTACGGGCAGGGAAGTTTCACTGGGGGAGATAGGGACATCTCCATCAAGTGAGCGAACCATGGCTGCCGGGCCCATATTGGGGCCACTAGTATCATGGTAACCTGCTCCTGGTGCATCTTGTGCACCACTTTGTTGAGAAGGGGAGTCGGGGGAAAGGCGTAAACAAATTTCCCTGACCATTGAATCGACAGACCGTTCCCCTTGGACTGGTTCTGGGGGTACCTGGAGGCGTAACTTTGGCATTGTGAGTTCTCCATGGTTGCGAACAGGTCTATTTCCAGGAATCCCCATTGCGTGAAGACGTCTAAGACGATGTCTTCGTGCAATTGCCATTCGTACTCTTCGGGCAGGGGGAAGTCTCTGCTGAGTTTGTCTGCTAGCAGATTGAGTTCCCCTGGTACATGTTGTGATAGTAAGAACATGTTGTGTTTGAGAGCCCACTTCCATATATTCTGGGACAGCTTGGACAGTCCTGGAGAGTGAGTGCCCCCTTGCTTGTTGAGGTAGTACATGGCTGCGGTGCTGTCTGTGAGGACCATCACTGTCTTTCCTTGTAGGTGTTCCTGAAAGGCTTTCAGTGATTTGAACACCGCTAGTAGTTCCAGCAGGTTTATATGCTTGGATGCTAAGCTCGGAGTCCACGCTCCGTGAGCAGTTTGATGGGATAGGTGAGCCCCCCATCCTGTGAGGGATGAGTCTGTGGTTAGAGTGGCTTCCACTGCGGGTGTGGCAAAAGTTTTCCCTAATAACAGGTTTTCTTTTGTCCACCACCGTAGCGAGAGAACCAAGGCCTGCAAGACCACCACTAAATCATCCCATTGTCCGCTGGCCTGACACCACTGGCTGTAGAGCCACTCTTGCATTGGGCGCATGCGCAGGCGCGCGTGAGGTACCAAATAAATACATGACGCCATCATCCCTAGCAAGCGCATTGCTTTGCGTACCGTCACCTCTCGACCTGCCACATAAAGGGGGATCTGAAACAGCATGTTTGGGACCCTCTCGTTGGAGGGGAAGACGAGGCCGTCCTTTGTTCGAATTAGAGCCCCTAGGAATTGTTTGATTTGGCTGGGGTCTAAGCTGGACTTCTTTTCGTTGATGGAGAAGCCCAGTTGGGACAAAAGGTCTATGGTCTTTTGGGTATTGGAGAAGCATGTTTCGTAAGAATCCCCTGTTATGAGCCAGTCGTCGAGGTAAGGGTATACCGGGATGGATAACCTGCGCAGGTGGGCCGCTCCCACTGCCAGTACTTTCGTGAATACCCTTGGTGCAGATGCTATCCCGAAGGGTAGTACTCTGAACTGGTAGTGTTTGTTCCCTATCTTGAACCTGAGGTATTTTCTGTGCGCTGGCAACATTAAAATATGAAAGTATGCATCTTTCATGTCTAGTGTTGTCATGTAATCCCCTTGTGATAACAGTGGGATTACTTCCTGCAAGGTCACCATACGAAACTTTTGGGGTTTGACAAACTTGTTCGCTGGGCGCAGATCTAATACAGGGCGCATGGTTAACCTTTTTGGGTACAAGGAAGTACACTGAATAAATACCTTCTGTTACTTGAGATAGGGGGACAGCCTCTATAGCTTCTTTTTTCAGTAGCTCTTCTACTTGAAGAAGAATGGTGAGGTGTTCCGGTGTCATGCGTCGGTTCCGTGGGGGTCTGTACTTCGGGGAACCGTTGAATTCGATGCAGTATCCGTGGGCTATTGTGGATAATACCCAGCGGTCCGACGATATTCCCTCCCATGCTGATAGGAACGATGTTAGCCGGCCCCCGACCGGTGATGCATGGGAGGGGACCCGAATCTTCGGGTCATTTGTTGGTATTGGGCGTGGAACCTTTGGGGCTGGAGCCGCGACCTCTTCCTTTGCCACGGCGTTGGCCTCTTTGACTGAACTGGGTGTTGTTACCTTGGTTAGAGGGCCAGTTGGTAGCAGAGTAAAATTGCTGTTGGTTTTGCTGCTGGCGTTGGCCACGAAAGGAGCGTCTATTGCCATAGCCGCGTCTGTTAGGGGGCCTAGAAATTTGGTCAAGAGTCTTGATGGTATCAAACAATTTCTTCGCATGTTCTAGGGCCTCATCAACTGCTTTCCCAAACAGATGTGTTTGTTCTATGGGCTTATTTATCAGGGAAGCCTGGGTTTCCGGCTTAAATCCCGAATTGCGCAGCCAGACATGGTGTTTGAGAAGTATTCCCTGAACCAGGGAACGGCCAGCCGTCTCTGCGGCATCTAAGGAGTTCTTTACGATGCCCTGGTTTACAAGAGTTCCCTCTGAGATTATAGCTAACAGGCGTGAACGCAGGGGTTCTGGTGCGTCCTCTGCTTCGCTGCGCAGCTTGCTCCACTGTGCATCTGCGTAGCTAGCTAGTAGGGAATTGTTATTTACAATCCTAGTTGAGAAGGCGGCGGAGGTCGTGATTCTCTTCCCAAGTGCGTAGAGCTTCTTGCCCTCTTTGTCAGGTGGTGCCTCACTAGAGGATAGTGGTACCCCCGCTCTTTTTCTTGTATTAGTAACTACGAGGGAGTCCGGAATAGAATGTCCTCTGATGTACAAAGGGTCAGAGGATGAAGGGCTGAAGAGCTTTTCTATCCGAGGGTTGACCCCTCTGACTAAGGCAGGATTGGAAAGGGAAGGAGTTATTCTTCTCTTTATAGAAGCCAGGAGCGGAATAGACTAACAGGGGCTTTTTCTTTAATAACTTTCTCTACAAAGTCTATGTCAGGAAGAGTTTCCCCTGTGTCTATTTCAAAATGCGCTGCTGCCTTGCGCAATAGTGCATTAAGTGAAGGTTGGTCATCTATGGGAGAGGTGTTTCCAATAGGTGAATCCTTGGGAGGAGAAGGGTGAAAGACATCAGGGTCTGAGTGCACTGATGGGGTTTGCCAATGCTGCACTGATGGGGATTGCCAGGGCTGCGAGGTAGCTGTATCTTCTTCAAAAGCTCCTGCACTAGTGTAAGGATCTTCTTCAAACCCCTCCTCCTCATGTTCTTCCTCTCCACCCAAACACTCCTCATCTTCCTGGAGGTATTGCTCCTCTTCAGTGAGGTCATATACGTCTGTAGAAGGGGGAAACAGCCTAGGAATCTTGACCCTAGGGTCATCCTGGGGCTATTCTCTTGGTCTTTTGTGTGTGGGTGGGTTTTGGCTTCCCAAAAACCTTTCCATTTTCTCCATACAAGAATGGAGTCTTTCAAGGGTCTCATGGGGGACCCCTGAATAGTCTAGAGGGGGGAAATCAGTGTTTTCACCTTCAAAACGCTTAGAACGCTCCCACAACGAATAAAGGTTTCCGTCGCCCTCTGAAAAGCCCTCCGGTAGTTCAGAAGTGCCCTTAGATGAAGGGGGCAGTTCTTGTCTATTCTTGGCTATTCTTGTGCTTTTTCGGCGTTTCTATAGCTGTTTGTGCGGTATTCGACGTTTGTTTCGTCGTCCGCTTATGTTTGTCTTCGGAAACAATTCTCGCCAGGCTCTCGACAACGAGTTTGTCAGTAGAGGGCTCTGGCCTCGACGTTGCCTGCGTTACGCGTTGTTCCTCGATGGCCGCTCTATGGAGCGTTACGTCGGATGATTTTGAGGTAGCGCCCGTGTTTGATGAAAGCCCAATCGCTGGTCACGGCTGCGTTTGCGGGTGGGGCTTGAGACCCTTAGGGTCTGAGGTAGACGTCGGAGTGCCCTGCGTCCCCTTCGGCGCTGATGGATCCTTCGTCTTTGACGAAGAAGAGCCGTGGGTTGTGTGCTTAGGCCTATGGGGTCTATGTGCGTCCTTGTGCCCGGGGTGTTCATCCCCATAAGCAGGGCGTGAGCCGAGCCCGTCGGGGCCGGGGACGGACGTCGAGGAGCGCGAGCGCTCCTTCTGGGGGTTAATGACTTCCGTAACGGACGTCGAGTTATCACCCTCCTCGTCACTTTCTGTAACAGCGGCGGCGGGTGAGGAAACCGACTTCGACATAGCGTAGTCCGCCCACCTCTTAACTTTTCGTTTTTTAAGAGTTCTTGGTTTCAAGAGCTTACAGGCCGCGCAGCTGTCCTCCTTATGATCAAGGGGCAAGCAACGATTACAGAGCTTGTGTTTATCCTTCCAAGTGTATTTGCCCCTACAGCGTGGGCAAAACTTAAAAGGTGTCCTCTCCATAGCTGAGGCAATAATAACTGGTGATAACAACCCCAAGGTAAAGATAGGGGAGAAAGAAAGACATTCTCAAAGAGAAGATAAAAGTTCGAACCCCCACTCTCCCTACTGTATGTTGGCCGGCGAGGCCAGGCCACGTGTTCGGCACCGCCGAAGGATCTCCTCCGTCTCTTCGCCTCCGTCGAAAACTTGCTCGGCGGAGAAACAGCTTCACAGCTAACGTCGAGGGGAGGGATCTTTAACAATATAATAAGTATAATTAAGGACCGAGGTCCGTAGTAAGTATTTGCAATGTCTCTCTAGGAGCTCCGCGTAAGGCGACCAGAAGCTGGGCGGAAAAAAACAATCTGAGGGACCTCGACGCGTGAGGGATTGTGGGTACAACGCACGTCACTATAGGGATAGTGTTACAGACACGCCTTGTCGACGTCCCCTTTTTCGACTACGAAAAACAAAATGCAATACTCCGCAGTGACCACTGGATGTCGGACCTATGCACAGCATGTGATTCTAAGCAGATTAACAAACATCAGAAATAAGGTGTTTATATGTCGGACAAGAACACGTTTTGCAAAGTCCAGATTCAAATAAAATATTGTATTGAAATATGCATTACTACTTAGAATGATTCAAAGGCTAAGATAATATGCTTTTATTTTGTGCCAAAGCATCACAACAGTATAAGAGCATTTAGGATTGTCCCGGGAGGATAGCTCAGCGGCAGCGTGCGCGTCTTGGAAGCAAGACGACACGAAGCAACAACAGGTTCGATCCCCGGGTCCGCGCTTAGAAACCTCTGGGTGTTTAAGCGCGTTATAAATACGTAACTAAGACAAAAAAAAACTACACAATTACACAACTAAGAAAAACAAACGATTCCTGTAACAGCGCCTCGATGCCTGTGGGCTGTGGGAGCGCTTTATAAATGTTAAATAAATTAAATTAAAACTTGTCCATGGAGTAGTGTACTGTTCCCCTGCCTCTATTGCAGTAAAGAAAATGAGTGAGGTAATAAGAGGATGGAAAGCAGGACATCGATGCTACAAACACAGGGAAGTAGGGTTTGCAACCAGAGAAGAATGTTTTATGATGGCATGGGTAATTGTCGCTCCCATTAGGTAGACCGCAGTACTTCAAAAGGGAGGAGGCGGATACATCCTTTGCCGTTGTTATCATTTAGTTGCATTTCTAAGGCCCAGTTGAAGAATTCTTAGCACACGTCATGTCGATGCATGAGGTGCTTGAGTGTGTTGGAGCAAACCTGAATGTTTAGTGGCTTATTTGACAGGTATTTCCATACACTGTCCCAGAGTTCAAACTCCAGAATGTTAATGCTGCAATTGTCAAACTAGCCTGAAGTACCTACGCAGGCAGTGTTCTCAGATGTATTTATTTGAATTTATAAAGCACCCAATCGGCCCTGGGGCATCGTGGCTCTGTTACAGAAGGACTTGCTTAGAGAACATGGTACAGTGAAAGGATACATTCAGGACTTGCTTGGAGAACATGGTACAGTGAAAGGATACATTCAGGCAGTAGTACAGTCAGGCAGTAGGATTTGCTTATAGAACATGGTACATTGAAAGGATACATTCAGGACTTGCTTGGAGAAAACGGTACAGTGGAAGGATACATTCAGGCAGTAGTACAGTAAGGCAGTAGTATGAACAGTTACAAGACAAGGTCTCAATGCCTAGAGAGGTTCCAGGGTTACATGGGAATCTGTCAGTTCTCGAGTTGGAAGGAGGCAGAGCTAGTTGAAGAGCTTGGTTTTGAACGCTCTGCAGAACACTGTGATGGAGGTTTCCCTTCCTAAGAGAAAGCGGTAGGGGTTTCCACTTTGGTGCTAAAAAGGGAAAATTTGTGCCTTCTGTTTTGGTTTTTTTAAAGGTTGGGACAGAGCTGGTTGGAGTGCTGAGTTCGCGTGGGCCTATTAGAAGTAGCACAGGGAATTCTTTCTGATAAGTAGGGAGGAGCAGTGTGCGAGAGGCATATGTGTGTGATGGAGAGTGCTTTAAAGAGAATACGCTCTTTGACTGGGAGCCAGTGGGTGTCTCGTCTAGCCTGGGAGATGTGCTCCCATTTGGGAATGCTTGGTGCCACTCTGAGGGTGGTGTTTTGGGTAATATGCAGTTTGTTAAGGTTTTTAGATGATGTGCCTAGAAACAGTACGTTGCAATAGTCCAGCTTGGCTCCTATGGTGGCTCTAGCTATGGAGAGACAGTTTTTGGAGGAGAGGTATGGTTTGACAGCATCTGTGATCTTGTTCATAAGTGCTACTGATGATGATGATGAGATGGCGTGGACATGCTGTGTCAGAGAGGGTGGAGTCCAGGTATACTGCAAGAGATGTGACTGCTGTAGAAGCGTGATTATAGTATTATCAATGCTGAAGTACTATATTCACTGTCGAGTTTGTTGAGAATTTCTTTAGGGCCTACCAGGAGGATTTCTGTTTTGTCCCCATTGAGACACAGACCATTGGCCGCCATCCAGGCTTGGATAAGGGCATACGTTTAGTTGAGTGTGGCAGCGTCCTGTTCATAAGAACCGTAGAGGGGCAGGAGAACTTGAGTATCATCGGCATGGTTGTTATATGCTATGCTGTGATTGTCTAGGTCATTAAAAAGTGGTAGGGTAAAGATGTTGTACAATGTAGGCGAAGTGCAGGAACCCTGGGGGACTCTGCAGTAGATGGGAGTAGGGACAGCACAGGCTTGGTCGGAGAACACCATCATAAGACTTCCTTCGAGGAAAGAGGTGATCCAAGATGTAGCTTCCCGGGAGAAGTGGGCAGCATCCTGGGGTGGTCTACAGAGGGTCTTGTGATCTACAAGATCAAAAGCTGCAGACAGATGAAGGAGCAGGAGTAGTGCTGGTTTACCTTTGTCCATAGTTTCCTCTAATTGATTTTTAAGGTCGAGTAGGGCAGTCTCGGTACCGTGGCGTGGACGGAAACCAGATTGCCTCTTACCCAGGATGTTATCTTCCAAAAAGTGTTGGATTTGTAGGTAGGCAGCTTTGTCTAATATCTTTAGCAAAAATGGAACTGTAGTTATGAGTCTGTAGTGTCTTTTATAAGGGTAGCAGGGCAGAAGTCACCCTTGCAGGAAGACGGCTTGATAAGTTTCATATTGGTGAGAACTTCTGTCTCGGTTACTTCTCTGAAGGAGAAAGCCTTCCTGTCTTTGATGTCCGGGTTAGAATCTGATGCAGAGGGCAGGCTGGCTTTGGGCAGGGCGTTATAGTGGGAATTATTTGTTCCTGTAGGGTGTTTATTTTATTCTGTATGGCAGATTGGATATTGTTGCACCAGGTTTCATCTTTCACAGTTTCCTGTGTGTTAGTTGGTGGTGCGGCCAATTCCTTGACTATTGCAAACAGTTCTTTAGACCCAGATTTTGCATTGGAGATTCTAGAGTTGTAAGATGAGTGTTAGGGAGAATTCTCTTATAAGGCTAATTTCCCAAACCTAGTGAGTCCCCCAGCAGCTTTGCTGGATTTTTGTGGTTTGTTTTTTTCTCCTGCTAAGAGTGAGATTCTTTTCCTCACACTCTTAGACATGATTTGAGGTATGTCTTTGACTTATTGTGTGCTTATGGGCTATGGGGTCTTTTACTCCATAGGGCTTCATGTGTTTTTGTGATGTGTGTTACACAGCACCCTCAGTAAAGTAACACAGGGGTGTCATAGTGACCCCCAAATATAGACTCCATACCCTGGGACTGACTACTGCCTCCCAGGGCATGTAAAGTCACCATTGGCTTTACTAGTCCAAAATTGTGAACAGAACCAGTACAAACCATCATATTGTAGAAGTACTGGAAGGGGTTAATTCGATTGTCCCTGGGTCTGTTTCCAAGGGGGCACTGTCCAGTCCACCCTTGTCGAGTTTCTGGATGGTGGCAGTGGTTACCACGCAAAATATTCCACCGGAATATTTTCTATGGGATTTTCCCCATTGGTTTTAAACACACCACTTTTTTGGTGCAATGTTAAAGATACCGCCGGGTTATTTGTTTAATAATTATTCCCCGGTTGGGTCTTTTTGCCAGGACTCGGTTTTAAAATGGTGTTTGTGTTCGCCTCTGTAACTCCAACCCCAGTCGAGCCCTTTGTTCCACTTTTTGGCGGGCTTCTGCACAGAAGCCTCCAAAAGTGGTGCCACTCTGTCTGGGTCTACACGATCGGTGGGAGGGGGGTTTAGGCACCCTGGACTGAGTTGCCTCGGCAACTCAAGTTGCACTCTTGTGTGATTGGCCCAGTGGTGAGCCGCCCGGCTCACCACTTAGCATGTTTGAGTGACAGCTAGGACTGATGAATGGGGGTTTTCTGCATAAAAGCAGGGCTTTGGGGACTGGAACTTCAGAAGTCGCCACAGGACCTAAAGAATCCAAAGAGGGGAGAAGCTGAGCCGACCTGCAACGACGACACCACCAGTGGAGCCCTGCTGAACCGCCTCACCACTTCCCAACGACAGAGAAGATCTTCATCCCAGAGAGTATTCTTCCTCTGAACTGGTGGGGATAACCAGTTCGCCCTCTTTTCACCTTACTGGATCGTCTCGTGGTGGAATCGCACTTGCCAAGCACCCCGCCGGCCGGATAGCCATGCTTCACCACTACCGCGAATAAAAGGGTAGTACTGTTTAACCGGGAAACTCCGCGGCTGGTTTCTTCCCTGGCAGTGCATGACCTCCAGCTTTCCTGTCGAGATCTTCTCTTCCCCTGGACGAAGCACCGACTTGCACCCGCTGCCAGGAACAACTGCCCCCGCTGGAGCTTTCTCACCATTTCAGGTACTGTGTCCCGCCTGGTCTCCCTTGCAACAGACTGTTCAAGGTGTCCCGTAAATCCTTGACTCTCTATCCTGGGGTGACTTGGGACCTGCTAACTAACTTTTCCTGAACTGATCCAACTCTTTTTGAACTATCTGCAAAGAATTTTTAAAGTATTATTCAACTGTATGATCTTGGACACATTCCGCCTTGCTCTCTCCAAGAGTGGGCCTGGCCTATGAACTTTCTTGCTCCAACAGTAGATTCTGCCTTTTTCTGACTTGCTGTGGTTCTTTTAAAAAGTGCTGGTATTGTGCTGTCCTAATTCTACCTTTTCCCTCTCCTTTTAACTAACTTATTTGAGTGCCATCTTAGGTTAAGCGCTCACGTCTGTCTGCAAATAAGTGTTGTTTTAACTAAGACTTGCTCAATAAGTAATCAGGGATGTATATATATTGATAGTGACTGTTTGAACTTGCTTGCCATATTAGTGTATTTTACAAGTGTGCTTTTAAATAAATAATTATATACTTTTATACCCAAGCTCTGGTCAGTGTTTGCTTGTGCTACTGTATCTCTGTACCTATTTTGTATAATCCATATACTGTAACTCTTCTTGAGAGAAGTCTGGCTGCTCAGTCACAGCTACCAGGTAAATCTGGGTGGTACAGACTGCTACCAATTGGGTTTAGTGCCAACACCTGTAGTCCTAAGCCATTTGCAGTGGTCCCTAAGGGAACTGCACAGGTTTCTGCCTAACAAACCAATCGTCCAGGTAGGGGTAGACGTGAATCCCCCCCCTTTCCTGAGATACGCTGCCACCACCACCATGAGCTTGGTGAAGACTCTCGGGGCGGAGGTCAATCCAAACGGCAGGACCCGAAACTGAAAGTGCGAGTCGCCAACCGCGAACCTCAGGTATTTCTTGTGCTTTGGATGGATCGGCACATGAAAATAAGCGTCCTTGAGGTCGAGAGACACCAACCAGTCCTAAAGTTGAAGGGCCTGGAGGACTTGAGAAAGAGTAACCATCTTGAACTTGTCTTTCCTGAGGAGTTTGTTCAAACCGTGCAAGTCCATGATGTGTCTCAATCATCAGTCTTTCTTCGAAATCAAAAAATAAGGGGAATACCACACCTTGTTCCTCTCCGCTACAGGCACCAGTTCTATGGCGCCTTTCTCCAGCAGGGACTGGATTTCCTGCGCAAGGAGCGGATCCGGACTCTTCAAAGAGAGATTCCCTGGTGGATTGTCGTGAGGCCTCTGCCGGAAAGGAAGACAGTAGCCGTGGGCTATGATCTCCAGAACCCACACATCTGAAGTAATGGCACGCCATTCTACAAGATGCTGCGCCAGCCTGCCCCCAACCGGCGAAACATGGGACATGGACTCATGACTGAGCTGAAGCGGCTGCGGCAGTGCCTAAGGGCAAAGAGGCAACTGCCCGAGCGGCATTGGCACCTCGAGTACCATGTTTTCCACCTCTGGCACTCCTACGGTGGCCCCTTTGACTTGCAGCTCCTCTCAATTTACTAAAGGATGAGTAATACCGAAAGGAACCTCCCCTCCATTGCTGTCCCCTAGGATGAAAAGGCGGAGGTTGGCGAACTGCAGCGTTCAATAACTTTGCCGCAGCTTTTGAGGTCTGCAACCTCTCAAGGCTTTCGTCAGCCTTGCAGCCAAAAAGATGTTCACCATCAAAGGGGATGTTGAGGAGCCAGGCTTGCACATCAGGAGCCATCCCCGACTTCCGCAATCACGCAAACCTGCGTATAACGGTGCTCGCTGCCATGGACCGGCTGACACAATCCGCCATGTCCACCCAACTGAACGGATTGACACATAGCATCCTTGCCATCCTGGACAATAGCAAGAAAACCATCCCGTTCCTCCCCTTCGGGAATATGTTCAGCTGCCAATGAAATACAGTTCCACAGAGTGTGCATGAAACGTGACAAGGCACACACAGAATTGGCTGCCTGTAAAGCCATACCCCACTGAAGAAAACACTTTCTTCGCCCAGCCATCAAAATGCTTGTTGTCCTTATCAGGGGGGGATGGTAGGGTACGACGCCTGCCTTGCTGGGCCCGTGGCCGCCTGCACCACCAAACTCTCCGCAGTGGGGTGCGTGGACAAGTAGCAGGGGTCACTACTGGCTGGATGGTATTTTCACGGCAAAGACTTGCTCACTGCCGGGAGACTCTTCAGAGCAATCCAAGCTGCAGCCACCCTTCTTTGCAGAGCCATATGGAATGGCAGTACCGTGTCAGTTGGAGGACCTTGGTCGAGGATGTCCGTCAGGTCATCCTGCAGAAAATCCACAGGGGGCGCAGACCACCCCAAGTATTCTGTGACCCTCGACATAAGGCGCCAGTACGAGGACTCGGCATGGGTGCCAGGCTCAGGCCCACAGAACTCCACCTCCGGAGAGGTGTTCAGACCACTGGCGTCTTGCAGTGACTGACGCAGGTCTTCAATCTGGCTGTGACCAGACAAAATCTCGTCAGGCACCAAACCTTCCTCAGATCCCTCATCCCCCTCAGAAATAAAATCCAGAGGGCGGAAAGAGGGCACAGAAAAAGGGACAAAGACATTCTTAGCCTTGGCCAGAGCATTTCTGGGGGGTCCCACTGTGCCACGGGGTACCTCCGACAAATCAGCCTCGAAAGGCATCGAGGGCGTCGACGTAATCGGCGTCGAAGTTGAGCGAGGCGCCGACAACTTCGACGGCGTCGACACAGGCCTCGAGGGTGGAGCCCCGAGTGTGTCCGACAACCTGGGCGCCGATGGCATCGACATCTTCCTCAGGGCAGAGCCTCGAGAGAGTGCCTCGACGACCTCGGCGCCGCAGGCGTCGATGTCTTCCTCGAAGACTTCACAGGCTTACGCGGTCTCGAGGACCGGGACCTGGAACGGACATGTCTAGATCGACCATCCTTGTCCGACTGGGACCTCGAAGGCGCCCAGTGGTCGCGACAACCGCTGTAGCCCGAAGGCAGACGACCGGTGTCTCTAGCACGGTCACAGCCTGTGTCCTTCGACGGACCGGAGACCTGCGATTGAAAAAATCGCCATCATCTCCTTTCGGAAGGAATCCCATTCCTCGGGAGTGGAATGCTTGCTGGGACAAGCAACCCGCCGACGGGCGGAGTCCTCGGATGGGGACGGGGAAGGCGACCTGTGACGGCGCTTCCGTGAGTGCCTCGGAGAGGCAGAGGAATGGCGAGACCGACTCCTAGACTGAGACCCCCAGACTCACGAAGACGATGCGGAGAGTCGCCTCTCGAATCGTCCGTCGAAAGTCCAGTGGATCGCGACTTCCGGGCTTGGCCACCTTACCCACCGACAGATTCTTATTACGCTCCCGCAAGGCCTTCGATGTAAGCGACTGGCAGTCGACACAATCATCTGTATCGTGGTCCTCCCCGAGGCACCAGAGGCAAGTGTCGTGCGTGTCCGTCAACGACATCTTGGACCCGCACACCCGACACTTCTTAAAACCAGACCGCGGGGTGGAAGAAGCCGAAGACATCATTTCAATATACAAACTAACAGGTTCGAAGAACCGAAAGAAAAGGATTCAGTAGAACCGAGGCACGCCGTGATCTCCGAAGCGAACACATTCGTGGAAAAAACGGAACGGAGGCTACGGGCTTTGTGCGTCCTACTTATAACATCCGGTGATGTCGGCTCGACGGAGGCCCTCGAGGACAGCGTATCAACATCATCGACGCAGGAGCCGAAAATTTTCCAAAGCAGCACAGTTGTGGTGATTACTGTCATAGATATGGAATACGTCGGAGGACCCAATCCCCTCGAAAGTCTGTTTATTTGCTCCAATGTAGAGTGTGTTACAGTAATCCAATTTGGAAAGTATGAGGGCTCTGGCGAGCGTAAGGCAGCTGTCGGTGGAGAGGAATTGTTTACTAGCTCTGATAAGTTTGCATGTGTATGCGGTAGCAGAGGCAAGGGAGTTGACTTGTTTAGAGAAGTTCAGGGTGGCGTCTAAGTAAAAGTCTAGGGTCTTCACTTCCTTTGGTACTTTTATGTTGTTGCCATCAATGGTGAAGTTGGCATAATCAGGGCTAAGTTTGGATATGTGGGACGGGGTGCCTAAGATAATAAACTCAGTTTTGTCGTCGTTCAGGCATAGTCCATGGGTGGCCATCCATGCCTGAACGACGCTGTAAATTCTATTCACCAAAGCCAGATCAACAGCGTAATCTCCTCAAAGCGGAAGGAGGATTTGGGTATCGTCTGCATAGTTTGTGTAGGCGATACCCAAATGGTCCATTTCGTGAATTTAGTGAATACATTGTAGAATGTAGGTGAGATACAGGATCCCTGTGGTACACCACAGGTTATAGGGATAGGGTCTGCTGAGGCCGAAGGAGAGAAGACTCTCATGGTCCGGTTACTCAGAAAAGACTCGGTCCAGGTTATAGCCTCCTTAGAAAAGTGAGCTGCAGAGTCTAGGTGGCTGCATAAGACTGTGGTCAACCAAGTCAAATGCAGCCGCGAGGTCTAGAAGGAGGAGTAAGGCTGCTTGGCGTTTGTCTCTAAACTCATCTATTTGGGCCTTAAGATCAATTAAGGCCGTCTCCGTGCCATGTTGAGGGCGGAATCCGGATTGACGAGATCCTAGAAGGTTAGATTCCAGGAAGTTCTGTATTTGAATATAGGCCACTTTATCTAAATTTTTTAGAAGAAATGGCACAGTCGTGATGGGCCTGAAGTTTGTGGGAATGGAAGGGTCAAGGGTTTGCTTTTTCAGTAATGGCAGTACCCAGGAGTCTTTCAGGTTGTTCGGGACAGTACCGGTAGTGAATGAGGAGTTGATAAGTTTAGTTATGAAGGGCGAGAGATCTCTCACAGCATCCTTAATAAGTTTTGCCGGGCATTGGTCACCTTTGCAATTGGACGGTTGTCCAATTGTCCCAGTATGACCTTCTCCACCTCGATGGTCGATACTTTAGAGAAACTAAAGCGTGTTTCTTGTTTATAATAATAATTGTTTATAATGCTATAACAGTACATAGACTAGAGGAGAGCGAAAGGACACCATCTAGACCGTAAAAATATGGAGGCACGCTTTTCCGAAGCAAGCCCTTTAAGGGAATCCAAGTAGTAATGTTTGGCAAATATATGCAGCAAGGTCCACACAGCCACTTAGGAAATGCCCAAAACAGGGGCACCTCTCTGCAGGGCGGAAGTGGCAGCCAGGTCCATCGTAGATTGGGCCCTCAGGAAGAGCTTTTCAATCGATCAGAGCATTCCAAAATGTAGCAGATAATCCACCTTGACAGGGTATGTTTAGCCCTGCAAGCACGGACAACAGCATATCCCCCAAATACCTGGTCAACTTCCGTAAATTCTCTTGTCCGAATGAAATAGAAGATTAGGGCCAGCGCAGAGTCTAGATGATAGAATCACTCCTCGGCCTTGGATGGGCGAGGGCGGCGGGTGGGGAGTTCAAGGAAAAAATGCCCAGCAAAATTGATCTTTTGAGACAGATGGAAATTCGAAATCAACTTAGTAGGTAGGAAGTCAGTCCTGGTTATGAAAGCCAGCATTCCCTTGGGAAAAAACAATTAGAGAGATTTAAAAGATAAAGCCCAGAACTCACTCACCTGCCTCGAAGTAGTGATGGCCACCAGGAAAATGACCATGTTTGAGCAATCTTATCGAACATGAAAGCAGGAGCTCAGAACAGCCCCATTAAAAGAGTCAATACTTAATTCAAGTCCCACCAGTAACAATAAACTGGCCTGGGGAAAATATTTGCACAATTCCTACCAACACTGCATAACAGTGGTGATTGTTAAAAAGAAGACATTACTTATCTCTCAGTAATGTTCTTTCTGATGGATGTTCCTCCCATGGTTTCCTCATCTATGATATGACTATCCAAGCGCAAATGTTCTCGGGAATCTTTACTGCTGCTAGGGCACACAGCATGGTTCCGCATCCACTCCTCCAGATGACTCTACATTCCCTGCGTCGGGTCAGAATATATAGCGGCACCTGTGAAGGCAACAGGAAGCAGACACAGACAACTGTGGAAAGTTTAGGCTACACACTTTATTTTAAAATCACAAAAGTTAGGATAAGGCCCATCATGCCCTATGCGAAGGTGGGATTTCACTACCTAAATGAAACTAAGGATAGTCTGTGTAAGGAAGTCCAAAGTAAATATCTGTCTGTGTCCAAAAAGTATACCTGCCCTCACATCTATTTGTTCAAACTGTGTAGGAATGTCAGCATCAAATTGAAGTGTTCAAAAAAAGGTTCAGAGCATCTTCCAGCTCTTGGTTGGAAAAGGGTTCTCCCTTCCCCAGAATTCCAAATAGTTCACCTTCAAAAAGGTTTAAGTTACTTACCTGTAACTATTTTTCTCCAGCATGGTTCTGGCATGGATTCACATGCTCATGAATATTCCCTGTCGCCAGGATGGGAATACTCAGTAAAAGAAAAACAGTTTCACTTTCACTTACAAACATTATTTCTCCTCTAAACCAATCAGTGTCATCTGGGTCATACTGCCCCCATCCAATGACAGTCCTCTCCCTAAGCCCATCTTCTTCAGATTTGGTAAGCACGTAAACTGGCAGTATGCCCAAGAGAGCCACAGAGGGGTCAGAGGGAGGGTTCGCTTGTGAATCCATTGCAGACCCATGATGAAGAACAATAGATACAGGTAAGAAACAAACATTCTCCAGCACGAGGCCTGGCATGGATTCACATGCTTTGCAGTACAACATTACACAACCACGGGAGGTGGCAAGGCTCAATAGAAGCAATCAACCCTTGCCTCTGGAACAGACTCACCTCAAGCGAATAGGTTCTGCAGCACTGCTTGTCAGACTCTGGACTCCTCCCTGGAATCGCTGTCGGCGCAGTAGAACTTCGTGAAGGTGTGCGTGGACCTCCACGTAGCAGCCCTGCAGATGTCCAGCAGCGGCACACCAAACAGGAACGCCATTGTTGCAGCGATCACTCTGGTGCAGTGGGCTCGGACGGCCGGGCATCGGTCGGTTCGCCAACCGATGACAGTGCGCGATGCAGCTGGAGAGCCATCTTGAAATGGAAGCCTTGGACAAGGCCTTCACATGGTTCACAGGACCAAAGTTCACGAACAGTTGTGAAGTCTTCCGAAAACTGTTTGTGCGTGTCACGTAGAACTTCAGGGCACGAGCAACATACAGCGAATGCAAGGCCCTTTCAGCCGGTGACAAAGGCTTCTGGGAAAAAAACAGGCCACACCAAAGGCTCGTTGAGGTTGAATTCCGAGGGAACCTTCAGCATGAAAGAGGAGTGCATCCACAGCACCACCTTCGATTCGTGGAAAGTCAGGCAAGGTTGCTTGCAGGATGGGACCTGGATCTTAAATACCCTCCTGGCAAAGGTGATGCCACAAGGAAAGCCATTTTACATGAGAGGAACTTGAGAGGGGCCTGATGCATAGGTTTGAAGGGGGCTCCTGTGAGCCTCGTCAGAACCACGTTGAGTTCCCATGCCGGGGTAGGAGCCTTCACCGGCGGGAAAGAGAAAAAAAGTCCTTTGGGGAACTTGACGAGTCAATGAGACGAAAGTGAAGATCTTCCTGGAGACCTGGTGTAGCAAGAGATAGCTGCCAGATAGGTACTTAATCTATGCTGATCTGCATATGTTCTGATGCTCCTAGCCCAGGCTCCCCCTTGCCTTACTGCCCAACTATTGTTAGAGGAAGCCCCTACTAGCCACCCACCATACTGATCATCAGATTTAGTGACCCATCTCTGTGTCTCTATGTGCCTACTTACGCCTGCCTAGCATGCACACCTAGCTGTGGCCTCACAACAGCCAACCTTAGCGGGCATTTTCCAATCTATGCACCCCATCCCATTGCAACCCAGCCCAAAGTGTACTTCACCTGCATCGTGCAACCCTGCGCCCAGACCATGATCACCTGGCCAACTCTCACCATGTTCCCTTTTTGCATCATGCCAGACAATGTACCCTGCAGCGGTAACAACTTCATAACCTTCAACGATGGCCTAGCCAATCTTGGATGTCCTAGGCACCACTCAATCCCTTGCCCTACACCCTTCCTACCTTCCCAGCCACCCTTCCCTCCCAATCACTACCCTCACCCTACCTCCTCCGTAGACAACAGCTCCCCAGACAATACTATCTCTAACAAAACTCCCAATCCTAGCAGACTCAGTGCCCCAAGCCACACTGTGCCTCGCACTCTGAAATCTCCAAAACTCTTATGTTCAACCTACCCAGATATCACAGCCCGCAACAACAGACTAGGCACTAGGATCCCCCATTCAACTAACATCCACCCCACTAAATTCAATACCAAAACAAAAAAGAAACTAAAGACCCCCAATAAGCCTGAACAACTCCATCTTAAAGGAGCCTTACTCAATGTTAGATCCCTGGCCGCACACTCAACAGAAATTGCCGACACCATTTTAACCAATGATCTCGACTTCCTTGCCCTAACGGAAACATGGCTACATGAGGACCACACTTATTAGCTATTCCCACCAATTACTCCATCCTCAGAGCTGACAGAACTAATGGCAAAGGAGGAGGCGTAGCAATCATCTCTAAATTACTACTAGGCTGCAGACTAGTCTCCTCCCCATCAGTGAAATCCTGTGAGCTACTCCCAGTCAAGCTACAAACCTCTCCTTCAAGCACTATCACTCTACACCTTATATATAGACCCCCAGGCTCCCCTGGAGTCTTCGAAGAAGACATCACCGCGCTCCTCACTGAAAATGCCAAGCCACTAGCACAAACCATTATCCTCGGAGACTTCAATCTCGGCTACAACGACCCCAAGGACGCCCCAGCCAAACCTTAGCAAACGCACTAACTGAGCATGGATTCACTCAACTCAGTACTTAACCGACCCACCAGAAAGGCAGAATTATCGATTGGGTAGCTACTCGTAATTGCATTGCCACGTGCAAGGACCCCCAACCTCTCACATGGACGGATTACTACCTCATCCCCCTCGATATTCACATCAGCCACGCAGCTCCTAAAATGTGCCCCATGGCAACAGCCTGCCCAACCAGAAACAAACGCAACATCACTGCCGAAGCCCTACTACCCCTGGTCCTACCTACCCTTAACGCTCTACCGGACAATGCTCATCTAAATCTACTTGTTGACACCTTCAACAATTCCATGGCTACTGCCATTGATACCATTGCCCCTTTGAAACTACGTAAAAGCAAACCATTAAGCCACTTCAATTCGTGGTACACCCCTGAACTTAAACTACTGAGGAAAAAGAAGGCCAAATCAGAACTCCTATGGAAAATCAACCCTTCACCTGAAAACAAGTCCAACCTTAAGAACATTTCCGCACTTTACAAAAGTGAGATAATTCGCACTAAAAAAGATGCCTATAACGTTAGGATCGATCAGGCAGGCTCCTCCACCAAAGAATTATTTAAAATACTAAAAGAGCTAGAAAATCCCAATCCGCCTCCAGACACCTGCTCAAAAGATAAACCTTGGTGCACCAGCATCCAGAATACCCTCAACAACAAAATCACAGGACTTCAAACTAAAATTGAGGACAAATGTCAACAACTCTTCAGCAACAAGACCACCAACCCAATTCTTAGCTCACCAACTCCTATCAAAGATAATATAGCCTTCTCCTTCAAAAAAGTAACTATCTTAGAAGTCCAAAAAATCATCACCTCCCTAAAACCATCTAACTGCAAAGGGGACAGCTGTCCTGCCCAGATAATAAAAGATGCAGCCAGAGACCTCTCCCCTTTTATCACCAAGCTAATTAACCTCTCATTCACTAATAACTTTGTCCCCAGCAACCTAAAACAATCCTGGGTCCTCCCTCTATTAAAAAAACAATCACTAGACCCAGCCATACCGACTAATTATAGACCAATCACCACTGTCCCTTTCCTGCTGAAAATTCTGGGCAGAGTCGCCTACATCCAGATTCAGAAGTACCTAGAATCGAACCAACTGCTAGGCATACGTCAATCTGGCTTCAGACCTCAACATGGAACAGAAACCGCTCTGGTTGACCTCAAAAGCCAGATTGATGAAATCAAAGACAAAGGTAATGCAGCAATCCTTCTCCTCTTGCGACCTCTCAGCGGCTTTCGATTTAGTCGACCACGAAATCCTCTGCAGCCACCTGTCTAGCGCAGCCCACTTCTCCTCCTCTGCCTCCTCACAGATACAATCCTTCCTGTCGAACAGAACCATGCGCGTCTTCTCCACAACAGCAGCAGCGGACCCTATCCCCATCACATGCGGAGTTCCACAAGGCTCCTGTGTCTCCCCCACTTTGTATAATATATTTACAAAGCCGCTATACGACAAATTGGACCGTCTGGGTGTCACCTACACGAATTATGCAGATGACACCCAGATCCTCCTCACCATCCCGGGCAACTACAATGCGGACGTCACCCGGATTAACAAAATCTTCACCATCATTCAGGCTTGGATGGCCACCCACGGCCTGTGCCTGAACGATGAGAAGACAGAGCTTCTTCTAGTCGGCTCCCCCAACAACCTGTCAAAACTCAGTTCTTGCAACAATAACATTATAATAGATGGTAATACGATTCCCATTGTTAAGAGTGTGAAAACCCTAGGCTTCCACCTAGCCACAGCCTCATCCACAGCTTACACAAATAAGCTTATCAACGCCTGCAAACCCTTCCTTTCTGCCTCCAGCTGCATTACGCTAGCCAGAGCACTAGTGCTCTCAAAAATTGACTACTGCAATACACTCTTTCTCGGCACGTCAGAACGCAACCTGAATAAACTACAGGTGCTTCAAAATAATGCCCTCAGAGCCGCCCTCAGTATCCCACGACACGCCCTCATCTCCAGCATCAGGCAAGATGCTCACTGGCTTCCAGTACAAGACAGAATCACCCTCAGATCCCTCGTCATTGTCCATAAATGCCACTAAAATGATGCACCCAAATACCTGGCAGACAAGTTCCACAACTACACCTCAACTAGACCAACCAGAACGCCATACTCACACTGCCTCTCCATTCCCAAATTTGCCCTAAAAAAAGCCGGCGGCGCCAGCTTCCCGGTCCTAGCTGCCAAACTATGGAACGCTATGCCGCTAACCCTCAGAACAGAACCCTCCTTTTGGACTTTTAGAGCCAAAACTAAAACTTGGCTTTCCAACAGAAACTCTGCCTAATGTACTTCCTCTCCGCATGTCCCTGTCGACCAGCCGGTAACCTGGTCTTCCATAACCTGGTCTTCCACACTTACTGCTGTTATTTCACAGTCTTGTATTATTGTATATTGTATATTCCTGACATGTTGCAACTGCATCTAAGTCTTGCCATGTTGTAATTGCATCCAAGTCTCCGGCGCCCAGTTACCCCAGGGTTCGGCGCGCGGTATAAAGAAACTAAACTAAATTAGCCGCCAATACCAACCTCTCTAAACAAATCAACGCAACCGCCTCAGCCACTGCCTGCACGGGTAAGCTTATTAGGGCTAGCAGACCCTTCCTATCCCCCAACAGTTGCCTCACTCTTGCCAGAGCCCTCATTCAGTTCAAACTGGACTACTGCAATAGCCTGTACCTAGGAGCCAACCAATCCATAATCAACAAACTCCAGGTTCTCCAAAACAATGCCTTACGCGCAGCCCTCATCATCCCTAAGCGAGAGCACATCTCCACAACCAGGAAAGCGTGTAAATGGCTGTCCATACAGCAAAAAAATTGACCTCAAAACTATCTGCCTCACTTACAAGTCCCTTAACCACTTAGCCCCACCGTACCTCACCAATAAATTTACCTTAAAAACCGCCGCCAAAACTACCAGATCTTCCAGCTCCCTATGCCTGTCAGTGCCTAGATTTGCCCTAAAAACAGCAGGTGGCGCTAGTTTCACAGTGCTTGCCTCCCAACTTTGGAACACCATTCCATTCAACATTAAAACTATTGAGTCCTTTCCAATATTTAGGAAACAGGTTATTGGCTGGTTACTGAACAAAGAATAGCATTTACCCTCACCTCGAAGACCTTCACATCCCTAAGGCCGCCACCTTGCCTAAATTTTATGTAACTGCTGCCTATACCTTGTAATCTATGTAAATTGCTGTACCATGTAAATGTTTATCCCATGCCTGTAACCGCTTCCTTAAGCGCCCTTCTACCTACGGGTCTGGAGCGCTATACAAATTAATAAAACAAACAAACAAACAGAAGTCCCTTGATAGAGGCGTGCCAGACCGGTCTCAGCCAAAGATAGCAAATGCGGAAGAACCTGTGGGGACGTGACCATCACTTGTGGCCATAGCACTACAAAAGTTGACGGCGCCAAAAGTTGACAGGAAGATGGATCTACGGAGAGAGATGGAAATCTGATACCACCTTCGTCAGACAGGAGTATCTCACTTTTCTGGGAAAAAACAAATAGGGTGGAAAAACAGGCAATTCCTGGAACACATTCACCAGTGTCGCAGAAAGTGATGGCAACCAGGGAAATCACCTTAAGGGTGAGTTATCTAATGGAACATGAACAAAGGGGTTTCAATGGTGCACCCATAAGAAATATTAAAACTAAATTCAAAACCCACGCTGGAACCACAAACAGGCATGGAGGAAACTGGTTATACACATAACATTGGGGATTGCGAAGGCGAAGCCGTGTTCCAGGGACCTCTTGATAACTGAAATAGCAGGAAAGGAAACCTTTAAAGTGCCAATCTGCATTTCCGCATAGGCCAAGGAAAACAGAAAATCCAACACAGGGCATAGAGAACAGGATAAAGGATCCAGATGCCTCTTCAGGCACCAAACTGAAAAGGTATGCCCCCAGTAGGCAAAATAGATTTTGTAACAGGCCTCCAAGCTGAAAGGAGCACATCGAGGACACCATCTGACAAGTCCAACTTCTTGTACCTCAGTTTTTCAGCAGCAAATCATGAAGGTTCAGGATGCTGTGCTTCAGATGGAGGACCTGCCCCGCCGACTGGGAGAGCAAGACCTACTCAGAAGGCGCCAAAGAGAGCAGATGGACATGTCCAGCAACTCAATTAAGCACATTTTCAGTGCCCAATCCGGATCGATCACAACCGTCGTGGTTCAGAACAAGCCCAATCTTTTGAGAACCAGAGGAATGACAGTGATCGGCAGGAAGGCGTAAAGGAGGTCGAAAGTCCATATGACTGTCAGTGTGCCCCACAGAATTCCCAGTCTAGGAAATTCCCTGGATAACTCCAGACATTTCCTCTGGACACTGGAATCAAAGAGGTCCAATTGAGGAGCTCCCAACAGGAGAAGATCTCCTCCAGAACTTCCTGACAGAGCTCACACTCTTGGGAGGATGCCGTCTGTCTGCTCAAGGGGTTTTATCCAGCTAGATGAGCTGCAGTCAGAGAGATACCTTTCTCCAGAGCCCAGAACCACGTTCACAATGCTTCTCTGCAAAGAAGCATGGGCCCCACACCACCTAATGTATGGCCACTGTGTTGTCAGTCAGGATCAGCAGTATTGCATTTCAGAGGGGAGGAAAGTGACCAGGGCCAGCCTGATAGCCCACAACTCTATCAAGTTGATGCCCCCTTCCTCTCACCCCCAGGACACCGTGGGAGACAGCAGTCCGCTCACTGTTAGGTCTGACAGGGGAGCAGTCCAATCAGTCAGGAATAAGTCAGTGAAACCCATGACCTGGGGCCAAGGTTGGAGAAACAATAAGCTTCTCAGCAAGTTGTCTCGCATAGCCACCCCACGCAAGATCCTGAGCCACCTAGTTTGAAACCTGTAAAAGGTCAGACATGTGGCCCTAAAACTGCGACCATTGGCAACAGAGAAGCCATTGAAGCAATCTCATGTGCAGCCTCGCCTCAGGCACCACTTGGATGTAGGAGGCCATGAGGCACAGAAGACGCAGCAAAACAGAGGTACAGACTTGTTCCTGTGATTGGAGGACATTGATAATCTAAAAGATGTTTGCCTCTCGATACTTGGGTGGGAAAACCCTGCCCAGGCGACTTTGCAAGACAGCCCAGATGAGCTTGAGAGACTGGGACGGCGAAACCAGAGACCTTTTGTAGTTCAGGGAAAAGCACAAGCTATGCAAAAGAGGGTAGGTGCAGAGTAGGTGCTTGGACACTAGATCCAGGGAGTGAGTTCTGATGAGCCAGTTGTCCAGGTAGAGAAAGCATAAATACCTTTGCACCTGTAGCGAGTGGCTACGACTGCCAGCAACTTGAATTGGTAATGCTGTTGGCCCACTGCGAACCCTGGGTGCTTCCTGTCCTTCCGATGAATTGGCACATCTAGGTAGGCATCATGAACATCCAGGGAAACCAGCCAGTTCTGCAGATCAAGAGCTTGCAGAATCTGGGCTAGAGTAACCATCTTGAACTTGTCATTGCGTACAAACAAGTTCAGCCGCCGAAGATCCAGAATGGAACGCAAGCCTCCGCCCTCCTTTAGCACCAGGAAATAGACAATGTACCACTCCCTTCCTCGTTCCGAGCACAGAAACAGCTCTATCGCGCTTGTTAGAATGGACTTCTAAACTCTGCTCTGGTGAGCAGATGTTTAGGAGACCACCCTTGTTAGTGAAGCAGGGAACACTTCTGTGAAGATAACCAGACCAATTCACGGTAGCTTGGAGAGCAGTCAAGGCTAAGTCAGAGGAGGAGTGGGGGAGATCTGATGTCCTCGATGAGCACACACAGTTGGACACCAATAATTACCCTTCAACAGTAGTATATGAAAATATACAATTTATTAGGCCCAAGAATAAACACAAGTGAATAATGAAATGAACCGCAAGACCACCACTCAAACAACAAACTTGGTAAAATATATACAGTCACTGATGTGAATGCATTAAAGCGCTAAGCACCACCAAAATCTGTAAGCGAAAAGGGCAGATAAACCTGGTAATATACCATATTCAGAGATAGATAACCCTAAAAGTCCAGCCCTGCGTGGAGCCTTGTTCTCAATGGTGGATGTGCACTTAAAAGCGCTTGGTTGTGCGCAAAGTCACAAAGTACAATATCAAAGGAGCTGACAAAGTTAGAGACAGGATTCTGAAGTGTGGATTACAGGTTCCGAGAGTCGGGGGGAGGATCTAGTGCAGACAACAAAGCTATTCCCAACTTTCGCAAGGGTTTAAGAAGCAGAGACTACCCAAGCCAAGGCAAGGACCACAAGGGATTCTTTCAGCGTAAAGATGCAATGGATGAACTAGGTGCCTCTGTTAAAGTGGTTACAGTACTCCCATCCCTTAGCTCAATCTGGGTCCAAACTTGGCAGGTCTGGAGAGGGTCCCCTGGAGGACGATTTCCCACCCTTGTTTTGGCTTCAAAGGGCACAGGCTCTCTGCGTGCAGATGAAGGTTTGGTTAACACCAGGAGCTGTATCTCTCATCTCGGTTGCAGGACTAAGAAAGCAATGATGCAGCTGGTCTCAGGACACTTGAAGAAAGGGGGGAAAGTCACCAGCAGTGACAGTCACTGTCACACAGGGACACCCAAATCTCACGGTCTGATGCACGTTTCTCTCTCGCGGCCCAAAGCAGCTCGGACGACGAAATTTGGCAAGAAGGTGCTTTGCAGTGCAATCTAGGATTCCCCCCAAGCGCGAGGCAGAACCCATTAAAACAATGCTCCTGCACGGATGCCACTGTTCGAGCGGACAGTCTACTGGATGGCACAAGGACACTTCAAAGAAGGCTCTTTTGCAGTATATCTAGCAGAGGTCGAATGTGGCTGGTCCCACCACTCCAATTCGTTGAAGCACCCCTACAGGCCTTCGGAGATCGAGCGCAAAGATGGGCTCTACCGGGACAATAGTGGGCTCAGGGTGCCAAACTTCTGCGCGGTTCGGGATAGTCCTTGGGTCGGCTCGGCTCTTTTGGATTCTTGGCTGTTAGGGAGAATTCTCTGTTTAGGCTGAATTTCCTAACCTAGTGAGTCCCCCAGCAGCTTTGCTGGATTTTTGGGGTTTATTTTTTTCTCCTGCCAAGAGTGAGACTCTTTTACCCTCACTCTTGGGCATGATTTGAGTGTGTTTCTTTGAATCTAGATGTGTTTAATGGGCTATGGGGTCTTTTACTCCATAGGGCTTCATGTATTTTTGGGATGTGTGTTCCACAGCACCCTCAGTGCAGTAACACAGGGGTGTCATAGTGACCCCCCAGTATAGACTCCATACCCTGGGACTGACTACTGTCTCCCAGGGCATGTAAAGTCACCATTGACTTTACTAGTCTTGAATTCTGAACAGAACCAGTACAAACCATCATATTGTGGACGTACTGGCTGGGGCAATTCGATTGCCCCGGGGTCTGTTTGTCGAGGGGGCACATCTCTGTCCCCCCTGATCGAGTTTTGGCTGGTGGCAGTGGATACTACTTTTTATATTCAACCACAAATATTTCTCTATGGGATTTTCCCATTGTTTGAGGCTACTATCTTTATTTATTTAATTACGATAGCCTCGAACATACCGGCGGTTTATTTATTTAATATTAATTCTCCGGTTGGTATTTTTTGCCAAAACTCGGTTCTAAAATGGCGTTTGTGTTCTCTTCTGTGACTTCAACCCAAGTCGAGCCCTTTGTTCCACTTTTTGGCGGGCTTCTCCACAGAAGCCCTCCAAAGTGGTGCCAATCTGTCTGGGGTACTTAGGAGGGATGGAGGAGGTTCGCACTCCGTCCTGATTGGCCCAAGTGGTGAGCCGGCGGGCTCACCACTTAGCATGTTTGAGTGACAGCTAGGCTGAGTGAATGGGGGTTTTCTGCATAAAAGCAGGGCTTTGGGGACTGGAACTTCAGAAGTTGCCACAGGACCTAAGAATCCGACGAGGGAGAAGCTGAGCCGACCTGCCACGACGACACCACCGATGGAGCCCTGCTGGACCGTCTCACCACTTTTCCCAACGACAGAGGAGATCTCCCGCCGGAGAGTCTTCTTCCTTTGACTGGTGGGGATAACCAGTTTCACCGTCTTTTCGCCTTCCCGACGCATCTCGTGGCCGCCTTGCCTGTGCCAAGCACCCCGGCAACCGGAATACCACGTTTTACCACGACCGCGAAATAAAGGGTAATACCTTTAACCGGAAAACTCTGCGGCTGGTTTCTTCCCTGGCAGTGCAACGACCTTCATCTTTCCTCCAAGTCGAGATCTTCTCTTCCCCTGGACGATGACGAGACTTGCACCCGCTGCCAGGAACAACTGCCACCGCTGGAGGATCCTTCCCACTTAAGGTACCATGTCCCGCCTTGCTTCCCTTGCCACCGACTGTACGGGGTAGATTTAGCCCCCGGCTTTCGAACCTGGGTTAGCCTGGGACACCCTGGCTAAACTTTTCTGAGCCTCTTTTTCAAACTCTCTGCAAGACTTTCTAAGCCTAGAGTAACAGTGTGATCTTGGGCGCATTTGTGCTCTGCTCTCTCCAAGAGTGGGCCCAGCCTATGGACGTTGGCTCACAAGTGACATTTGCTCGTCTGCCTTGCTAAACGTGTTCCTAAATCTTAGAGTGGTGTATCTGCACATATTCTGCCCTTTTCCCTCCCTTCTTCATAAACTTATTGGAGTGCCATCTATAGTTAAGCGCTCACCTCTGTATGGAAATAAGTGGTGTTAACTAAGACTTCTCTGATAAGGAATAAGGGTTTTATATGTTATACTAGTAACTGTGTTTAGAGTGTTTTACAATAAGAGTGCTGGAGTGTTTCAAACAGTGTGTTTTTAAATAAATCATTATATACTTTGATACCAAAGCTCTGGTCAGTGTTTGCTTGTATTATTGTGTCTGAGTGCCTATTGTGTATACTTTGCATACTGCCTAACTCTTCTTGAGGGAAGTCTGACTGCTCAGCCACAGCTACCAGGTAAATCTGGATGGTACAGACTGCTACCAAGTGGGTTTACTGCTAACACCTGTAGTCCTAAATCTTTTGCAGTGGTCCCAAAAGGAACTGCACAGGTTTCTGCCTAACATTGGCTCCGTCTATGGGTTGATTTGGACCAGTTGCTGATCTGCAGGTCTGCTTTCTGGACCCCTCCTCATATCCACAAGTCCATTGAGTGCGCTCACCCAGATTGCTGCCTCATGCATGTCAGCAGGGGTCAAATCAGTGACCACTGTGGCTCCTTGTGCACACCTGACATCCTGGCACCAGTAGTGTGGATTGATACCAGACAGTCCCAGCCAACTTCCAGGGTACCTACACACATGACCTGCAGTAGCCCGGTAAAAAAGTTATCTTTTTTAGGCGACTGCATGCCTAAATAAGAGTTTCCCGGGTCACAAAGACCAGGGGGAAGGCTAACTGACAAAATGGCCAAAGTAGAAGACAAAAGACCTCCTGGCAGGGGCCATGACGGACACTAGCCACAGTCACGAGCCAAAAGCAGTGAGCTCGTTCTGGCGTGATAACATGTTGTAAAAATACATGTAAAGGCTTCTGTTGCCATCAGTCTACTCCTAGGTACATTGTCCAGTTACCAAAAAATTATTAGTGGATGTCAGTGGATGGCGAGGCCGAAAACGCAAGGACCCCATTGCGCGGTACAGTAATGCAATGAAATACAGTTGAAAGACTAAGAAACTAAGTTTCTCAGTGCTGACCGTCTGAAGGACATGTCAGTTTCCCCATAAGGATGAGCGAAAGCTCAGTGGAGTGCAGCTGTAGGCTGTGGTGCACTGGCAAAATGCAGGACAGGAGGCTTCAACGAAAGCAATAACGGCACTTTCCGGCAGAAGCTGACAGGCCTCCACCACGAGAATGGGATTCGGAGACAAGGGGGTAGCTAAAGGACTGCAGAAACGAGAGGCAATAACCCCTTGGAGGACCTGTATGGTCCAGGCGTCATGGTTTTCGACCATTCAGTGCTGAACATGGACAGCCTCCCAAATACCCCCCACTTCCACTGTAGACGCGTGGTAAAACATGTCACTAAGGTGACAATGTGTGTGGCCTCTCAGGAAGTGTTTCCTTTTCCCGGAGCATATTAAACACAGGATCTCTGGGCAAAGATAGTGAAGGGGCGAAAGGCCTGCCCTGAGACAAATGTGTGTAGGGCTGTTGCACAGCAAGCCCCAATGACTTAACTGTTTTAGACGACTGAACCTTCTGTAGAGCATAGTCGGCCTTGGCTCAAAAAAGGTTGTTGCCGTTGAAGGGTGTTAGGCAGAATCCTGTGCAGTTCCCTTGGGGACCACTGCAAGAAGATTAAGTCTACAGGAGTAAGCAGTAAACCCAATTGGTAGCAGTCTGTACCACCCAGATTTACCTGGTAACTGTGGCTGAGCAGTCAGACTTCTCTCAAGAAGAGTTAGGCAATATACAGAGGATACACAATAGGGCCAAAAACACAGTAGAACAAGCAAACACTGACCAGAGCTTTGTATCAAAAGTATATAATTTTTTATTTAACACACACTTTAGAAAATACTCTAGCACTATTAATCAAAGCAAGTTCAAAACACAATCAGAAAAGTATACACCCCTCCCTTAGCAATTATTAGACAAGTCCAAGTCAAAACACCACTTTTTGTCAAAACAGATGTGAGCGCGTAACTTAGATGGCACTCCAATAATTAAATAAAAGGGAGAGAAAAACGAAGGTCAAAGATAAAACAAGTCCCAACA
Organism: Ambystoma mexicanum; assembly: GCF_040938575.1. Taxonomy (NCBI): domain Eukaryota; kingdom Metazoa; phylum Chordata; class Amphibia; order Caudata; family Ambystomatidae; genus Ambystoma; species Ambystoma mexicanum. The sequence goes on from NC_090935.1 coordinate 372,044,060, forward strand.
CTTTTAAGAGACACAAACAAGTTAGTGAAGGCAGAGTCTACTGTAGAGCCAAAGTTCATAGGCCAGGCCCACTTTAAATGTGCCCAAGATCACACAGTTGCGAAATGCATTCAAGTCTTTGTAGAAATGTTCAAAAGAGGCGGGGGTGGTTCAAAAGATAAAGTTAGAAGGTCTGGGGGCCAACCCAGTTGGAATGCCAAGGATTTAAGGGTCAACTTGAGCAAACCGAAGAAAGGGAGGCCAGGTGGAACACAGTACCTTTAAAGTTGAGGAAGCTCCAGCGGTGGCAGTTGTTCCCGGCAGCGGGTGCAGTTCGTGGTTTCGACCAGGGGAAGAGAGGATCTTGTAGAGGAGGAAACTTGGAGTCGTTGCACTGCCCAGGGTTGAAACCAGCCGCAGAGTTCCTCGGTGAAAAGGTGCTTTCCTGGTATTCGCGGTCACAGTGGTGAAGCTTGGCTATCCGGCCCCCGGGGTGCTTGGCACGGCGATTCGACCAAGAGATGTCCTGGAAGGCGAAATGGCGAACTGGTTGATCCCACCAGCTCAGAGGAAGAAGACTCTTTCAGCAGAAGATCTTCTCTTGTCGTCAGGAAAGTGGTGAGGTTGATGCAGCAGGGCTCCACCGGTGGTGTCGCCGTTGCAGATGGCTCAGCTTCTCCCCTCTTTGGATTTCTTAGGTCCTGTGGCGACTTCTGATGTTCCAGTGCCAAAAGCCCTGCCTTTATGCAGAAAACCCCCCATTCAACAGCCTAGCTGTCACACAAACATGTTAAGTGGTGAGCTGGGTGGCTCACCACTGGCCCAATCAGAACAGAGTGCGACTTGGGTTGCTAAGGCAATGCAGTCCAGGGTGCCAATTCCCCCACCCACACATCCTGTGGAACCCAGACAGAGTGGCACCAGTTGGAGGGCTTCTGTGGAGAAGCCCGCCAAAAAGTGGAACAAAGGGCCCAACCTTGGTTGGAGTTACAGAGAAGGACTCGAACGCCATTTTAGAAAAGAGTTCTGGCAAAAATACCCAACCGGTGATTTAATATTAAATAAACCGGCGGTATCTTTAACATTGCACCAAAAAGTGGTGCGTTTAAAATCAATGGGAAAATCCCATAGGAAATATTCCGGTGGAATATTTCGCGTGGTAACCACTGCCACCAGCCAGAAACTCGACAAGGGGGGACTGGACAGTGCCCCCTTGAAAACAGACCCAGGGGCAATTGAATAAACCCCTTCCAGTACTTCCACAATATGATGGTTTGTACTGGTTCTGTTCACAATTTTGGACTAGTAAAGTCAATGGTGACTTTACATGCCCTGGGAGACAGTAGTCAGTCCCAGGATATGGAGTCTATGTTTGGGAGTGACTATGACACCCCTGTGTTACTGCACTGAGGGTACTGTGTAACACACACACAAAAACAGAGGATACCCTATGGAGTAAAAAAAAAAACATAGCCCATAAGCACACAAAGAGTCAAAGACATACCTCAAATCATGCCTTAGAGTGGGAGGAAAAGAGTCTCACCCTTAGCAGGAGAAACAAAAAAAAAATCCAGCAAAGCTGCTGGGAGACTCACTAGGTTTGGGAAATTAGCCTTATAAGAGAATTCTCCCTAACAAAGGGAATGTCCAACAATGTGGCTTTACGTCGGCCCGAAACTCAGACATTCTCAGGCTGGAGCGGTGCCTGACCACCATGCTGGTGGCCATGGTCCTACCTACACAGTCCGCTGTGTCCAGCCCTGATGCAGCATTTGCCCTGCCCCCTCCTTGCCATCAGAGACCAGGGATTGGAAATCGTCCCTCATTTCCCCCTTCGGGATGTGCTCAGCTGCATTGGCCACCGCTGTCCCAAGGAAAACTTTTCCATGGTGCAAGAAGCATTTACGGCCTGCATTGCCAGACTGCCCGACGCAAACAACTTCGTGCCCCATGAGACAAACCTCTTACTCTCCCTGTTTGGTGGAAGGGATGGGAAGGTGGATAGCTTCATGTTAGCCATAGTGGCCTGGACCAACAAGCTCTCTAGTGAAGCGTGTGAGGAGAGAAAGGCTGGGTCTAACGAAGCAGGACATTGTTTCTTTGCCATGTCTCTGTCCACAGCGGAACAGAGGCAGGCTTCTCCTACAACTCCAGTATGGGTGCGGTCATCGCCACATTAAAGGACACAAGCGTCTCCTTCTTGGACGCCTCGTCCAGAATGTCACGAAGGTCCTATTGAATCTTGGACCTGGATGGAGCAGACCAACCTAGAGTACTGGCCACTTTAGCCATCAAGTGCTGAAACGCAGCTTGAGTATTTCCCGGGGTGGGAGCTGGCTAGAAATCCATCTGCGGGGAGGTGTGGAGGCCGCAGGCTCCTTGCAGGTCCTCTATCAGTGCCAACACACCCTCGCCTTCTTCTCGGAAATCACTCACTAGCCTGGAGCACAGAGTGTTCACCCCAAAAGGGACCTGGTCACCCTCATAGTAATAGATGCTGTACATCTTTGACAAAAGGGCATCCATATGGAGAGGGTGTATTCCCTGCAAGCCGTGGTGTGCTCTGCGTCATCAGCTCAGACGCCACAGAGGCTGCGGCACCTGAATGATGGGCCTGCTGGCGCTGAATGATCTCAGCTTATTTCTGGTCCAGGTCAGTGCCCTTGGACATGCCGGAGTAGTCCTTTGTTGATGGTACCCTGGCGGTCGCAAGAGATGCAGTGGGACTTTGTGGCGCCATGGGTGAAGGCGCCTGCGCCACAGGCGCCAAGTCCGGAGCGGTCTGCACTTTGGCAAAGATGTCTAACAATTTAAGGTGTAAACTCTCCCTTTTCCTCCGGTGTGGAGGATTGGGTCGGACAAAGTACCTGTTTTGGACGCTCAGGCGATTCCCTGGAGCGATGGCTCTTCTACTTGGAAGAGGAAGAATAATGTCTGTGTGAGAGAACTCGTTCTGAAAATGGAACCTCTTCTGAATCTTCTCCTCCTTCTGCCAAGCCAGATGTTTTACCTGAGTGTAGGGGCGCACTGTGTTACCTCGGCCGCGATCGAAGATCCCCACCCTTTTGCCTTGTGGACAAAGGTGAACATCTTCGCTGCCCTTTTCAAGAGGCTTTCGGGTGAATAGACTGGCACGACCAGCAGTCCTGGGTGCTATGCTTC